>NW_024097729.1:0-329540 GCF_016545835.1 Crotalus tigris
CACCAATTCACTGCAAGAAACAAACCATCTAATGTACAGCACAGCTGCAGTTATAACTGAATACCTGGGATGCAAAATCAACAAAGAAGAAAAACAAACAAACAGTGCATCACAAAAATTGAAGGTTAGACTAGAAAATAAGATCAGCAAGTTAAGATCACATGCAAGCAAGCTAGAACAGATGAAAGAAAAGAAGCTGAAGAACAAGAAGACCAAAGAATACCTAATCAAGAAATACCACTTAGAAACAAGGAAGATCAAGGAAGCATTGGAAATAATAAAGCAAAAAATAACAGCTATAGCCAGGAAAATCAGTAGATATGAAGCTCGAATTGCAAACTATAGGCAAAACCTCCAATTTCAATCCAATCAGAAACGTTTCTACCAATCCATCCATGGAGAAACTGCAAGGAATCAGTTAGTACCTGACAAGGAAGAAACAGTGCAATTCTGGAAGCAGATATGGGATAACCCAAAGAAATACAACAAGGATGCAGCTTGGTTAAAAGAGGTGGATGCAAATAAAACAGAAGTTGAAATGAAAGAACTAGTAATAACAACAAAAATGGTAGAAAAAAGAGCAAAGAAAATCAAAAATTGGTCAGCACCAGGTGAAGATGAACTGCATGGGTTTTGGTTGAAACATCTAACTGTTATACACCCACTCATTGCCAAACAGTTCAACAATATACTACAAGGAGGAGAAATTGAAAAGTGGCTAACAACTGGGAAAACCTACCTAATAATGAAAAATCCAGCAAAAGGGGCAACACCAGGTAACTACAGGCCAATTACCTGCTTACCAACAACTTTCAAATTACTAACTGGTGTGGTAGCTGATGCAGTACAACAGCATCTAGTTGAAAACAATCTCTTTCCACCTGAGCAGAAAGGAAACCGCCCCAATAGCAGAGGAACAAAAGATCAACTCCTAATAGACAAAATGATCTTGGAAAACTGCAAGAGAAGGAAGACCAACCTGAATGTGGCATGGATTGACTACAAAAAGGCATTTGACTCTCTGCCACATGATTGGATAATCAAGTGCCTAGAAATAACAGGAGTAAGTAGAAACATCAGAAAATTTGTGCAAAAATCGATGGCACAATGGAAGACACAGTTGCAGATCAATGGTGAGAAGCTGGGAGAGGTTAATATCAAGAGAGGAATATTTCAAGGAGACTTCCTTATCACCATTACTATTTGTTATTGCACTGTTTCCTCTGTCAACAATACTGAATAACTCAGGACATGGTTATCAAACATCAAAAACATCTGCTAGACTATCCCACCTCCTTTACATGGATGATCTGAAGCTGTATGGAAAAACATCATCTGAAATAGAATCGCTGCTCAACACTGTCCGTATATATAGCCAAGATATTGTAATGGAGTTTGGCTTGGACAAATGTGCCACACTTACTATCAAACAAGGAAAAATAATGAAAACTGAAGGAATCAAGATGCCCCACGAAAATAACATTAAGAGTCTGGATGAGGAAGAGTACTACAAATACTTGGGTATCCTTCAAGCTGACAACATCAAGCACACTGAAGTCAAGAAAAAGATTAGAGGTGACTACATCAAGAGAGTGAAGAAGATCTTAAAATCCAAACTCATGGAGGAAATACCATAAAGGCAATCAACACCTGGGCAATCCCAGTCATTAGGTACACAGCTGGAATAGTGGACTGGACTCAAGCAGAACTAAAAGCAATGGATAGGCAGACCAGAAAAATAATGACAATGAATCACGCCCTTCATCCACGCAGTGACATTGATAGACTTTATCTACCAAGGCAAATAGGTGGGCGTGGAATGCTACAAGTACATCAGATGGTTGAAGAAGAAAAAAATGGCTTTGGAAGAATATCTGAAGAACAATGATGAAGATGCACTGAAATTAGTATATCAGGAAGGCTTACTAACTACTGGAGAGACCAAACTGGCCTACAAGAAAGACCAAATGAAGAACAGAATAGAGGCATGGGAAGACAAAGCACTACATGGCCAATACATTAAAAAAATAGCTGGGAAAGCAGATAATAATAAAACCTGGCAATGGCTAAGAGCAGGAAAATTGAAGAAAGAAACCGAAGGATTAATTCTGGCTGCACAAGACCAAGCTTTAAGGACAAATGCATACAAAGTCAAAATTGAGAAGACAGCAACAGACAGTAAGTGCCGCCTATGCAAAGAAGCTGAAGAAACAGTGGACCACTTGGTAAGCTGTTGCAAGAAGATTGCACAGACTGATTACAAGCCGCGGCATGACAAAGTAGCAACAATGGTGCATTGGAAGATCTGCAAAAAAATATCATTTGCCTGTAAGCAAAAACTGGTGGGATCATAAAATAGAGAAAGTCATAGAAAATGATAAAATTAAACTACTCTGGGACTTCAGAATTCAAAACAGACAAGCACCTGCAACATAACACCCCAGACTTAACAATTGTCGATAAGAAAGACAAAAAAGTCTGGATAGTGGACGTGGCAGTGCCTGGAGACAGCAGAATAGAAGAGAAAGAACTGGAGAAGATAACAAAATACAAAGACCTACAAATAGAAATAGAAAGACTGTGGCAAAAGCAAGCAAGGGTAGTACCAATAGTAATAGGCTCCTTGGGTGCAATCCCAAAACAACTGGAGCACCACTTGAACACCATTGGCATTGACAAATTTGTTATTAGTCAATTGCAAAAGGCGGCCTTATTAGGAACTGCTTCCATCCTGCGACGATATCTGTAATACCATCAAACATCCACATCTGCCTATCCCAGGTCCTGGGTAAGGACTCGATAGGTAGACAAAATGCCAAATCCAGTCTGAACATCTGGCTGACTGTGCGATAATCCATAATAATAATAATACCCCCAGTGAGGCACTACCTTGACTTGGTTGTGGGGCTTGTGTACTCTGAGGAAGATGAGAGCTATGCCAGAGGTTCAACCATACTGGACAGGTCTCATCAGAGGAGTCAGACAAATAGTGTCTCTCCCATAAAAAATATGTGAGACGTAAATTTCAGAATGCCATACCGGCTCGGACGTCGCCCGGGTTAACAAGGTCCGCACTAGATATTGGAGTTCCTGGATATCTGGTGAAAAATGGGTTACAGGACTCAGGACTGTTGGCTGAGCAACCAGGGCCAGCAGCTGCAGAACTACTGGAAGAAAAGGTGTTTACCCGTCGCAGATACACAGTGATGGAAAACAAAGAAATAATGATCTGTTACTACAGATCAAGTCCAACAAGGCGAGGATATCTAAAACGAATGCACCAATTCTGGAAAGAACAACATCCAGAATCAGAAATAACAGAACAGAGACTAGCAGATCAACGCCGATTTATAACACGAAATAAAGTATTCACAGAAACAGAATTGGACGAACTGCAAAGGTTTACCCAGGGCAAAGAAATCAAAGCCTTACCAGAAGTAATTCAGAATGTAGAGGCAAACCAGGGGGAGTTGGCAGTGAAGAATCCAGTAGAGATATACAACTGTTCTCATTTGGAAACCAGGCACCTCTTCCTCAGGAAGAACAAAACCCTCTAACTAAAGAAATAAAAGAATTGAAACAAAGAATAATTGAGCATCTAGAACAGCACAAAAACAACAGAATAAGGCTGCCTGCATTGAAGCTTGTTCCAAAGAAACAGCTAGCACAAGCATTAAAAGATGCAAATACTGCAATAGCAAGTATAAGCACCAATTCACTGCAAGAAACAAACCAATTAATGTACAGCACAGCTGCAGTTATAACAGAATACCTGGGATGTAAAATCAACAAAAAAGAAAAACAAACAAACAGTGCACCAGAAAAATGGAAGGTTAGATTAGAAAATAAGATCAGCAAGTTAAGATCACATGCAAGCAAGCTAGAACAGATGAAAGAAAAGAAGCTGAAGAACAAGAAGACCAAAGAATACCTAATCAAGGAATACCACTTAGAAACAAGGAAGATCAAGGAAGCACTGGAAATAATAAGGCAACAAATAACAGCTATAGCCAGGAAAATCAGTAAATATGAAGCTCGAATTGCAAACTATAGGCAGAACCTCCAATTTCAATCCAACCAGAAACGTTTCTACCAATCCATCAATGGAGAAACTACAAGGAATCAGTCAGTACCTGACAAGGAAGAAACAGTGCAGTTCTGGAAGCAGATATGGGATAAACCCAAAGAAATACAACAAGGATGCGGCTTGGTTAAAAGAGGTGGATGCAAATAAAACAGAAGTTGAAATGAAAGAACTAGTAATAACAACAAAAATGGTAGAAAAAAGAGCAAAGAAAATCAAAAATTGGTCAGCACCAGGTGAAGATGAACTGCATGGGTTTTGGTTGAAACATCTAACTGTTATACACCCACTCATTGCCAAGCAGTTCAACAATATACTACAAGGAGGAGAAATTGAAAAGTGGCTAACAACTGGGAAAACCTACCTAATAATGAAAAATCCAGCAAAAGGGGCAACACCAGGTAACTACAGGCCAATTACCTGCTTACCAACAACTTTCAAATTACTAACTGGTGTGGTAGCTGATGCAGTACAACAGCATCTAGTTGAAAACAATCTCTTTCCACCTGAGCAGAAAGGAAACCGCCCCAATAGCAGAGGAACAAAAGATCAACTCCTAATAGACAAAATGATCTTGGAAAACTGCAAGAGAAGGAAGACCAACCTGAATGTGGCATGGATTGACTACAAAAAGGCATTTGACTCTCTGCCACATGATTGGATAATAAAGTGCCTAGAAATAACAGGAGTCAGTAGAAACATCAGAAAATTTGTGCAAAGATCAATGGCACAATGGAAGACACAGTTGCAGATCAATGGTGAGAGGCTGGGAGAGGTAAATATCAAGAGAGGAATATCTCAAGGAGATTCATTTTCACCATTACTATTTGTTATTGCACTGTTTCCTCTGTCAACAATACTGAATAACTCAGGACATGGCTATCAAACATCAAAAACATCTGCTAGACTATCCCACCTCCTTTACATGGATGATCTGAAGCTGTATGGAAAAACATCATCTGAAATAGAATCGCTGCTCAACACTGTCCGTATATATAGCCAAGATATTGTAATGGAGTTTGGCTTGGACAAATGTGCCACACTTACTATCAAACAAGGAAAAATAGTGAAAACTGAAGGAATCAAGATGCCCCACGAAAATAACATTAAGAGTCTGGATGAGGAAGAGTACTACAAATACTTGGGTATCCTTCAAGCTGACAACATCAA
Source organism: Crotalus tigris (assembly GCF_016545835.1). Lineage (NCBI taxonomy): Eukaryota > Metazoa > Chordata > Lepidosauria > Squamata > Viperidae > Crotalus > Crotalus tigris. The sequence continues at coordinate 5,255 of NW_024097729.1, forward strand.
GCACACTGAAGTCAAGAAAAAGATTAGAGGTGAATACATCAAGAGAGTGAAGAAGATCTTAAAATCCAAACTCAATGGAGGAAATACCATAAAGGCAATCAACACCTGGGCAATCCCAGTCATTAGGTACACAGCTGGAATAGTGGACTGGACTCAAGCAGAACTAAAAGCAATGGATAGGCAGACCAGAAAAATAATGACAATGAATCATGCCCTTCATCCACGCAGTGACATTGATAGACTTTATCTACCAAGGCAAATAGGTGGGCGTGGAATGCTACAAGTACATCAGATGGTTGAAGAAGAAAAAATGACTTTGGAAGAATATCTGAAGAACAATGATGAAGATGCACTGAAATTAGTATATCAGGAAGGCTTACTAACTACTGGAGAGACAAACTGGCCTACAAGAAAGACCAAATTAAGAACAGAATAGAGGCATGGGAAGACAAAGCACTACATGGCCAATACATGAAAAAAATAGCTGGGAAAGCAGATAATAATAAAACCTGGCAATGGCTAAGAGCAGGAAAATTGAAGAAAGAACGAGGGACTAATTCTGGCTGCACAAGACCAAGCCTTAAGGACAAATGCATACAAAGTCAAAATTGAGAAGACAGCAACAGACAGTAAGTGCCGCCTATGCAAAGAAGCTGAAGAAACAGTGGACCACTTGGTAAGCTGTTGCAAGAAGATTGCACAGACTGATTACAAGCAGCGGCATGACAAAGTAGCAACAATGGTGCATTGGAAGATCTGCAAAAAATATCATTTGCCTGTAAGCAAAAACTGGTGGGATCATAAAATAGAGAAAGTCATAGAAAATGATAAAATTAAACTGCTCTGGGACTTCAGAATTCAAACAGACAAGCACCTGCAACATAACACCCCAGACTTAACAATTGTCGATAAGAAAGACAAAAAAGTCTGGATAGTGGACGTGGCAGTGCCTGGAGACAGCAGAATAGACGAGAAAGAACTGGAGAAGATAACAAAATACAAAGACCTACAAATAGAAATAGAAAGACTGTGGCAAAAGCAAGCAAGGGTAGTACCAATAGTAATAGGCTCCTTGGGTGCAATCCCAAAACAACTGGAGCACCACTTGAACACCATTGGCATTGACAAATTTGTTATTAGTCAATTGCAAAAGGCGGCCTTATTAGGAACTGCTTCCATCCTGCGACGATACCTGTAATACCATCAAACATCCACATCTGCCTATCCCAGGTCCTGGGTAAGGACTCGATAGGTAGACAAAATGCCAAATCCAGTCTGAACATCTGGCTGACTGTGCGATAATCCATAATAATAATAATACCCCCAGTGAGGCACTACCTTGACTTGGTTGTGGGGCTTGTGTACTCTGAGGAAGATGAGAGCTATGCCAGAGGTTCAACCATACTGGACAGGTCTCATCAGAGGAGTCAGACAAATAGTGTCTCTCCCATAAAAAATATGGTGAGACGTAAATTTCAGAATGCCATACCGGCTCGGACGTCGCCCGGGTTAACAAGGTCCGCACTAGATATTGGAGTTCCTGGATATCTGGTGAAAAATGGGTTACAGGACTCAGGACTGTTGGCTGAGCAACCAGGGCCAGCAGCTGCAGAACTACTGGAAGAAAAGGTGTTTACCCGTCGCAGATACACAGTGATGGAAAACAAAGAAATAATGATCTGTTACTACAGATCAAGTCCAACAAGGCGAGGATATCTAAAACGAATGCACCAATTCTGGAAAGAACAACATCCAGAATCAGAAATAACAGAACAGAGACTAGCAGATCAACGCCGATTTATAACACGAAATAAAGTATTTACAGAAACAGAATTGGACGAACTGCAAAGGTTTACCCAGGGCAAAGAAATCAAAGCCTTACAAGAAGTAATTCAGAATGTAGAGGCAAACCAGGGGGAGTTGGCAGTGAAAGAATCCAGTAGAGATATACAACTGTTCTCATTTGGAAACCAGGCACCTCTTCCTCAGGAAGAACAAAACCCTCTAACTAAAGAAATAAAAGAATTGAAACAAAGAATAACTGAGCATCTAGAACAGCACAAAAACAACAGAATAAGGCTGCCTGCATTGAAGCTTGTTCCAAAGAAACAGCTAGCACAAGCATTAAAAGATGCAAATACTGCAATAGCAAGTATAAGCACCAATTCACTGCAAGAAACAAACCAATTAATGTACAGCACAGCTGCAGTTATAACAGAATACCTGGGATGTAAAATCAACAAAAAGAAAAACAAACAAACAGTGCACACAAAAATGGAAGGTTAGACTAGAAAATAAGATCAGCAAGTTAAGATCACATGCAAGCAAGCTAGAACAGATGAAAGAAAAGAAGCTGAAGAACAAGAAGACCAAAGAATACCTAATCAAGAAATACCACTTAGAAACAAGGAAGATCAAGGAAGCACTGGAAATAATAAAGCAACAAATAACAGCTATAGCCAGGAAAATCAGTAGATATGAAGCTCGAATTGCAAACTATAGGCAGAACCTCCAATTTCAATCCAATCAGAAACGTTTCTACCAATCCATCAATGGAGAAACTGCAAGGAATCAGTCAGTACCTGACAAGGAAGAAACAGTGCAGTTCTGGAAGCAGATATGGGATAACCCAAAGAAATACAACAAGGATGCGGCTTGGTTAAAAGAGGTGGATGCAAATAAAACAGAAGTTGAAATGAAAGAACTAGTAATAACAACAAAAATGGTAGAAAAAAGAGCAAGGAAAATCAAAAATTGGTCAGCACCAGGTGAAGATGAACTGCATGGGTTTTGGTTGAAACATCTAACTGTTATACACCCACTCATTGCCAAGCAGTTCAACAATATACTACAAGGAGGAGAAATTGAAAAGTGGCTAACAACTGGGAAAACCTACCTAATAATGAAAAATCCAGCAAAAGGGGCAACACCAGGCAACTACAGGCCAATTACCTGCTTACCAACAACTTTCAAATTACTAACTGGTGTGGTAGCTGATGCAGTACAACAGCATCTAGTTGAAAACAATCTCTTTCCACCTGAGCAGAAAGGAAACCGCCCCAATAGCAGAGGAACAAAAGATCAACTCCTAATAGACAAAATGATCTTGGAAAACTGCAAGAGAAGGAAGACCAACCTGAATGTGGCATGGATTGACTACAAAAAGGCATTTGACTCTCTGCCACATGATTGGATAATCAAGTGCCTAGAAATAACAGGAGTAAGTAGAAACATCAGAAAATTTGTGCAAAAATCGATGGCACAATGGAAGACACAGTTGCAGATCAATGGTGAGAAGCTGGGAGAGGTTAATATCAAGAGAGGAATATTTCAAGGAGATTCATTATCACCATTACTATTTGTTATTGCACTGTTTCCTCTGTCAACAATACTGAATAACTCAGGACATGGCTATCAAACATCAAAAACATCTGCTAGACTATCCCACCTCCTTTACATGGATGATCTGAAGCTGTATGGAAAAACATCATCTGAAATAGAATCGCTGCTCAACACTGTCCGTATATATAGCCAAGATATTGTAATGGAGTTTGGCTTGGACAAATGTGCCACACTTACTATCAAACAAGGAAAAATAGTGAAAACTGAAGGAATCAAGATGCCCCACGAAAATAACATTAAGAGTCTGGATGAGGAAGAGTACTACAAATACTTGGGTATCCTTCAAGCTGACAACATCAAGCACACTGAAGTCAAGAAAAAGATTAGAGGTGAATACATCAAGAGAGTGAAGAAGATCTTAAAGTCCAAACTCAATGGAGGAAATACCATAAAGGCAATCAACACCTGGGCAATCCCAGTCATTAGGTACACAGCTGGAATAGTGGACTGGACTCAAGCAGAACTAAAAGCAATGGATAGGCAGACCAGAAAAATAATGACAATGAATCATGCCCTTCATCCACGCAGTGACATTGATAGACTTTATCTACCAAGGCAAATAGGTGGGCGTGGAATGCTACAAGTACATCAGATGGTTGAAGAAGAAAAAATGGCTTTGGAAGAATATCTGAAGAACAATGATGAAGATGCACTGAAATTAGTATATCAGGAAGGCTTACTAACTACTGGAGAGACCAAACTGGCCTACAAGAAAGACCAAATGAAGAACAGAATAGAGGCATGGGAAGACAAAGCACTACATGGCCAATACATGAAAAAAATAGCTGGGAAAGCAGATAATAATAAAACCTGGCAATGGCTAAGAGCAGGAAAATTGAAGAAAGAGACCGAGGGATTAATTCTGGCTGCACAAGACCAAGCTTTAAGGACAAATGCATACAAAGTCAAAATTGAGAAGACAGCAACAGACAGTAAGTGCCGCCTATGCAAAGAAGCTGAAGAAACAGTGGACCACTTGGTAAGCTGTTGCAAGAAGATTGCACAGACTGATTACAAGCAGTGACATGACAAAGTAGCAACAATGGTGCATTGGAAGATCTGCAAAAAATATCATTTGCCTGTAAGCAAAAACTGGTGGGATCATAAAATAGAGAAAGTCATAGAAAATGATAAAATTAAACTGCTCTGGGACTTCAGAATTCAAACAGACAAGCACCTGCAACATAACACCCCAGACTTAACAATTGTCGATAAGAAAGACAAAAAAGTCTGGATAGTGGACGTGGCAGTGCCTGGAGACAGCAGAATAGAAGAGAAAGAACTGGAGAAGATAACAAAATACAAAGACCTACAAATAGAAATAGAAAGACTGTGGCAAAAGCAAGCAAGGGTAGTACCAATAGTATAGGCTCCTTGGGTGCAATCCCAAAACAACTGGAGCACCACTTGAACACCATTGGCATTGACAAATTCGCTATTAGTCAATTGCAAAAGGCGGCCTTATTAGGAACTGCTTCCATCCTGCGACGATACCTGTAATACCATCAAACATCCACATCTGCCTATCCCAGGTCCTGGGTAAGGACTCGATAGGTAGACAAAATGCCAAATCCAGTCTGAACATCTGGCTGACTGTGCGATGATTGATAATAATACATCAAGAGAGTGAAGAAGATCTTAAAGTCCAAACTCAATGGAGGAAATATTATAAAGGCAATCAACACCTGGGCAATCCCAGTCATTAGGTACACAGCTGGAATAGTGGACTGGACTCAAGCAGAACTAAAAGCAATGGATAGGCAGACCAGAAAAATAATGACAATGAATCATGCCCTTCATCCACGCAGTGACATTGATAGACTTTATCTACCAAGGCAAATAGGTGGGCGTGGAATGCTACAAGTACATCAGATGGTTGAAGAAGAAAAAATGGCTTTGGAAGAATATCTGAAGAACAATGATGAAGATGCACTGAAATTAGTATATCAGGAAGGTTTACTAACTACTGGAGAGACCAAAGTGGCCTACAAGAAAGACCAAATGAAGAACAGAATAGAGGCATGGGAAGACAAAGCACTACATGGCCAATACATGAAAAAAATAGCTGGGAAAGCAGATAATAATAAAACCTGGCAATGGCTAAGAGCAGGAAAATTGAAGAAAGAGACCGAGGGACTAATTCTGGCTGCACAAGACCAAGCCTTAAGGACAAATGCATACAAAGTCAAAATTGAGAAGACAGCAACAGACAGTAAGTGCCGCCTATGCAAAGAAGCTGAAGAAACAGTGGACCACTTGGTAAGCTGTTGCAAGAAGATTGCACAGACTGATTACAAGCAGCGGCATGACAAAGTAGCAACAATGGTGCATTGGAAGATCTGCAAAAAATATCATTTGCCTGTAAGCAAAAACTGGTGGGATCATAAAATAGAGAAAGTCATAGAAAATGATAAAATTAAACTGCTCTGGGACTTCAGAATTCAAACAGACAAGCACCTGCAACATAACACCCCAGACTTAACAATTGTCGATAAGAAAGACAAAAAAGTCTGGATAGTGGACGTGGCAGTGCCTGGAGATAGCAGAATAGAAGAGAAAGAACTGGAGAAGATAACAAAATACAAAGACCTACAAATAGAAATAGAAAGACTGTGGCAAAAGCAAGCAAGGGTAGTACCAATAGTCATAGGCTCCTTGGGTGCAATCCCAAAACAACTGGAGCACCACTTGAACACCATTGGCATTGACAAATTCGCTATTAGTCAATTGCAAAAGGCGGCCTTATTAGGAACTGCTTCCATCCTGCGACGATATCTGTAATACCATCAAACATCCACATCTGCCTATCCCAGGTCCTGGGTAAGGACTCGATAGGTAGACAAAATGCCAAATCCAGTCTGAACATCTGGCTGACTGTGCGATGATCCATATAATAATAATAATAATAATAATAATAATAATAATAATAATAATAATAATAATAATAATAATAATGATGTTGGAAGGGATCCTGCTCAGGCAGGAACCCTACACCATTTCGGAAAAATAGCAGTCCAGTCTTTTCTTAAAAACTTCCTGTGTTGGAGCATTCACCGCTTCTGGAGGCAGGTTGTTCCATTGGTTAATTGTTCTAACTGTCAGGAAGTTTCTCCTTAGTTCTAAGTTGCTTCTCTCCTTGATCAGTTTCCATCCATTGCTTCTTGTCCTGCCTTCAGGTGCCTTGGAGAATAGCTTGACTCCCTCTTCTTTGTGGCAGCCCCTAAGATATTTATTGGAACACTGCTATCATGTCTCCTGTTCTTCTCTCCGTTAAACTAGACATACCCAATTCCAGCAACTGTTCCTTGTATGTTTTACCCTCCAGGCCCCTAATCATCTTTGTCGCTCTTCTCTGTACTCTTTCCAGAGTCTCAGCATCTTTTTTACATTGTGGTGACCAAAACTGGATGCAGTATTCCAAGTGTGGCCTTATCAAGGCATTGTAAAGTGGTATTAATACTTCATGTGATCTTGGTTCTATCCCTCTGTTAATGCAACCTAGCACTGTGTTGGCTTTTTTGGCAGCTGCAGCACACTGTTGGCTCATATTTAAGTGATTGTCCACTAGGACTCTGAGATCCCTCTCACAGTTACTACTATTGAGCAAGGTACCCCCTATACTATACCTGTACATTTGGTTTTTCTTGCCTAAATGTAGAACCTTACTTTTTTCACCATTGAATTTCATTTTGTTAGATAGTGCCCAGTGTTCAAATTTGTCCAGTCCTCCTGTATCTTAAGCTTATCTTCTGGAGTATTGGCTATTCCTGCCAGCTTGGTGTCATCTGCAAATTTGATGAGTTCCCCATCTATCCCCTCGTCAAATTGTTGATGAAGATGTTGAAGAGCACTGGGCCTAGAACAGAGCCCTGGGGCACCCCACTACACACTTCCCTACATGTAGATGCAGTTCCATTGAGGACCACATGCTGAGTACGGCCGGTCAGCCAGCTATAAATTCATCTCGTGGTGATGCTGTCTAACCCACATTTTTACTATCTTATCGAGTAGTAGGTTGTGATCTACTTTATCAAATGCCTTACTGAAGTCCAAGTAAATTATATCCACAGCATTCCTCTGATCCACTAATTTTGTCACTTGGTCAAAGAATGCAATAAGGCTTGTCTGCCATGATCTGTTTTTGACAAACCCATGTTGGCTTTTAATAGTGATTTTGTTTGCCTCTAGGTGTTTGCTGATTCGTTGTTTGATTATCTTTTCCAGAATCTTCCCAGGTATTGAGGTCAGGCTGATAGGTCTGTAATTTCCTGGGTCCTTTTTTCCCCCTTTTTTGAAGATGGGAACTGTTGCGTCCTTCGCGAAATGGCAAGACACGAGAAGCAGTTGTAGTTCTCAGGAACTCTTTATTCTGTAGTTCAGCTTACAGTTAGTAGATGCCGACAACGCCCAAAACTCTCGGCCTCTTTTATAGGCCTTTCCCGGGTCAATCTGCAACTTTTGGTGCACCAGCACCCGCGCATGCACACAAGTACTGGCGACAGCCTGTCTGGTCCCGGGCAGCTTGCACCTGCCCGGGACCGTTTGCAATGCCCCGAGCCTGCTTGCACAGGCTCAGGACATAACACCCCTTCCCTCCGGGCTAAAACTATTACCCATGCCATAATAATACATAACCCATCATGAGTGTAGTGCCATGCTCCCCAATACCAGGTATTCCCCGTTTATCATCAGCCTCAGTGCCCTGCTTCTTCTACTAACTCTGTTTTGCCAATAGAGTTACAAAATCCTCTAAATACTTAGGAGATTTCCTTGCTCTCTGTGACCTCCTAAGCTCTGGGTACCTGCCAAGTACCCCTTGACTGAGGGGTGATGCGTGCCTGTTCCCCTTGTTTTGCCTTGGTGATTTCCAAGGACTGTGCTCCAATGCCTGGCCTGCTTGCTTGCCCACCGGGCTCGTCAGGCCAGGGCTTCTTCCACTGTGTGACCTGGTTGTCCCGCCTAGCTGTAGGCTCTCTGGCCCTTCTAAGTGACTGTCACTGTTGGGCGTTTCTGTAGAACCTCCTAGGTCCATCCAAGACCTGTCAGGAGGCTGTCTGTCCCCTGAATCCCGTTCTGTGTCCGGGCTTGTGTGGGTTTCAGTGCTGTCCCAAAACTCAGTTGTCCCCTGAGTGAAGTCAGAGGTGTTGTAGTCGGGATTTGGTTCCACGACCACCTCCCTGTGTGTTTGCCCCCTTCTAGGGACAGGGGTAGTGTCGGGCCAACTAGAAGGAATGTGTGCCAGCTCTCTTGCGGGGAATGGTTTATTGGGATGCTCCCGGGTATCCTCCCTGTGATGTGGGTGAGTAGTGATTGTGCCCCCGGGGTGACTCCCTGGCTGGAGTAGGCATTGATGCCTGGCTTCTAGTTCGGCTCCATGACTTCCTGTTGGGAGCACTTGCGGAATCTTGAGATGAGCCATTTGTGGCTTCCCCATTGATAATGGGCATCAGCCCATGCCCTTCCCATTGCCCAAAGAGTTCCCCCTCCCCCCCTGGAAAAGACCCAGGAGTCTCAGCGGGAAGGTCCCGTCTAGGGCGAAGTTGGTCGATGTGCCGATGCAGGACACGACCGTTGTCCAGGGACACCTCGTAAGACAGAGGACCTGTGACCCTGGATATAGAAGCGGGGACCCATGTATGACCAGGCCCGTAATTACGAGTCCAAATCGGGCCACCCACAAGTAATTGCCTAGGTGCCCTGGGGTGTGAGACAGAAGGAGGCAGTCTGTCCGGATGCAACCGGTCAAGCTTGGTAGTCAGTTTGCGCCCCCAACGAAGTTCAGCTGGGCTTCTCCCTGTAGAAGTGGACGGTGTGGTGCGATAAGAAAGGAGAAAGTCAGCCAACCTGTGATGCCAGTCTCCATAGGTAAGTTTCTTCAAGGCGTCCTTGGTGATGCGAACCATGCATTCAGCCATACCGTTGGTGGATGGGTGGAAAGGTGCAGAGGTGGCATGATGAATCATGTTAGCCTGTAAGAAAGCTTGGAATTCGGATGAAGTGAATTGAGGGCCGTTGTCAGACACAATGACGTCTGGGAGCCCGTGTGCAGCAAAAATCCCCCTCAGTACCTGAATAGTCTTTGCAGTGGTGGTGGAAGAGACAGGTACAACCTCAAGCCATTTTGAATGGCTGTCAACGAGGACCAAGAAGAATTGACCCTGAAAGGGCCCAGCGTAGTCAATGTGCACCCTAGACCATGGAGACTGTGTTTCCTCCCATCTATGCACAGGAGCTTGGGGCATTTCAGGGCGCGAGCGTTGACAAAGGTGGCATGCATGCACCTTCGCTTCAATGTCTTTGTCTAGGCCAGGCCACCACAAGTGGCTGCGCGCAAGAGCCTTCATTCATACAATGCCAGGATGACCCTCGTGGAGGGAACCTAAGACCCTAGTCCTCATTGAGGTGGGAATGACAACTCTGCTTCCCCAAAGCAGACAACTCTCAGAGGTGGACAACTCGTTTCTTTTAGACCAGAAACTCTGAAACTCGGGACTAGGACAGTGCTCAGGCCATCCAGACAAAACCCAAGAAAGGACACGTGAAAGTGTGTGATCTGTGCCTGATTCAGCGGCTACATCCCTGGCATTCAGAGGGGACTCGGGCAAGGCTTGGATAGAAAGAAGATTGATAGCTGGCGTGGTGTCAGCTTCTATTACCGGCAGAGGTTATCTACTGAGGCCATCAGCATGGCCCATTTCCTTCCCAGGCTTGTGAAGTAGGGAAAAATCATATGCAGACAAAAAGATAGACCACCTGAGCATCCTGGGGGAGATGATTTTGGGGGGTTTGCTTACGTGTGGTAAACAGTCCCAGCAAAGGCTTATGGTCAGTGAAGACCGTGAAATGCCTACCATATAAAAATCATGGAATTTTTTAATCCCAGCAACAATAGCTAAAGCCTCTCTGTCTATTTGAGCATAGTTACGCTCAGCAGAAGACAGTGTTCTGGAGTAATATGCAACAGGAACCTGGGTTCCATCAGACCTGAGGTGGCTCAGTACAGCTCCTACCCCATAAGGGGAAGCATCACAAGCGATGCACACAGGAAGGGATTCATTGAAATGTGCGAGTACACTGTTAGAAGTGAGTAAGGCCTTGATCTCATTGAAACTTGCCTCATGTGTTTGTGACCACTGCCACACTGCCTGTTTATCTAATAGCCTGTGAAGAGGCTCAGCTACACTAGCTTTATGTGGGAGAAAGGAATTGTAGAAGTTCAGAAGGCCCAGAAAAGCCTGTAGTTCGGCCTTAGACTTCGGTCTAGGGGCTTGCATAATGGCTGTTAGTTTGGATTCAGCAGGGTGAATCCCAGCAGCATCAATTTTGAACCCCAGAAATTCAGTAGAAGGCACCCCAATTTTGCATTTGTCCTTCTTAAGTTTGAGGCCTGTTTTCCTGAACCTTAACAGGACAGCCCTTAGCCTTTCAGCTAAAATGTGTGTGGAGTCTCCTGCAATTAAGACATCATCAAAATAGGGGCAAACCCCTGGTATACCCCATAGTGTGTTTTCCATTACGCTTTGGAAAATCCCAGGAGCGACATTTACTCCAAATTGTAGCCTCTTTACCTTAAAGGCCCCTCTGAAAGTCACAATAGTCTGAGCTATAGCAGCATCATCATCAACAGGCAGCTGTTGATATGCCTGAGCTAGGTCAAGCTTTGCAAAAACACGCCCCCCCTTGAGGGAGGCCAAGATATGACTGAACACAGAAACAGGATAGGCATGTTTCTGCAATGCCTTATTCAGAGTGCATTTGTAATCAGCACAGATGCGAATATCCCCATTTGCCTTGAGAGGCGTGACAATGGGGGTCTCCCAGGGACTGGAGTCAACAGGTTCTAGAGTTCCTTGTTGGATCAGTTTATCCAACTCAGTGTCAATTTTACTCTTCAAGGCAAAAGGGACCCTTCTTGCTTTAATGCTAATGGGAGTGACAGTGGGGTCAAGCTTTAATGACACAGGGGGTCCTTTGAATGTGCCCAGCTGGGGGCTGAAAACATCTGCAAATTCTTTGCAGACTTCCTGTAGGTCGAGTGTTTGTAGGCTGTTGAGCCCTGTGACGTGTATCCCCAAAGCCTCAAACCAATCGAGTCCTATGAGACTCGTTCGTTCACCCTCTACTACTAGTAGGTCTAGTGGACCCTCAAAATCCTTATACTGTACGTTAAGGGTGGCCTCCCCCTTAACACACACTCTGGAGTTTTGAAAGTCTGTTAGCACAATGTCAGAAGGCCTCAACGTGGCCTGGGTTCCGCTGCCGGAACAAATCTTCCTAAATGTATGCATAGAAATGATCGAAAGTGCAGACCCCGTGTCCAGTTCCATAGTCAATGGAACCCCTTGTAGCTTCACCTTAAGTGACAGCTTTTTCTTAATGGGCTTGTGTGTGCCTGTCCTATAGATGCTTCTTCGCGAAGTGCAAAAACCCACCCTGTTCTGGCTGGGAATCCTGGTACCTTTCAGGCGCAATTCTTCCTGAGGTTGTATCTTTTGACGGCCCAGGCACACAGCTGCAATGTGTCCTTGTTTTCCGCACGCCCTGCAGATAGCGGAGCGGAACTTGCAGTCGGTTCTCTTGTGGCGACCTCCACAGCCGATGCACTTGGGGAGAGCTGAAGAGCTTCCTTTCTGTTTCCCTTCCTTTGTGGGGTGGAGACGGTCGACTTCCTCATCCGGATCCTCCTCAGAGTTTCTTTGGACTTCTTCTTGGTGCACGGATGCAGCATCTGGACTGTTTCTGATCGGCCACATGTTCTTGATGGCGCCGCCCGCTGCTTCTTCTGCGGTGACCTCTCTCAAGGCATCTTGGAAAGACAAGTCCTCCTTAGCAAAAAGTCTCTGTTGTAACTCTCTATGTCTTAGCCCACATACTAATCTGTCCCTCAGTCGTTCTTCGAGGTCCTTGAACTCGCAGTGTTTGGCGGCTTTCCTCAATGCGGCAATGTACTCCTTGGCCGATTCTCCGGGTCGTTGATCCCTCTGCTCGAAGGTGTGGCGCCACGCGATGATGGACATCTTAGGCTGGAAGTGCTCCTTCAGTAGCTTCTTTAGATCTGCGTAGCTGACAGACTGTAGAGGAACAGGTGCTGCAAGGTTCTCAGCGATTTTGAATGTGTCTTGACCGCATACGCACAGCAGGGTGGCAGCCTTCAGACTATCTTCCCTCACTTGGTTCACCTTGAGGTAGTTTTCCACCCTGGCTATGTAGGACTCCCACTTCTCTGGATGTGAGACGTCGAATTCCGAAAACCTTCCAATTTTTGCCATTTTTGTAGAAGGAAGGGTCTATCAGCCAGCCTACCCCTGAATGCACGCTGGATTGGTGGGTAGCTGCTGAGTCAACGCCGTTCCTGCCGCTCAGGACTCACTCGGGTAAGCTTACACCTTTTTGTTGATGTAAGGCAATCCCACCTTCGTCGCCAGTGTTGCGTCCTTCGCGAAATGGCAAGACACGAGAAGCAGTTGTAGTTCTCAGGAACTCTTTATTCTGTAGTTCAGCTTACAGTTAGTAGACGCCGACAACGCCCAAAACTCTCGGCCTCTTTTATAGGCCTTTCCCAAGTCAATCTGCAACTTTTGGAGCGCCAGCACCCGCGCATGCACACAAGTACTGGCGACAGCCTGTCTGGTCCCGGGCAGCTTGCACCTGCCCAGGACCGTTTCCAATGCCCCGAGTCTGCTTGCACAGGCTCAGGACATAACAGGAACTACTTCAGCTCTTTTCCAGTCCTCTGGTAGTTCCCAGTGCTCCAGGATCTTTGAAAAATATAGTTCAGTGGTTCTGAGATCACAACTGCCAGTTCCTTAATAACCTTGGGGTGTAATCCATCTGGTCCTGGTGATTTGAACTCGTGTAGGCTGGACAGGTACTCACTTATCATTTTCTTGCCTATCTTAACTTGTGTTTCTATACTGTTTTTTATGGCACTATTTTTGATAGGTTGGTCTGTTTTTTTCTCTTTGTGTAAAGATAGATGCAAAAAATGAGTTAAATAGTTCTGTAAACTTAGCAGCTGTGCTTATTTCTACATGCTATTCATCCATTACAATGCATTGTACAAATACAAAGATTTTGTGTCCTTCTAACTAATTCTTAACTGTGCATGTGTCTCCATTTCAAACAAAAAGGTTGAAACTACTTCTCCTTTTGACAAGGAAGCCCTTATTGTTTTTAAGGAGAAAAAGTATAAGATGTCCCCACTCTCCTCCTCCACTTGTTTCCTTCTTCTCTGAATGTATTTGGAATATATTTAAACTTTAATGATTATTAATTTTAAAATGGAAATATTAAATTAATTATATCTAGATTGTCTAGCTCAAAACTCAGCATGTGTTAATTAAACCTTTTTTTTGAAGGGAGGCACTCCTTTGTGAGCAGAAGGATTTAGGGTGATAACTGGCATGTCTCTAGCTAGAGTTGATTGCCCATAACTGCACAGCTGGGGAAGAACCATCTGCCTCCTGTCATAGGCCACAGGTCATACCCTCAGGACCTTTTCTAAATGCACACTGCAGTGGCATCTAGCAACTCACACTATGCAGTTCAGCCAAAGCATGGGAAGGAGTTCTTGCAAAGTTGGAATTTTATGGAACTCTATGGAGTTTTTTTCCAAGTAAGGCCTCAGCTAGATGGCCCACCAAATCCTCAGTGGAAAAACCCAAGCTTCCTCTCACACCCAAAGAGTCCATCAGGCACCTTGGATGGCTGATTTAAAGACCCTGTCTCCCTGTGAGGTGGGGTGACACCTAGCAAACCAGAAAGTATCTAGAGAACGATTTTACTATGGCAATGGAATGAATGTCATGTTCTCCAAAACTAGATATGTCACAACTGCCACAAGACAAAAATTAGTGTACTGGTCCCTGGTATATATTGGGTATAGTGATTTGGGACAAGTCCATGGTTGCCATGATGGCCATAAATTCCTGGACTACATTAGACTCATGGCTACCAGATGTGAAGTTGAAATACCCATGAACCAATAGTCTCAGGGTCTCTATTGTCAACTCAACAACAGATCCAGAAGCTCAAGCAGACATGATGCCAATCAACAGGAAATATACCAGCAGCAACCAGCAGAGTCCAAATTCAAATAAAGGATCTCACATCCAGTTGGCATCACTGGCCTCCAAATCCGCAATATAACTTGCAGATGACAACTGCCAATAGGAGGTTCTTCTTAATTTCCCCATAAAATGTTATCAGAAAAGAGGTAAGAGTAATTATTTTTATTTCCCATAAAAAGTGTTCTCCACAATCATTGTATTTGTATTCCACATCAGTTTCAAGATTGCCTTTAAAAGTAATAACTATTCGGTATGCTTTATTTGAGTATTTATTATCATAGGTCAGCCAATCCAATTCCTAGCCTTAAAAGGAGCAATTTGTGGGATAGAATATGTGCCATGAAGGAAGAAAAGTGGGAAGATGGAAATGGAGGGACAGAAGGGGGGAAGGAAGGAAGGAAGGAAGGAAGGAAGGAAGGAAGGAAGGAAGGAAGGAAGGAAGGAAGGAAGGAAGGAAGGAAGGAAGGGGAAAGAAAGAAAAGGAAAGGGAGAGAGAGAGAAAGAAAAAAGAGAGAGAGAGAAAGAAAGAAAGAAAGAAAGAAAGAAAGAAAGAAAGAAAGAAAGAAAGAAAGAAAGAAGTTGTCACTTTGACTTCTTTCCTTTTCTTAATTATTGAACACAAGTGTCCACTGAATGTTTAACAGCTCGTATAAGGAGGGATTGGTTCTTATTTTGGAAGATCATAAATGCAGACATTATATCCATGTCTTTGGTGTCCCCATCCAGAGAGAAGGTGAAGTTCTGGAGCAAAGTGCTGAAGAACAGGAAGAGCTCCATCCTAACCAGAGCCTCTCCTGGACAGGCCCTCTTCCCTGAAATTGCAAACAAGAAAACAAAGCTTATTCAAAGCTGATTAAAGAATAACATGGATCAGGCAAGCATATGAATTGGTAATACTATCTGTCCCAGAGAACTGTACCTGCTGAGAATGGCATGAAAGCATCTCTTTTCCTGAACTGGTCCTTTTCATTCAAAAAATGATCTGGGTTGAACTTCTCTGGAGTCTCCCAATGGAGAAGATCACGGTGTACTGAGGAGAGGACTGGCACAACAGCCATGTACTAGAAGAAGGAGGTAAAGAAACAGATGACATTAATTGGTGCTACTTCATCCAGAGAATAAAGAGCCTCACTTGTGTCAAATAAAATAGGCCAGCAGGGAGCAATCTGCAAACATTCTGAAATGGAATGAAGGGAGAGAGATTTGGTTTTATTAATTAATTTATTAAATTTGTATACTTCCCATGTCAGTATCCAAAGTGACTCTAGGCAATTCACAATGCCATAAATAATACATATTAATACATACTTATTCAAACTGCCTTGAATATGAAGGATCTTTGACTATATAACAGTGAGTGCTTTTTTTGTAAAAAACAAAAAGGTGGTGGAACTCACACAGGTCATACAACCCACCTTGCCTACCCTACAAGGTTTACCTTTGTAGTTGAAAAAAAACCCTTCAATTTTTAGTGTATCTAAAAGACTAGGATTTTGTTCAAGGCAAGTTAATAATATTAATGTTACCATGCACAAATCCAATGAAAAAAGGTGCCGGAACTCCATTCCTGTGTGTTCTATGACCAAAAAAGCCCTGATAACAATCATCTATTTTTTTTCCTCTGCAGAATATCTTTATCAGTAATTATTATTGCCACACCTTGGGAATGTTGTAACCATGGAATTTTACGTCACAAGTTGTTGCCCGTGGAAGGTTCTCAAAGCTAAAAGTCCAATAACGTTGAACCTCATAGACCACAGCATTTGTGAAAGGCATCTTCAACCTGTCTTCCATGCTTGGAGTGCGATTTGTACCCACTACCTCATCAATCTCTTGTTTCACCTTAGCGGTGAGAAAAACATATTGAGATGAGATTGACAACCTTTTACTGTATTGTACTGAGCACCCTCAGTCAGCTACCACTTGAATAGAAACATGTTTTCCAAAGCACGTTCAGAGGAGACACTTCCAGTCAGGAAAATGGCTCTTCCTCAAAGTCGTTTCTCAGTGGACACCATTTCAATTTTTCTAGTGCAAGAAGACTATGTTACGGTTGAAATTATGAAAGCTGGTGATCACAGTTTACACAAGATACTAGCAAAGCTATACTTGAGTTGCCTCAGAAAAGAAAAAATAACTGATGCATGGAAAAATGCTGAAGTAATTCTTGTACACAGGAAAAAGCCCCAAGATGATTTAAAGAACTTTTGCCTGATAAGCCTTCTTTCACTTATCAACAAGGTTTTCACAAAGATAATAGCAAAAAGAATATTGAGAATGTTAAATGATGCACAGCGAAAGGAGCAGGCAGGGTTCAGAAATGGTTATAGCACAATGGATCACATCCAGGTTGTTCATTAAGTCATTGAAAGGTACAACAAATACACCATGCCTCTGTGCATGGCTTTCATTGACTACAATTTCATTGACTACAACTCAGAATTCCAGCAAGCAATAATTAGGGCATTGCTCAACCAAGGCGTAGATACTTCTTACATAAACATACTACAATCAATATATGAAAAACAATGGCAACAATTTGCCTTAATGATCTTAAAGTGGAAATCAACATAGAACAAGGTGTACAACAAGGCGATACAATATCCCCATTTTTTTCTCAGTCTGCCTTTAAGAAGTATTTTGCAAACTAGACTGGGCAAAAAATAGAATAAAAATCACTGGCGTTTATTTAAATCACTTAAGATTTGCAAATGATATTGTTCTCTTCCTCCAAGATCCAGAAGAACTACAAAGAGACAAATGAGAGCCGCACAAAGCAGGAGAACCGTTTGGCTTAAAAATAAACCTGAAAAACAGCCAGGTTATGTTTAATAAATTCACCAAAGAAAGAAAAATATATATCTGAAGAACTAGATATAATAGACCACTGCATATACCTTGGCCAATGGATGTCAATGGAAGGTGATAAAGGAAATTGATCAACATGTTAAATGTGGTTGGTAGGCATTCAGCAAGCTAAGTATAATTTTCAAGAACAACTTCCCCCTATGCCTGAAGAGAAAAAGTTTTTGATCAGTGTATACTACCTGCTCTAACATATGCCAGTGAAACATGAACACTAACCTCACAATCGATACAAAAGCTACAAATGGCACAAAGAGCCATGGAAAGATACATGCTCGGCATTACAAGACAAGTTAGAAAAACCTGCAAGTGGATTAGAGAACAAACGAAAGTGTATGATATCTTCAAGAAGAGTAAAAGAACTGAAATGGAAATAGGCCGGTCACATGGCAAGAAGAATTGATGGCAGGAGGACCAAGGCAGTCATAGAATGAATCCCACTCGATAAAAAGTGTCCACGAAAGAGATCTAAAACAAGATGGATCAACAACATCAGCAAGTTTTGTGGGCCCAGTTGGCAGGACTGTATGGGTCCTTGACTGTAATAAACTTGAACTTAATCCTGCAGTGGATAGAGAATGGTAAAAATGATGATGAGAATGAATAGTATGTGCCAGCAGAGTACAAACAATTTATTCCCTCAAAAACCTCAAGGTTCATTTCTAAAGAAAGAATGCTTAAGGTTACAGCTGCCAGGTATTGTAGATTAAGATTTATTATATTGTCACTGCTTATAGCAGTATGGTTCAAATGTTAAGGATGATATATCTTGAGTTAAAAGGATGTGGGTTTATACTGATACAAAAATGATTCTTAAGAAAAGCTATACCATATTAAATTAATCATTCATACTAGGACTCCTTAAAGCAAGTACTCAATTAATTAATTGATCTGCCTTAAGGCTGTATGAAGAAAAAGACTGCTGTTTTAAAGCATTCAGTCACATCTTGCCTCTTCATGATCTAATGCAGTGGTCCCCAACTTCTCTGGCTCAATGGACCAACAGCAGTAGTGGCAGCAGGAAGGAGGGTTTGGTTTCAGATGCGCAACTTAACTCCCACGCATGCTTAAATGAAGCCTCAAGAACTCGCCTCCTGCTTGCATGGCCTGATTCCCAACAGTAATGGTCCAAGGACTCAGGATTGGGGACCCATGATCGAGTGGATATTATTTTACTAGAATTGTCTTCATGTAATTTCAAGATCTGATGGAAGCCCAGTTGTTCCAAGGGCATGTTCGTTAAACTGGGAAATAAACAAAACAAAACGTTCTGTAAGAAGATCTTGGCAAACACTTCCCAAAACTTCCCAGGAAAACTGCAGAAATGCAGCTGCAATGAGTTTACTTTACTCAACAGCATCCTTACTTTATTTTTTCCAGGATTATTAGTGGAAGCCCTAAAGCAGGGGTCTCAGCCAGAGTGCTTGGCTGAGGAATTCTGGGAGTTGAAGTCCACAAGTCACAAAAGGGCCATGTTTGAAGAGCCCTGCCCTAAAGAGTTGACACCTTTATATATTTGTGGTTATTTCTGTACCTTGAATATGTGGCAATTTAGCCATTGCTAGGAGGCTGCGTTGCAAAGTTTGGTTTGTGGTTATTGTCCCAGCAGTAAAGAGACCAAGCACAGTAATCACAAGATTTTCAAGAGTGTAGATTCCCTCAGATAAGTTCTGCTCCTGAAAAAAAAAATAGAAAGGGAAACAGAAAGATGAAAATGGGGTTGATTTAAAGTAATTTATGAAACTCTTCATAATGTTTCTTTCAGTTAAAGGAAATTTAATTCTACCAGACTAACTTTAGAATATATAGGATAATTTTTCAATTGTAAAGCATTTATGCAATCACCGTTTGATGCAGAGAGGAAATAATTTGCCTGTCTGATCTACCTATCAAATATTTACCACAAGAAATTACGAGAATTAAAGGTTGTTATTTAGAGCTGGACAAAAGCAACTCTTAAGCTGTATGGTGGGTATTATGTTTTGGGTTTCTTGGCATTGAAGCGACACACAATACCAGTTTCAACCAAGTTCTTCTTTATTCAACTCCAGTTCCACTCAACAAGCAACAGGCTCACAGGCCTTTTATAGTTTCCCAAACAGCCTATCATAATTCTCCCTTTTTTGCGCCTTGCGCCTGCTCACAAGGCTGGCGCCAAACAGTCTAGTCCCGGCAGCTTTTGGAATGCCCGGGACCATTTGCAACACTTCTGGGCCTGCTGAGCTGCCTTAACAGACCCAGGACACAACACACCTCCCCCCCAGATAAAACACACAAGTACACTTGTTCCCCTGGCCAATACACATGGGCAGACAATTATTTTTTTTAAAAAAAAATAATAAAGTTAACTTAAACAATCGTTCTTCAAAATAAAATGAGTGTTTGTGTATTTTACCAAGTGTAGGTTCCCAACACCTCATTATGGACCAGCAAGGTTCCCTTGTGATGACAGAAACCTCACATAGTCTCCCAGATGTTTGGGAGGGGTTTTAGCCCTTTGAGATCTACGTAAAATCAGAGAGAGTGCCTGGCCTGTCAGCTCACCTGCCCTGCTAGGAAGACCAGGACTTCTACTTAAGGGTGCCTGGCCTACCGGCCCATCTGTTGGGCTCGATAGATCAGGACTTTGATGCTCATAAGTTACAGGTGGTCAAGGTGGTCAATGTGCCGGGCTGGCAGGTTCTTCTGGGCTCCATTCAGGTTCCCTTGGAGAGGAGGAAATTCCCAAACCCAGTGGTAGAGTGGAGTTTCCCCCGTCCACCATGGACTGCTCCTGGGAACTTAGTCCCTCAAGCCCGAGACCCATCTCAGACATCACCTGCATCTCAGCAGTGCCCCAATAGTTCCTGTCCCCCATGTACGTGGCCAAGGTGCCAGAGTCAGGACTGCCTCAATGGCAAACTCCTTCACAGAAGAATTCCTGTTTGGCGCTCTTGCGGATGTGCCGGCCACCCCCCAAGATGACTTCCTATTTGGAGTAATTTCTGATGCACAGGACTCCCTGTTCGGAGCAATAGCTGAATCGTGAGGATGCCATCGCTCCTCCACTGGGGAATTCCTAGCAACCTGTGATAATTCCCAGGAACAATAAAGCTGGTTCTCAGGATTTTGACCTGAAGTGTGATCATGTTCCTGGGTCCCAGGGTTTTGACCTGAAATGTGATTATGTTCCTGGGCCCCCTCCCCCTGAGAGCAGAGGCAGGGGCAGAATTGATGGGGGACAACCACCAGAGCAGTTGGTCGATGTGACGCCGAAGGACACAGCCGTCTCCCAAGGTCACTTCATATGATAGTGGCCCCAAGATCTTGCAGATGACAGTGGGGACCCAGAGATGTCCAGGACCATAGTTCCTTGTCCAGACCGGATCGCCCACCTGAAGTCTCCTAGGTGACTGCCGCTGTGACACCTGTGAAGCCACCAGGTCTGGGTGCAATCTGTCCAACTTTGTGATGAGGCAGCGATCCCAGCGGAGTTCAGCTGGGCTCTTCCCATTGGCAGTGCATGGTGTGGTGCAGTGTGCAAGAAGAAAATCAGCTAGCCTGTGATGCCAGCTGCCGTGTATGATGCATTTGAGCACATCCTTGGTGGTGTGCACCATCCTTTCAGCTTGCCCATTGGAGGAAGAGTGGAAAGACACTGACATGGCGTGCCAGATCAAGTTGGACTGAAGGAAAGCCTGGAACTCAATAGAAGTAAATTGAGGACCGTTGTCAGAAGCGAGGACATTCGGAAGGCCGTGGGTAGCGAAGATTCCTCTCAACACCTGGATAGTCCTGGCAGTAGTAGTGGAGGAGACAGATACAATCTCTAGCCACTTGGAATGGCTATCTACCAGGATAAGGAAGAATTGCCCCTGAAAAGGACTAGCATAATCTAAATGTATCCTTGACCAAGGGGTTTGTGTCTCCTCTCACCTGTGTACAGGGGCATGAGGCATTTCAGGCCATGACTGTTGGCACACCTGGCATCCGTGTACCTGGGCCTCGATAGCTTTATCCAGGCCAGGCCACCACAGATGGCTTCTTGCGAGCACTTTCATGCTCACAATGCCTGGATGTCCCTCTTGCAGAGAGGACAAGACTCTAGACCTCAGTGAGGCAGGAATAACTACTCTACTACCCCATAACTGGCACCCATGAAAAGTAGACAGTTCGTGTCTTCTTTGCCAGAAGGCTTGAAATATAGCATCCGGACATGTGTCAGGCCATCCTGACAAAACCCAAGTCAGCACGCATGTCAGTGTGTGATCAGTGGCAGTTTCTGCAGCCACGTCCCTAGAATTGAGGGGAGATTCAGGTAACTCCTGAATAGAGAGAATCTGAATAGCAGGAGCAGGGTCAGCCTCTATTTATTTGAGAGGCAACCTGCTGAGGCCATCAGCATGGCCCATCTCTTTTCCTGTTTTATGAATAAGTGTATAATCATATGCTGACAGGAAAATTGACCATCTCAGCATACGTGGGGAAATGATGTGAGGTGTCTGTTTGTTGGTAGTAAACAACCCCAGCAAAGTTTATGGTCTGTATAGACCATGAAATGGCGACCATATAATTTCTTTATGCTAGCCACTATGGCCAAGGCTTCTCTGTCAATCTGAGCGTAATTCTGCTCTGCAGATGACAGAGTTCTTGAATAATAGACTACAGGGATTTGTGTCCCATCAGCCTTCAGGTGGCTCAGTACTGATCCAACCCAATAAGGAGATGCATCGCATGCGATACATACAGGCAGTTGCTCATTGAAATGCGCTAAAACAGCATTTGAAGAGAGCAAGGCCTTAACCTCACTGAAACTCCTCTCATGGACCTGAGTCCACTGCCATGGAGCCTGCTTGTCTAAGAACCAGTGTAATGGCTCTGCCACTGCAGCCTTATGTGCGAGAAATGTGTGATAAATATTTAAAAGCCCCAAGAAAGCTTGCACCTCACTCTTTGACTGGGGACTTGGGGCCTGCTGAATCATCTGAAACTTGGATTCAGCAGGGTGAATGCCTTGGGCATCAATCCTGAAACCCAAAATATCAGCAGAAGTGACTCCTATTTTGCACTTGTCTTGCTTCAATTTAAGGCCTGCTTTGTGAAAACGAAGCAAAACAGCCCTTAATCTTTCTGTCAGATTTTGAGATGACTCCCCAGCAATGAGGACATCATCAAAATAGTGACAGACCCTAGGAATGACACGAAGTGTGCGTTCCATGACACTTTGAAATATGCCAGGATCTACATTAACCCCAAACTGCAGTCTTTTAACTTTAAAGGTCCCTCTATGGGCCTCTGCAGTTGCCTCATCAACAGGTAGCTGTTGATAAGCCTGTGCCAAATCAAGTTTTGCAAAAAGGCGCCCCCCCTTCAGGGAGGCCAAAATGTGGCTCACCACTGGCACTGGATAAGCATGCTGTTGCAATGCTTTCTTCAGTGTACACTTATAATCTGCACATATGCGGACTTCTCCATTAGCCTTTAAAGGCGTGACAATGGGGGTTTCCCATGGACTGGAGTCCACAGGTTCTAAAATGCCCTGCTGGGGCAGCTTGTCCAGCTCTGAGGGCAAAAGGCACCCTTCTAGGCTTGTTCCTGATGGGCATGATAGTGGGGTCTAAATGCAATGCAACGGGAGGCCCCTTGCAGGATCTAAGCTCTGAGCTAAACACATCAGCAAACTCCTTGCAGACTTCTGCAAGGCCCAATGTTTGCACACTGTGAAGCCCAGTCACCTGGATTCCAAGGGCCTTAAACCAATCAAGTCCAATAAGATTTGTGCATTCACCCCCAACTACCACCACATCAAGAAAACCTTCAAAAGCTTTACGCTGCACTTTGAGTGTAGCCTCCCCCTTCACACTGACTTTGGAGTTCTGGAAGTCAGTGAGGATTAAATTTGATGGCCTGAGTTTGACTCAAAAGCCACTACTACTACAAATCCTGTTGAATGTGTCAAGTGAAATGATGGATAGAGCAGACTCTTTGTCCAACTCCATCAATAAGGGAACCCCCTGTAACTTCATGTCAATGCGAAGTTTTTTCTTAAGGGACTTGTGTGTCCCTGTCCTTAGAATACTCCTGCGCGATGCGTAGAAACCCACCCTGTGTTGTCTGGGGACCCTGGTACCTTTCTGAAGCAATTCTTCCCAAGGTTGGACCTTCTCACAACCCAAACAGACAGAGGCAATGTGGCCTTGCCTACCATATGCCTGGCAAATGGCGGAATGGAACCTGCAATCAGCTTGTGTGTGACGACCTCTGCAACCGAGACACTGAGGAGATGCTGGGGCCTTGATGGGACACCCTTTAAGCCTTCTTTCTGCTAGCTGGTGATGTCTGTCCTCCTGTTCAGAATCCGCTTCAGACCCTTCTCGAGCATCCTCTTGATGGACAGACACGGCTGCTGTAGTGCTTTTGGTGAGTCGCAAGGCCTTCACAGTGCCTCCTGCAGCCTCTTCAGCTGCAACTTCTTGCAAGACATCTTGGAAAGTGACTTCAGCTTTAGCAAATATTTTTTATTGCAGCTCTCTGCTTCTCAGACCACAGACAAAATGTCTCATAAGCGCTCTTCCAGGTCCTTGAACTCACAAGGCCTAGCGGCTTGTCTCAAGGCAGCAATGAATTCAGCAACAGACTCACCAGGCTTCTGGTCCCTCTGCTGAAAAGCGTGCCTCCATGCGATTACAGATAGCTTCAGATGAAAATGATCCTTTAGTATATTTTTAAAGTCTGTGAATGTTACAGACTCAAGCGGTACAGGAGCAACTAGATTTTGAGCCACATCAAAAGTGTCCTGTCCACAGACGCACAGCAGAGTTCCTGCCTTTAAGCTGTCTTCTCGAACTTGGTTGACTCGGGCCACGTAAGAGTTCCAATGCTCCGGGTGCGACACATCGAATTTGGACAGCCACCCAATTTTCAACATCTCTTGCTTCTGTTAGCCTCGCTGCAATTCAGGCTCGGAAGAGGCCGGTTAGCCAAGCCCACCTCCAGCATTTGCGCACTGGTAGGTGAGTGCCAATCTGGGTGCCGACTTCCTCTTCCAGGTCTTTTTTGTAAAGACTAGGTTCCTTACGTTGTCTCCTTCTTTGCAGTGATCCCACCTTCGTTGCCAGTATTATGTTTTGGGGTTCGCAGCATTGAAGCAACACGCAATACCAGTTTCAACCAAGTTCTTCTTTATTCAACTCCAGTTCCACTCAACAAGCAACAGGCTCGCAGGCCTTTTATAATTTCCCAAACAGCCTATCATAATTCTTCCTTTTTCGTGCCTTGCGCCTGCGCACAAGGCTGGCACCAACCAGTCTGGTCCGGGGCAGCTTTTGGAATGCCCGGGACCATTTGCAACACTTCTGGGCCTGCTGAGCTGCCTCAACAGACCCAGGACACAACAGTGGGAAAACAGGATTAGATCTGAGCATAGAAGCTTGAATGTTATATCTGAGAGACTAATTCTAATAGAAATTGCTTCTGCAAGATGAATGATTATCTTTGTATCACCTATTAAGAGTGTAGAAGAGGTGTAAATTAACATGTAAAGCAAATGTCTATACTTATTCATTTTTAATTATGTCGGGGATAGGAGTACATGTTAACAAATAGCAAATTAAAGTAAGGAAGAAGGGGAATAAATATTTTTTTATTCTTTCATACAAGGTGAACTAGTTTCATCTTAGATACATATTGGAAATATTTAAAAAGTTATGTATAGATGGTATCTATGCCTACCTTCTCCATTCTGTGAAGGAAGCAATCTATATAGTCACGCAGGTTCTGGGGATCCAATGTCTTCTTGTGCAATTCCACTTTCTCACGGATATAATCATAGAGTTTTTCTGTCTCAGACTCGATATGCCGTCCAAAAAAGTATTCCATTGTTTTTGGAAAAGTATTGTACACCTGTTGCAGAGTTGATGTTAAACATTATATGTTTTTAGACCATAATGGTGAAGGCTTAATGCCCCAAATATTCAGAGAGTAGCTTTTAGTCTGATATTGTTAATTATCAAACCTCAGCTAGGTGCCAAGACAAAGAAGACAAGTTTGGCAAGAATCTCAGTAAGCTATCTTTAATTTTAGTGTTGAGTAAATGCAGCATGTTGGGAACAATGCATGGTAGGAATTTTTATTTATAATAAGTTGGTTAAAAAGGAATCTCTTTGAAAAGCCTTTCCCCCAGATCTTTCCTCACCTAGGCTGAGTTCTCTGCAGGATATATTCTGTCAAGCCTCACCCCAGCTATCCCATGAGGGGATAATGATGAAAATGGTGATAATTCTTGAAGCAGGGAGGAAAGAGAGACATAAGAATAGGGGAAATGTCTAAAAATACCAATAAGAAGAGAGGCACCTGTGCATAATTTGATATGATGATTATCAAATTATATATAGTTAAATATGTAGCATTGTACTTTTAAAAAATATTATAATAATATGTTGTTCGTCCATCCATTTTGATGAAGACCTTGACATCTTGTGGGTTATGGGCCATCAACGATGTGTCCATAGGTGGCTAATAAGACCGATGTTAGGACGGAATGTTCTGCCACATACTGAACAAAGAAATATAGACACTGTTAATTCAGCATTTGCAGCTCTGGCTTTGAGGAGTGCTTGCTTTTCTTGTGGCAAGATTGTCCTTCTGTGTTCATATGTCTGGCAACCCTGGTACACCAAGGTGCGCCATGTCGGTCGATCATGCACCAGAAGTTCCCAAGAGATGGTGTTAATATCCAGGGACTTAAGAGAAGCTTTTAACGTGTCTTTGTATCGCTTCTTTTGTCCCCCGCATGATCGCTTTCCTTGAGACAGCTCACCATAGAAGAGCTGTTTAGGGATGCGATGATCTGGCATCTTTACAACATGGCCCGCCCAGCGCATCTGGGCTTTCATCAACAGAGTGTAAACTGATGATAGACCTGCTCTGGAGAGGACATCTGTGTCTGGTATCTTATCCTGCCACCGGATCCTCAGAATTCTATGAAGGCAAGTCATGTGGAAGTAGTTCAGTTGCCTAACATACCTCCAGGTCTCACTAGCATACAATAGGGCAGTTAGCACTGCTGCCTGGTAAACTTTAAGCTTGCAAGACTTATTCCACGGCGGTCCCACATGTTAATCCATGTGGGACTTGGCAATTCTACAGTTGACCTCAATGTCAATTGTCACTGCACGGGAGAGGGTACTACCAAGATACGTAAATTGGTCCACTGCTTGCAGCTTTTGTCCCTTTACTGTGATGGTAGGCTCTTGATATTGGGTTTTTGGAGCTGGCTGGTACATCACTTCAGTTTTCTTCGTGTTGATGAAGAGGCCAAAGTTGTCACAAGCGGCTGCGAATTTGTCCATGCTGGCTTGCATTTCCTGCTCTGATCCTGCATTAAGGGCACAGTCATCAGCAAAGAGGAGATCTCGTAGCACAGTCTCCTTTACCTTGGTAACAGCCTGAAGTCTTTGCAGGTTGAACAGTTTCCCATCAGTTCTGTACCTCAGATTAACTCCCACTGAGCTGTTCTGAAAGGCGTCTGACAGCATGGCTGAGAACATCATGCTGAACAGGGTTGGTGCCAGCACGCAGCCTTGCTTAACGACATTAGTAACAGGGAAGGCCTCTGAGGCTCCACGGTTACTCAGAACACGAGCTGCCATGGCATCATGGAACTGTCATACCATCAGAATAAACCTGTCAGGGCACCCAAACTTCGACATAATGCGCCATAGTCCTTCATGACTAACTGTGTCAAAAGCCTTGGTGAGATCCACGAAGGTGGTGTATAGTTCACGATTCTGCTCCTGACATTTCTCCTGGAGCTGTCAAGCTGCAAATATCATGTCCACTGTGCCACGCTCTTTGTGGAAACCACACTGTGTCTCAGGTAGTATACCCTGTTCCAGATGGTCAATCAGGCAATTTAGCAACACTCGTGCAAAGATCTTGCCTGCAACAGAGAGAAGTGATATTCCCCTATAATTATCGCAGACTTGTCGATTTCCTTTCCTGTTGTAGAGGTGCACAATGGATGCATCTTTCAGTTCCTGAGGAATGGAACCTTGTTTCCAGAAAGAGCAAAACAACTGGGTAAGTTTTTTTAACAAGCACAGCACCGCCAGCCTTATAGACTTCCGCTGGGATTGCATCAGATCCTGGCACCTTACCACTGGAACATTGATTGATGGTCTGTGAGGTTTCAGCCTCTGATGGTAGGGCATCCAGGCTATAGTTCATATCTACCTGGGGTATCCTGTCAATCGCCTCATTATTGATGGTGGATGGGCAGTTCAGCACAGAGTGGAAATGCTCATCCCAACGCTGTAAAATCAGGGTCTTCTCAGTGATAAGAGTTGCACCACTCGAATCCAGTAAAGGAGAGCTTCCTAAGAGCTGAGGTCCATACAGGGATCTAAGGGCTTCATAGAATCGTTTGGCATTGTTTCTATCAGCAAACATCTGGATTTCATCTGCTTTGGCACTCAGCCAGGAGTCCTGCATCTTGCGGAGCTTGCTCTGTACAATCCTGCGAGTGTTTATAAAAGCATTTTTCTTTGCAGTTGACAACGGGTCGTTCTGATGAGTGCGGTAGAGATGGTGTTTTTTGGCAAGCAAGGCCTTAATCTCTTCATCATTTTCATCAAACCAGTCCTGCTGCTTCCTATATGAGGGTCCAAGAACCTTAAGTGCAGAAGAGTGCAAGATGTCCCGGAAACATTCCTAGTCCTTCTCACCATTTTCCTGTATTTGAAGCTCCAGGAATTGATTGTCAAGATCTTTTACTAATGAAGCTACTACGTCAGGGTTTTCCAGTGTACTGACGTTGATCTTTTTCATCACAACTCTGTTTCCCTGTGGACGATTCTTTGGCTTGATGTGAATATTTAACTTGGAAATGATGAGTCTATGGTCAGTCCAACAGTCAGCACTTGGCATAGCCTTAGTTACTCTGACATCTTGCATGTCTTTCCTCCGCACAATGACATAATCAATGAGATGCCATGTCTGGAGTGTGGATGCATCCAGGAAGTCTTTTTACGAGTGGGTAGGTGAAAGATGGTATTAGTAATGACCAGATCATGAGCAGCACATGTCTTCAATAGCAACAGGCCATTGCTATTACACGTGCCAATTCCATTTTTACTAATAACACCATCCCAGGTACAGTGATCGGACCCCACTCTCGCGTTGAAATCACCAAGTAAAATCAGCCTATTGATGCGCTTCACAGATAAAAGTAGGGCATCAAGATCTTCATAAAACTTGTCCTTTACTTCATCTGGATTTGTCATTGTGGGGGCGTAGGCACTGATCAGTGTGGCTTGTTTTCCACTTAGTAATGGGAGATGCAGTCTCATGAGTCGATCATTCACACCCTTAGGAAGACTGGCAAGTTGGCAAACAAGATGGTTCTTAACTGCTAAGCCAACTCCAGACTCACGACGTTGGTCACTGCTATGCCCACACCAAAAGAATGTGTAGCCGCCTCCTGTTTCTGTGAGCTGATCTTCATTGGCTAGACGAGTTTCACACAGGGCCGCAATGTCAAATCTTGTAAGCTCTCTGGCTACCAGAGCTGTTCTTCTTTCTGGGCGATCTGCTAATGGATTGTCTTGAAGTGTAAGTACATTCCGTGTACCAATAATAAGTGGTAACACCTTGTGTTTCATCTTAAATTTTGTATTTCAACCACATGAGATGGGATCCCCTCCAACCGCGGTAGGTTGGACAGGGTTTGAAAGAAGCAACAATGTTTAGGACACATTTTCTAGCCCCTTCCTCATACTATGGAGGTGAGCAGTGTGATCCTAAAGAGGGCTGCTCAGTCGCTCAGATAGATACCGAATCCAGCTGTTGCTTCATCAGCAAGAAGTGACCATTAGACCTGAGCCGCCTGTGTGCAGGTCCACATCCACAGCTCCCAGTGATTCCATACCTGCTGCTTCTTCGTTCGCCTATCGCCACAGGACTTTGAGATTTATCATAGTTAGGGAAAGTCAATATGTCAAGACTTGCACGTGGATTGATTTGAGTGAGGGAGAGGTGCGCATAGTCAGCCTCACTCTCTCTTCCAAGATTCCATCTTATTCCAATGGCAGGACAAAAGTCGAGACAATTGGAGATGAGCTGGCTGCAGTGGTTGACCAGGGCATCTTTCGTGTCTTGCCGTGCTCTCAGCATACCACGTCACTTGCAGAAACTGCCTTCATGACCGTTGGTTCTATTTTAATAGATCTCATCCGCTCACTCCACCAGAGTCTGTCTTCACATGCTTGGGATAGACAAATCCCTTGCTTACCGAGTGTCAAAGACACAACAGCTACTCTCAGCCTGGTTTGGCCAGCCTGTCGAAACTGTTGCCCGGGATGTGGCCACTGCACATATTACAGCTACTAGGAGTCACAGGTGAGAGCTGAATGTCAGGTGGGGACCAAAGGTGTACGAGCTGCCCTAAAAGACAGACATGCCCTACACCAGAGGTACTACCCCTCCCTGAACACCCCATATACCCAATACACATAATAATATACCTTTCAGTTTGATCACAATATTGATATTCCCCTTATATCACAAACCTAATAGCTTGGGGGATAATGCTATTGTTAGAACAACATGGAAATATGTTTGAGAACTAAAGTTAACTTTTCAGTCAAGGGATGAAAAAATTAAGTGAAACATTACAATTAGGAAGAATCAGCCCCTCCAGTGAAATTCCATGTTTGGCCCTCCCTGACTAGTTAAGAAATAGGCAAGTCCTAGAAATAAGCAGGTCAGGGCCCACAGCAGTTATGAGAGAATGAAATGATCCCGTGGGAAATAAGCCCAGCCAGGAAAGAAGGTTTGCTGAGAACCAATTTATATTTTGATGGCTCAGTCTTGCTGGATGTCTGGATTTGACTTCTCCTGCTTATCTACAGTAATCTCTACATCTACAGTAATCTCCACATCCCTTATTTGGATATTCGAACACACAGAGAGGCCCACTAGTAAAAATGAATGTTTATAGCAGGAAGAGAATCAGAGAGGAAAAACATACCTGTCCTAGGAAACTAGTCAGAAATCTTATTTGAGACTCCATAATCTGCTGGTTCTCTATGAAGGTTTGATCTTTGTAATCAAATCGATTGCCAAAGACGACTGCACAAATCACATTAGAAACAGCACTTGCCAAATTTCTTCTTGGGTCAAAAGGCTGCCCTGCAACAAAGGCCACAGACATTTATGAGAGGGATCAAAGAATGGGGATCTTCCCTTCCACAATTCTCACCACAGAACTTCAACAAAAAAAGTGGTTTGGGTCAAAGAAGTTATTCAGAGATTTTATTGGTATTTTTTTAATAAATAATATTAAATAGAAGAACCTAGATGTAATTAAATGAAAACATAAACCTTATAACCACTAGAGTTTTTTTTTGAAAACTTTCTTGCTGTCTTCTGTCAAGAATTGTTTTCTCACTCCTTTCTCTGCCCTTTTCTGCTCATGGTGGGCTTTTTCCTCCCTGTCCCTTCCCTTAGAAGTTGCTACTTCCGGTTTTCACTCTCCTGACTGTCTCTCCCTCCACCTTCTAATTTCTTTCTTCTTTCTTTTTTAAAAATAATCCTATTATTTCATTTCTTTCCCCTTCTGATTCCAGAGATTTGTCCATTCATGATTATATTCAAAAGAGGCACAAATCTTTAGATGAATACTATTTATGACAATATGTTTTCCTTTCTAGTTTTGGATTACCTATGTCATTCATCCATAACTTCTTTTTCTGGCTCTTGAATTTGCCTGATATATAATCATGTTCAAATGAATTGTTTAAACAGTTTTTTGCCTTCTTTTCGCAGATTTAACTTAGCACTTTATTCCCTCAGCACTGTCTCCTTCTATCTCATTCACATTTTTTTCCTATTTTTTTAAATCTTCCAGAAAAGACTTGTCCAAAGAACATAATTTGTAATATTGTAAACTTAAGCTCTCTACAAGAATCTGAACTACTAATGGTCAAAGGAAATTATATACACATACCTATCTAAGTTTTTCTTTATTTTGTGCACTTAAGTACAGATGATTTGAGTTTCAGTTTAGAATCTAGTTTTCCTGTAACTTCACATAATACAACAAACCCTTTCTAGTTTCATATTTTAAAAGATAATAGTCTTCCTGATATGATTCTTGTGTGGGAGAACAGCTCTCAGTTTCTTTAGAGGACCTTTTGTGGCAGCCATTTCCTCCACCAGACAAAGGGCTTCCTCCTGCACCCTCTCAGACATTCTTTTCTTCCCCATCCCAAAATCTCGCAAGGTGGACAGTGTGAACCGTCGCAGCTCCCTCCATTTCTTCTCATCATTTGTAGGTACTCCTGAAACAAAAGACACCAAAAGTATCATGATGTTGGTCAATTCTAGCTTTTGTGGAAGAGCATGTTTCGATATAATATTTCAGGCACTTTTCTTTTTCAAATCTTTGTTTCAATCATAGTTGAAAGAGGCTACCCCACTGCAATAAATTATGCATCAGAGAATTGTCCTTCCTCACATTTAAAGTAAACAAGGCATGATGTTTGAAATACCAATGAAGCAAAGTTCACAGTTGCCATCTTTCCATTCCTTTTTTTAAAACAAATTTTATTGGTTTTTTAAGTTCTTAAAGCAACATATTCTGGATACACCATGGTGCTGGGGTAATCAAACATTTTAAAACAAGACATATATACATAATATGTCAAATATTCCCTCTCTTTTTCCCTCAAATAGCATAGTATATTTAGAATATCCAGTTCTAGCTTAAATTTATTCAACTTGAACCTGTTTTTAAGCTTCATCAATTTCTACCATAATCAAATTAACTTTAAATAAAAACATTTTCAATTCAAATATCCCTTCCACATATGTTCTATTTTCTTAATTTTATCAAAATCTTATTTGTTTCTTCTTCCATTAATCTCCCTTATATAGAGTAAAATATTAATCTATCCTATACCTATCAAATCTATCAATTGATCTATCTCTTCAAGCTAAAAAAATATCATACCTTAAATCATGTCATTCCATTAAACAAAATTCAAGTCCAGTTAATTATTATGACTAATAACGTCCATATCATCAGAAAATCATGTCATCTTATTAAATTTCAATTAACTATTAGTTCACTTCAAATCTGAAACATCTCTTCAATTTTCGTCATTCCATTACATCATAATTTTCATAGAAATAAACCTAACATTCTAAAAGGAACATTCCTAGTATTCTAAATTGTCCTTAATCCCTTATATAGAAAGATATCTCATTTTTAAACAAAAATATTAATCTATCCTAGACACATCTAAATATATGTATTTATCAAACTATTCTCTAGATATCTAATCCTTCACTTAATCAATCTCTTTAAGTTAACAAATTAATATCAAACCTTAAATCATTTCAATATTTAATTAACATTCAATTAATTATTGATTCACTCCAACTCTAAGACATCTTTTTACTTCAAACTCAAAATCTCAGTCCTTATATCAGTCCATAGTTCTAGGTTGCCTTTAATCCAATTTAAGAAATTTTAAATTTCATTTTTCAATCTTATTCTAGCTTTCCTCTTTTGCCAGGTAGGTTTCCATAACAGGGCTTCCCTTCCAGATAATAGGTCTCTTTTTGTTGCTAGTAGTGTCACTTGATTCGATACAGACCATCTTGATCTCTGATTTAATCCTCTGCTTCTCTTGCCCATAAAGCCTCGTTGCTTCAGAAGTCCAAAGTTCAGTCTTTGCTTTTTCTGGTCTTGCCTGTAGGGCAAAATAAGATTCTCCTTATCTTCAGTTAAAACCTCTTTTTGTATAATCTGTTTTGTAGAGTAGTCAAGTGTAATCTGGGAGTCAGTTTTAAGTTTTAAAGTAGAGATTCTGGCTCTTAGTTCTGTAGTAGCCTCTTTTATTGTAGTACATATTTCTTCTTTAGTCTCATAGATCTTTTCCAATATAAGTTTACAGTTTAAATGTGATTGAGGCTTCTCCATTTTAGCAATAGTTGAAGAAGAATCCTTTTCCTTTTTAGTGAAGGTTACAATTGAATAGTTGAACATTATCCACCCCCACAGATCACACAGCTAGCTCAAATTATCGTTTTTCTTGAAAAACAGTTTGAAGGCCAAAGCTCTCTCATCTCCAAATAAACAACAATCTAGTATTAAATTTTGACCAGTAGGTGTCCTCAGTGAGCTAAAAAGTCTTCTTCACATGCCATTTTTTTCCTTTTTTCTATCTTTTAAAGGGAGAATAGAAAAAGAAATACTCTGCCGATATAATACCGCTCCAAAAAGCACAAAAAACAGTTTTTTCTACAGCACAATGTAAGTAGAAGTAGAATATAGTCTTTAAATGAATATTTATTTATTTTTTCTGTCCTATTTGTAAAATGCGTTTGTTCCCACGATTACTAAAGCCGCTTTCTCCAGACGGGGAAATAATAGAACAAACAGCAAAAACAGCAGGGGTATGGGGAGGAACAAAAGGGGTCTCACTCAGATCATCCGCCATGGGTCTTTAAAGCTTAGATGATGATGTGACTTTCAGCTGGTGCAGCAGGGTGATTGGCAGGCTGATCTTTGCTCTGTTGGCCCTAAGGAGAAGCTGAAGACTTGGGGGAAGCTGCCGCCTTCCCCTATCTACCAGCTGGTCTCCTCCTTGGTGGTCCAGGGCAACTTTCGACCCCCTAGGGGGTCTACCGGCAAAGGAAACTCAGGACGGCCTGGAGAGAAGTTTCCAGGCGTGACCGGTGTCACTGCATTCCAGAACCGGAAGTCCCATCTTTCCATTCTTGACTGCTGTCATATTAAGAGAAGAATGAATGAGGCTATCAAAACCATGTCATAACCTTCTGTGGTGTGTTATAGATAGAAAGAAATCCCTACATAAGACATGGAACTCTACACTGAGATGCCGTTTTCAGTAAGCAGAAGAAAATTGGAGTCATTTTGAGTTGTGGATTTTATTTTATTATTATTATTTGCTGTAGAGGCTTTATTGACAAAAATAAGTCACTTCCAATTACGTATGTACTAGCTTGCTTGATTGTGTGCTAACAAGTTACTTTCAACTCTTAGCTACCTTTAGATTTCCTCCAACACAATCTATCTCTAACCTAATTCTTCAGGATTTGTAAGGGTACATTTGTCATCATTTTAACTGAGTTCATTGACGTTGCAGATGGCCCTCCTCTTCCTTTTATCTTTCTCACCATTACAGCCTCCTCTACAGAGCTAGACTTTTGAATCATATATCCAAAGAATGATAATTTCAGTCTAGTCATTTATGCTTTGAGTGAAAACTCTGAGCTGATTTGCTCAATGAGCTATTTGTTTCTTATTCTTGGATGTCCATAATATTCTCAGAGATTTTGTCCAACATCAAAACCATATTCTTTAGGCTTCCGGTTTCGGCTGGAAGATCTGCTCTTTCTCCTCCATTCAGTTTTGCATCGCTGGGGGGCCCTGAAAAGGGCTGAAAATTGCCCCAGAGAGGCGACCAGCAAGGAGGGGCTTTTGCTGGATCACAGAAGAGCAGCAAATTTCCTGAAGATCTGGCATTTCCTCCAAACTGGCGGACAAAAGGACCGGCCATAGAAATATGGCTCATCCCTAGGCTGCTAACAGCCAAAGTCACATTAACATCTGGCAACTTCAAAGCAGCATGGAAAGGATTGGGTGAGATCTGCCTCTCTTACATCCTCATTACTTAATTACCTGCATAAGCTGCTAAAGTACTTTTCCCCCTGTGATGAGGGAAGGGGGATTTTAGCCCTCCCTCCAGAAACAGCGGCTATCAACCATTTGGGAGTCTAAAATGTTGGGGAAAATACTGGAATTGGAATTCTATTTTTTAAAACTGATGGATTATAAGACTTGTAACTTTATGTTCTCTATTTTTTCTTCTTCTCTGATTTTTACTCTAACTATTATTGAAGATTTGGGTTCTTTTTCTCCCCCTTACAATAGAGGAGGGAAAGAAAACTGAAAAGATCTAACTAACTCTGAGATGACATTTGCTGGCTAAATTTGAGACTGTAACTGGCTATTCTTTAAGAAAGACTTGATTGCCTTAAAAACAGATTAGATACAAAGTAACCTTGAAGCACCATCTGCAAGAAACTCAGCTCAGCTTTTTACTTGGTGGACTTTCTGATTGTAAGTTTTTTGTTTAGTTTAATATATGACAATGGAAGAAGAACAGGAATGGATTTCTCCCACAGAGGAGGTACAGGAACAAATTCTTTATATGTTAAAAGCAATTATCCAAACTCTCCGTATGCAAGCTCAAACTATGACTTCAACTAAAGAATCATCTATACAGAATTCTATAGAGAAGGGGAAATGACCAAATGTTATGACAGAAGACTTAGATACACAACAAATACAAACTGTGGAAAACATGGGAAGGAAACTGATAATAGAGAACAAGGAAAGGACTTTTCTTATAAACCAGAAGGAATTTGAAGACAAAAAAGAAAAACAGATGAAAGACAAGATAAATACTTTGGGACAACTGCATCGAACTGGAAAAATAAAGAGACGACCTGTCAAACCAGCTATCCCTCTTAAGAAAACAGCAACTGAATGCTTTTATCAATATCAAACAATAGTTACAACAATACAAGGAGATCTTTTTGATGATTTAAAAGCGAAGATATGAAAGATGATTTGGCAGAGGAAAAAAGCTAGAATTAGGGATTAGGGTTTTGATCTATATATGAGATCTAAAATAGAATATATTTAAATGGATAGAATATGTATTTTGAATATAAGATATTGTAATGATTTGAGATAAAAAATTTGGTTTTATAAAATCTAGAGATATAAATATCGAAATAAGAATATTATATTGTCTTATTAGTTTGTTAAGATATATGATAGATTTTAAATATAAGATCTGTATTTTAAATATTAGATCATATGAGGAATTGTGATAAAGGAATCGTGTTTAATTAAAATTTGAAAAAAAGATAAATATTAAATGTTAAATTAAAATATTAAGGGAAAATCAATTATCAGGTTACTGATTTGCTAAAAGTTTGAATGTTTATAGATAACTAAGACTTGAATTTAAGATATTGTCATGAGTTGAGACACAGGTTAAATAAAACTTAGAAGTGTAAATACTAATAATTAAATTCATATATTAGCTTGTGGTATAAATGCTGATGGTTTATTTATTTATTTATTTTTCTCTTTTTCTGGAAAGGAAGAAAGGAAAGAAGTAGAAAAAAGGAAAAGAAAAGAAAAATTATTAGCCCCAAATATGAGATAGGAGACTGAGAAACTGGGATTATTTAAAATCTGGAAATGATAAAGATTAAATGTTAAATTTAAATATTAATGCAAAATTAAAGTTAAGAAAAACTTATTAAGTTATTGTCTAAAAGATGGAATGTCAAATTAATTAAGATATGTATAGATTGAAGATTATTAATGAATATTAGAAAGTTATTTTTTGTTTGATTGATAGAATAAGAACTGCATTGATCTGAATATGATAGTAGATCTTATGGGGGAAAGAGAGGGAATTTGTTGTTGTAATACTTTGAGATTTGTACTGATGATATTTAAATGTAATGGAATTACGATGCTCAACCACCACACTACTTTTCAAATATGTAAATGCAATATTGGGAAATTAATAAAAAACTTGGATATATGTAAAAAACCCATATTCTTTCAATATTCTTTCTCTCCAGTTTAATCAAAGTCCAAATTGCCAAAGTATCCTATTTGAAAAACATTTTGTCTGCCTTCCCAAAGGACCAGTTTAGAGGTGAGATTACTTTTTTTTTTTTTTTTTTTTGCATGTAAGGAACAACCAGAACAGATTTCAGAAGTGATCAGTGCAAGCGAAATGGTGAAAAAAAAGGTGTTTCTCCCTCTTCAAAAAGCATGACCAGATCAACCTCTTTACAAAATTTCATTTCAAGTGAAACTTTCATAACTATAAATAATATTAAGAGCATTAAAATAATTTAAAATTACTTATAGAAAATTAAAAAGAGCAATAACGAATAAGGAAATAAAAGAGAATGAACCTTTATTTTGGAACACTCGTGTGCGAAAGGGCATATTAGTTCGCCCACCAAATTCTTCTGCTTGATTTATCAAAGCATCTTTTACCACCTCATATCCACAAAGAGCAACCATTGGTTTTGATCCAATCCAGACAGTAAATATAGGTCCATACTTCTTTGTAAGCTAAAGGTAAAATTAGATGAAAACCATAACTGGTAATTAAACGATAAAGCATTTTTTGGTGAAATTATTCTAAAGCATGCTTGAAATATTTCTTAAATTCATCACAGAGAGATCATGTTGAATCTAAGCTTTAATCATTCTTAGTATCTACATGGTACATTAATTTGATTGGATAAATTGCATGTACTGTATCTCCTAGCTGGTGAGATGATGGAAATGAGATAATCACAATTTTGACTGTATAATACATTTCTGCAAGTAATCTGTACTGCAAAATATATGATAGCAAGTTTTGCTTGTAACCACATATTTTAATGAACTTTGTAACCTCCATTGTGTGTTTTTATCAGACTGTAATTAGGTGACTTTAAATTAAAATTCCTACTAAAGATGCACAAAAGCCCCTAATAAAATTGGACTCTTATAGAAGAAAATCAAACTTCTTAAACTAGGGAAATGTGCATATATCTTTCAAAATAATCACCTGAAAAAGCAAAGAAGTACAATAGTTACCTTTCTATAGGATTTATTTAGAGGTAGTACATCTTGCTGAAAGAGGTTCCCCAGAATAGACCATGGAGTAGGTCCAGGGGGCAGCTGCCCTTTTTTCTTGTACATTTGGAAAGATGAGAAAAGGGTGAAAAGTATACAGAGAAGAAGCAGAACTCCTGCCCATGTCAGCTCCATCCTCCCCTCAGTTGTTTTCCTCTTCAAAAATCCAAAAAGCTGTTTAAAGGAGACAAGGTTGAAAGAAGGAGACCAACTGAATCCCCAATCACATCTAAATTCTTCACTTCCTCTAACCTTTACAAACCTCTTGTTTACATTCAGCTCAAATTATTCTTTCACCTCTATTTGTATAGGAAAGTTACTTATCAACATTTTTATCTTTGGACTGTGGACAAAGGTAAGTTACAGTTTCTCTATGTTTGGGGGAAAATATGGAGTGCATGCAGTCTTGGGTTTCAAATAATTTAACAACCGGTTCTCTGCCTCGCCTTCCCTCCACCTTGGTTGGGGTGGGCTGCTCGGGGGTCAGCTGGGATGGGGGCAGGGGTGTAGGAGCCCCCAGTTACAGAATTGCTGGAGGTCACAGCTGGGGAGGGGAGGAGGGTACGGTGAGGGGACTGCAAGAGTCTCGGAATGGTGTGAGTGCAGGAGGGGGGGTCAGCAGATCCCAGCTGGAGGAAGGTGAGGGGGTCTGGCTAGGGGGGTGGGAGGGCTGGGATGCCTTCTCCAGGGAAAGCTCTACTCCCACTGGCTGAGCCTGTCATCCACACCACGGTCAGGTAGGATTGCATAGAAGAGGCGCTGGGCAGGGGGCTGGAGGGGGAGCTGCCAGCAGAGGGGGAATTAGAGTAGCCGCCATCTCCCTTTCTCAGCGCAGCTCCATCAGCGTAGGTGGAGGTGGCCCCGGGACATCCAGAAGTGAGCCCTTGCCTGACCTGGGCCCCATCCCCTTGGCAGCTCTGCTGGGGGCAGCAGCTGCTGCTCTGAGCCCCTTAACCAACTGGCCACACAGTGAAGTAGGAGGAGGTGGCTGTGATTCCTGCATTACCAGGCCTGGCCAGCAGCAGACTAAAAACAAAAAAGTTTTATCAATCAAATCCAATTTATCGTGAAGAAAAAAAATCTTGCAAAGTTGGAATTGATTGATTGAACTTTTTTTTTAGTCCCATAAACCTGTTTGTGGGACTGCTCACGGCAGTGGAGGAAGTGACGGAGGACCATGTCGAAGCTGGAAAGAAGGTGTCACATAGGTCCGATTAGAGATGGGCAGGGGTGGCATTTCTGCCACATGCTAACCGCTTCTCCGAACTGAAAAGAATTAGCTACCGGTTCTACCAAACCGGTCCAAACCAGCTGAATCTGACCACTGAGTGCATGTAGGTTGAGTTTAAAATATGGACATTTGCCTTTTATGTAATTTTTTAAGTTGAGTCCTGTAGTAATCAGTCCTTAGTCATTGAAGGGTGCAAAGAAATGGCCGCTCGCACGCAGCATTTATTTGTTTTTATAGAGTTTTACAAATAGCAAAAGTTACTGCATGGCAATAGCATTTCATTGGCTAAAATCCTTTACCAATCCTCAAGAGTAAAAAACTAGAGCCATAAACAGGGAAACTTGTTGTTCACCAGCCAGCCTTATCAAACTGGCCAAGGTCACACAGACCTACATACTTCCACATCACTATGGTGATGTGAAGGAATGAGATAGATGCAGAGAGGAGGGGTACACAGGCTTTGGAGGGGCAGTGTTCTGCACATGATCTTTGCCTGTCTCTCACCTCTACATCTCACTCCTTTTTGTTTTGTTAGACGAAATATCGCCGTAAGTGGGGTTAATAAAAGGATTATAATCAGGAGAGGAGCATCCTTGCAGTTGTTAATATAGGGCCAAACTTGACCCTGAGGCAATGTGGGAGAGAATTTGGGGTTTAAAGCTCTAATACATATATTGCAAAATGAAAGGAGTACATTATATAAACAGCACCCATAAAGATCCTAAGGTACCAATTTTCAAATCAGGCCAAATTGTGTAAAATATTAATCTGATGCTGGATGGTTCGTGAATTATCAGAAATATTAAAACAATACATTTCCTCAAAACGTTTACAACCCAAATGCTGGTGCAGAAGCAAATAATCAATTGCAGCGTGATTTTGCAAAATAGCTTTTCTCAAATTTTGCAGTTCATGGTTGATCGATGAAATAGTTGAAGAAGTAATATTAATTGTTTTTGCCAAATTTCATGTAATAGCTTTAATGTTGAGGTGAGCACGAACAGCAAGTCCTGGCACGCCCACTGGAGATATAGCCAATGCTACAAAGTAAGATTGTCTCAGAGTCACAAGTGTTGTCTAGCACGACACCACATGGAGAATGGTTCGTGTAAACTTGTTGTTTGGAAAGCAAAACAGGAATCAGCCAGCTGAAGCAACATTGCGCTTCACTAATATTAGCAGGAATATAATTTAAAGTTTCTTGGCCACACATAAAAAACCCTCCTTGCAGTAGCCAAGCATGTCCAAAATGAAAGGAAGTCTCTATTGAAGCTGTGCAGTTTAAAACAGGTGAGCCAATGCGATGACAGTGAGGTTTTTAAAGCAATAACCTCCCAGAGTCATTGAAGTTTTGAATTACTGCAGAAGGGGTGCAAACAAAGACTAAACATGTAGAAAGCAAATTTTCATGTCATACATTTCAGATAAACAAAAGAAGTCATTTTGTGTGATGTTAGATTTTGCTTCATTCATTGTTCGAATGATTGTTTGAGTGGGATGACAGTTGCAGTTGTCAAAGGGCAGATGTTAACAATCAGACATAAACAAATGATGGATAAGAAATTTGCAGTTAAAACCTCAAAAATGGCAGCACACAGTTTCTCAAGGATCAAGTTCTTTACATCTCCCCACGTCACTGGCTGCCTGGCATGTCAGGATTGGATTACTTGCTGTGCCATCTGTAGAGTCACCCTTGCCATTTCTGGGACTGGGTCCAGGGACTGGTGCCACGACATCCCTGGCTGGGTGATCACAATGCGCTGGAATTCGCAAAGGTCCTGTTGGAGCAAGCACAGCAGCATAGCCCCGCCCCCAAGTGATCAGAGGGACTGGTCCCAACCATGTTTTGTCTGGTAAATGCCCGATAATATACCAGAGGTGGAGGCAAGCTTGTTTTCTGTTGAAAGTGTCTCTGATAAGTGGTCAAATTTTGAATGGAAATATTCAATTGGTGTAATGTAAATAATACTTTTTGAACCTGTTGTATTACCCACGACAAATTGGGTACCCTAGATAATCCCGTCCTTTTTTATTTGTTTGTGAAGGCAGTCCTTGAAAGACCAATTAGCATGTTCCACGATAGCTTGACCTGTGGAATTATAGAGAAGACCATGAGTAAAAACAATATTTCAGGTTATATAAAATTGTAAAAAGGCCATGAAAAATAGGCTGGCCCATTGTCAGTTTTTAGGGAAGAGGGTTTACCCAGGGCTTTAACGGCCAAAAAAAGATGAAAAATAACATGTGAAGCTGTTTCCCCTCGTAGAGGTGGGGGAAATTGTTCCTAAATATCTATTTATGAATATACATTTCTAGGAAGCCAAAAAGAGAGAAAATGGATAACATCCATTTGTCATAGTTGATTAGAGGCAAAACCACATAAAAGACATAAAAAAGACATACAAAAAAAATTAGGCCCAGGAAGGGGGGAGTGATTGTGTATATGAGAAACAAAATTATAAATGCTTTCAGTTCTGGAGCAGCTGCTGCAAAGTTAAAAACAAAGTCATAAGATTGGTGTCAATCCTGGGCGTGATGTAAGCACCTGAAGAAGTAAAAGTAAGTTGGCACACATAATGAGAGTCAGAGATTAAGTTAAAAGACGGTTGAGAAAAGATTTGAAAAGCTAAAATAACAGTAGATCAGGAAAAACAAACAAGCAAGTCAAAGATCATAAGGCAAATGATATGAAATACAGCCTATATAGTCAGTTAAAGCACATTAAAGAGATAAGTTATTTTTGAAAACAATATTAATAATCAGTTCCTTTTCGATGGCAAGGTCTTGTGCGTCCTAAGGTTATCATTTTAGCAACCACTTGGATAAAAAATAAACATTTTGGTATGGGATGTGGGGTAAGTACCTATTATTCAATCCAATATACTTTCTGCACTTCTATTACAGTTAATACTCCGTTAAGTAATTTACTAGTAGGAAAAAATCAAAAGTGTGGAATTCTGTCCACAAATTGAGTACTCATGATGTCATCAATTTGTGCAACTATATTTTTTCTGGGATTTATTGCAATCCTAAATCATTTTATATTTTCTGAAAGCCAATTAAATTGTATCTTTGGTGCTTCAATTTAAGCAAAGTCCATTCAGATGGAAATAAATTGTATATAAATAGGTTAAACATTTATAAATCTATAACAAAGTAATTCAGTTAGTTCTTTTTGTTGTTGGATATAAAAAATATTGTCCAACATTTACTGTTTCCTCTTTTGAGTAAAAAAAAATTATTTGCCGAAACTGCATAGGTGAATGTCAAGTTTCAGATTCACTCCACTCTTCTCAGATTACAATTCCAAGCAGAGGAAAAAAAATTTTAAACGAACAGTTCCTCCTCCTCCTTCCTGTCTCTTACTCTTTAAGCAACGCAGCCAGCCGAAAGAGACGGGGGGAGGGGAAATCTCACCACCAAAAAGTAGTTTCATCTCCTTCATATGCATTTTTCAATAAATTCTCTCATACATTCTCCATGAAATTCTTCTCATACAAATATTTACTATTATTTTCACAGTTTGGGAGAAAATGGGTGGGTTTTGAAGGCTAACACACACTTCAACAAATTAATTCATTCAGTTCCATACTGACTGTTTGCATAAAACCATTCCACATACAATTATTTCATTTCATACTTTCTCCAGGCAAATCATATATTCTTAGCAAGGCCTTTTTGTATTGTTGTTATCAGAGAGGGTTTTGAGCCTCTTCCAAGTCTTGGAAATAACACAGAACAACACAGACAAACGTATATACACAAATACTCTTACAACAACATTTATTTAGACATATAACTTGTCCTGCAAGAAGCGAGAAAAATGACAAGGTGATTTCAACCAAAAAGTGGTTTTGAGGGCCCTAATCATTTCCCATTTTTCTCACCATTCCAAGCCCAAGCATAATGTTCTGAGTGGCCACACACACACATAACACAAAACACAACCAGACATTTGTCTGACAGGGTTAACTTAACAGATTATAGAGTTTCAAAACATTCCGATTGCTCAAAACACTTCACTCTGAGGGAGTACATTTTGAGTTATGTCTCTAAGTAATCAGCAAACGAATTAGCCTCTTCAGAAGAAGCTGAAAATCCAATTAAAGATGTTTTTTAGGAGGAATACATTTTACTTAGTTGCAAGCAGAAGGGGGGCTGATAGTTAATTGCTGCCCTTCTGAAGTATTTGAGCCATTTTTTTCCTTGTCTGACAGGACTGAATACTATAGATGTTTATACTGGAGCCCAAGGTTCAAGATGTAATTTATGGTCTATCTTTTAGCCTAAGCGTGCAATGCTCAGGATTCGAAGAACACTGTTTTCCTATCTCCGCCCACCAGCTCCCTTGTGTCTGCCCCAGGTTGTAGGAGGAATCTGAGTTCCTCCATGCCTGTCCTTGCCTTTGCTGGGGCCGAGATAACTTTCAGCCTATACTTACTCACTGAGGGGTCTCGTAAGACGAAAGTGCACTTATGGGCCTGTTCCAGATGATGGTAAGTATGTTGGCAGCTGCTTCTTCCTGTAGGGGTCCCAAAATGAAATGTCCCTGCTGAGGGCACCAGCTGTAGTAATCAGTCCTTAGTCATTGAAGGGTGCAAAAAAATGGCCGCTCGCACGCAGCATTTATTTGTTTTTATAGAGTTTTACAAATAGCAAAAGTTACTGCATGGCAATAGCATTTCATTGGCTAAAATCCTTTACAAAACCTCAAGAGTAAAAAGCTAGAGGCCATAAACAGGGAAACTTGTTGTTCACCAGCCAGCCTTATCAAACTGGCCAAGGTCACACAGACCTACATACTTCCACATCACTATGGTGATGTGAAGGAATGAGATAGATGCAGAGAGGAGGGGTACACAGGCTTTGGAGGGGCAGTGTTCTGCACACAATCTTTGCCTGTCTCTTACCTCTACAGAGACCCTTTCAGAAGAAAATTGATAGCCATCAGCAGCAAAGAATCTTTCTGGAAGATTTTGAACACAAAAATGACAAAAAATGCATGATTTTGACTGCCATTTAGAATTTAAATTTCATCCAAAAGATGTTTTAAATCTCATTATTGGGAAGAAAATTGTCAATGTTGGAATAAATAGAAATAGGAAAGGAAATTACTAATTCCA
This sequence comes from Crotalus tigris, assembly GCF_016545835.1. NCBI lineage: Eukaryota > Metazoa > Chordata > Lepidosauria > Squamata > Viperidae > Crotalus > Crotalus tigris. The sequence goes on from NW_024097729.1 coordinate 49,679, forward strand.
GAATAAACAGAAATGGGAAATTCAAACATGTCTGACATAAATGACCTTCAAGTATTTATATGTATGGCACAGGGAGACTTAGTTATGGATTCCAAGGACTCTGAGGTCTACACAGCATCCCTCACAAAATAACCCAGGCTTGCAGTTTGAAGGGGAAACATTTTTAATAAAATCAACTTTTCTTATCTTATTTATCTATGCTCTTGAAATTTTTCCAACTTCGACTAAATCCTTAAATAATAGCTCATTTTAAGTATTCTCTTTTCTTTCCTAATTATACAATAGCATGTGAAAGAGTAATTAATTAACTTTTGCTAATTGAACCCTATGGAATTTAAGTTTTTTCTTTTTATTTCACTGGATTGTCATAGCCCTGAATTCAGTATTATGATCATAAGTAAGTACAATGTTGTCATGATCTTTAATTGCGAAATGGTGTAATATTTTTTGTGAATGAAGGCAAATATACATGTCCCGGGATAATGTCACCTGTATCTCCTATAGTTACATTCAATGTTTGGATGAGCCCACATTTTAATGATGGCCAAAAAGATTTTTTCACCTGTAATTGATTTGGCCACAGTGGCACATCCTTGATTCAAAGTTGACTCAGCCTTCCATCCTTCCGAGGTCAGTAAAATGAGGACCCAGATTGTTGGGGGTAATATGCTGACTCTGTAAAACCTCTCAGAGAGGGCTGTAAAGCACTGTGAAGCAGTATATAAGTCTAAGTGCTATTTCTTTTATAAGAAATACATTTAATAGTGCTTAGAAGCTTCATGCAGTCCAAAATACTGGAGGAATATTCTGAGAGGCCTCAGACAGCCTTGACATTTACTGGTTTTGTATTTAATAGCAGAGAAACTCAGCAGAAAATTTGCTATTCAATCCCACAAGAAAATCTGAACCAATGAGTTAAAGCTCTCTTCTTTAATTGCTCTCATTTGTTAATTGTTGACTGTTATGTTATCTGAATTTTTCCAGATAGAACAAAGTAGAAATCAGCTTCTTTTTCCCCACTCTCTAGATGTACGGTTCCATACTTTCAAAGTCCAGGTCAGATTTTTCACATGTGAAAGGAGTAGATTATTAATCAGAAATTTCTAATGAGTCTAAAAGTCGAGAGAAGAAGCCACCTGAAAGTCAGAAATTCAGACAAGTTAATTATATACAAATAAAAAAAAGCAGAAGTTGCTAGCTAACTGAAACCGCAAGTAGAGGAAACACTAAAACTGAGGATAAAGTTTAGAGCTTAAGCTAGCAAAGGTATAACCACAAAAAAATATAGAGCTAATTATAAGAATTGAGCTTTGTTAATAGAAAATTAGATGGTAATGGATAGGATGTGCACAAAGGGGCTTCCTGAAACATGAGAGGGATAGTGATTTTAGGCAGCCCTGATTAGTTTATCAGATGATTAGGGAAGGGGTGATGAGTGCGATAGGGGAGGGGGGAATCTTTGTCGATTCCCCCCCTCCCCTATCGCACTCATCACCCCTTCCCTAATGGGGAAGATAGGATATAAAAATAGGTTTTGGAAATGATCCATTCAAGTTTAACAAGCAGTAGTGTTGTGAAAGATAAGAATGTATAGCAGAAGACAGGGTTGTGGGATTGGGGAGCAGAGCTTGGGGAGCAGCCACCACAACAAAAGTTATGTTTCTTTGGTTCAATATCAATTTTTCAGGGGCCTTATATCTATAGTGCTTACACTAGTCATTTGATTTATCTGTAAAAAAGCCAGATACCTTGCCTTTTGATCTTTTGTTATTTGTTATTTCTCTGGATTCTATCCTGCCATGTAGAAAAATATGTAGAAAATCTCTCTATAAATATGAATTCCTAACAAAATGTATGGATTAGGGAAAATGCATACTCATACAGGAAAAACATGACAATAGATGAATATTTTCATGAAACATAAAAATGTGGGATGGAACAACCTAATAAGAGAAAATGGAGAAATTGAGAATAACCAATAATGGCTGATTATTTACCATTAAATAGAATCTATTTGGCAGGAGATCGCATGCCTAAGATTAAGGTATATCTTGGTGATATTATGTAAGAACTTTTACTGCCTAGTCCATTTATTGTGTCAAACTGAACAGATGCCTGAAAATTGGAAAGAAAATGATATGTTTAAGTGATGACAAGGATCATTTGTTGCAATCTTTTGTCAAGGAACATATACTTCCAAGGCCTGTGTCATTTGAGTAAATTGTGGATAGAAGGGAGAAGGGTATATGCAAAGGATGGATTCTTAAGCCACTCTAGAGCAAAGGAAATCACCTGGAATTCTCCCAGCCAGGATAATTTCAGATCTCAGATGTAGATTACGATTTGATTTGATCCATAGTCTATTTGCAGCTAAAATAAAATCTTTTAAAAATGTAAGATAGTACAGTACAAAATAGAAATACTATTAATGTCAAACTTTTAAAAATTATTTACTTTCCAAGGAAACTTTGTTTGTGTGTATGTCTCTCTCTCTCTCTCTCTGTGATGTTCCATCATGGTTGGAGGCCTTTTACAGGACATAAAGCACCCTTTTAAAGCCTGGCATAACTTTGAACTGTTGTATTGTGCTATCTGTATTTTAATATGACAACTAAATAAATACTTCTACTTTTTGATTTTATAGATTTCTTACTTTTATTTTCTCTAATAATTTTTATTGAAGTATACAAATAAAAAGATGAAAAACTAATGCAAGCTAAGAATATAAAAAAGAAAATTGCAAAAAAAGAAATTAAAAAAAATTAAAAAAGAAAATATATATAAAAAGAATTGACTCCCTTAAGATAAACACAAACAAGCTCAGTAACTTACCACCTTCTCTGGTGTTTCAATAAACGATTTCTTCTTCCTATTCTCATCTCATATTAATAAACAATGGAACCATATCTACATGGAGGGAAATGTGTGCTGGGGTGCTCCAAGGTTCTGTTCTGGGCCCAGTGCTCTTCAACATCTTCATCAACGATTTGGATGAGGGGATAGATGGGGAACTCATCAAATTTGCTGACGACACCAAACTAGCAGGAATAGCCAACACTCCAGAAGAAAGTCTTAAGATACAGGAGTTGAACACTGGGCGCTATCCAACAAAATGAAATTCAGTGGTGAAAAAAGTAAGGTTCTACATTTAGGCAAGAAAAACCAAATGTACAGGTATAGTATAAGGGGTACCTTGCTCAACAGTAGTAATTGTGAGAGGGATCTTGGAGTCCTAGTGGACAATCACTTAAATATGAGCCAGCAGGGTGCTGCAGCTGCCAAAAATGCCAACACAGTGCTAGGCCGCATTAACAGAGGGATAGAATCAAGATCATGTGAAGTATTAATACCACTTTACAATGCCTTGGTAAGGCCATACTTGGAATACTGCATTCAGTTATGGCTACCATGATGTAAAAAAGATGTTGAGACTCTAGAAAGAGTACAGAGAAAAGCAATAAAGATGATTAGGGGACTGGAGGCTAAAATATATAAGGAACAGTTGCTGGAATTGGGTATGTCTAGTTTAATGAAGAGAAAGACGAGGGGGGACATGATAGCAGTCTTCCAATATCTCAGGAGCTACCACAAAGAAGAGGGAGTCAAGCTATTCTCCAGAGCTCCTGAAGGCAGGACAAGAAGCAACAGATGGAAACTAATCAAGGAGAGAAGCAACCTAGAACTAGGGAGAAACTTCCTGACAGTTACAACAATTAACCAGTGGAATAACCGGCCTCCAGAAGCTGTAAATGCTCCAACACTGGAAGTTTTTAAGAAGAGACTAGACAGCCATTTGTCTGAAATGGTATAGGGTTTCCTGCCTGAGCAGGGGTTGGACTAGATGACCTCCAAGGTCCCTTCCAATTTATTAATATTATTGATCATCGCACAGTCAGCCAGATGTTCAGACTGGATTTGGCATTTTGTCTACCTATCGAGTCCTTACCCAGCACCTGGGATAGGCAGATGTGGATGTTTGATGGTATTACAGATATCGTCGCAGGATGGAAGCAGTTCCTAGTAAGGCCGCCTTTTGCAATTGACTAATAGCGAATTTGTCAATGCCAATGGTGTTCAAGTGGTGCTCCAGTTGTTTTGGGATTGCACCCAAGGCGCCTATGACTATTGGTACTACCCTTGCTTGCTTTTGCCACAGTCTTTCTATTTCTATTTGTAGGTCTTTGTATTTTGTTATCTTCTCCAGTTCTTTCTCGTCTATTCTGCTGTCTCCAGGCACTGCCACGTCCACTATCCAGACTTTTTTGTCTTTCTTATCGACAATTGTTAAGTCTGGGGTGTTATGTTGCAGGTGCTTGTCTGTTTGAATTCTGAAGTCCCAGAGCAGTTTAATTTTATCATTTTCTATGGTTTTCTCTATTTTATGATCCCACCAGTTTTTGCTTACAGGTAAATGATATTTTTTGCAGATCTTCCAATGCACCATTGTTGCTACTTTGTCATGCCGCTGCTTGTAGTCAGTCTTCTTGCAACAGCTTACCAAGTGGTCCACTGTTTCTTCAGCTTCTTTGCATAGGCGGCACTTACTGTCTGTTGCTGTCTTCTCAATTTTGACTTTGTATGCATTTGTCCTTAAGGCTTATTATTATTATTATTATATATTATATTATTATTATTGATCATCGCACAGTCAGCCAGATGTTCAGACTGGATTTGGCATTTTGTCTACCTATCGAGTCCTTACCCAGGACCTAGGATAGGCAGATGTGGATGTTTGATGGTATTACAGGTATCGTCGCAGGATGGAAGCAGTTCCTAGTAAGGCCGCCTTTTGCAATTGACTAATAGCAGATTTGTCAATGCCAATGGTGTTCAAGTGGTGCTCCAGTTGTTTTGGGATTGCACGCAAGGAGCCTATTACTATTGGTACTACCCTTGCTTGCTTTTGCCACAGTCTTTCTATTTCTATTTGTAGGTCTTTGTATTTTGTTATTTCTCCAGTTCTTTCTCGTATATTCTGCTGTCTCCAGGCACTGCCACGTCCACTATCCAGATTTTTTCTTCTTCTTCTTCTTCTTCTTCTTCTTCTTCTTCTTCTTCTTCTTCTTCTTCTTTCTTCTTCTTCTTCTTCTTCTTCTTCTTCTTCTTCTTCTTCTTCTTCTTCTCTTCTCCTCCTCCTCTCCTCCTCCTCCTCCTCCTCATTATTATTATTATTATTATTATTATTATTATTATTATTATTATTATTATTATTATCGATCATCGCACAGTCAGCCAGATGTTCAGACTGGATTTGGCATTTTGTCTACCTATCGAGTCCTTACCCAGGACCTGGGATAGGCAGATGTGGATGTTTGATGGTATTACAGATATCGTCGCAGGATGGAAGCAGTTCCTAATAAGGCCGCCTTTTGCAATTGACTAATAGCGAATTTGTCAATGCCAATGGTGTTCAAGTGGTGCTCCAGTTGTTTTGGGATTGCACCCAAGGAGCCTATGACTATTGGTACTACCCTTGCTTGCTTTTGCCACAGTCTTTCTATTTCTATTTGTAGGTCTTTGTATTTTGTTATCTTCTCCAGTTCTTTCTCTTCTATTCTGCTATCTCCAGGCACTGCCACGTCCACTATCCAGACTTTTTTGTCTTTCTTATCGACAATTGTTAAGTCTGGGGTGTTATGTTGCAGGTGCTTGTCTGTTTGAATTCTGAAGTCCCAGAGCAGTTTAATTTTATCATTTTCTATGACTTTCTCTATTTTATGATCCCACCAGTTTTTGCTTACAGGCAAATGATATTTTTTGCAGATCTTCCAATGCACCATTGTTGCTACTTTGTCATGCCGCTGCTTGTAATCAGTTTGTGCAATCTTCTTGCAACAGCTTACCAAGTGGTCCACTGTTTCTTCAGCTTCTTTGCATAGGCGGCACTTACTGTCTGTTGCTGTCTTCTCAATTTTGACTTTGTATGCATTTGTCCTTAAGGCTTGGTCTTGTGCAGCCAGAATTAGTCCCTCGGTCTCTTTCTTCAATTTTCCTGCTCTTAGCCATTGCCAGGTTTTATTATTATCTGCTTTCCCAGCTATTTTTTTCATGTATTGGCCATGTAGTGCTTTGTCTTCCCATGCCTCTATTCTGTTCTTCATTTGGTCTTTCTTGTAGGCCAGTTTGGTCTCTCCAGTAGTTAGTAAGCCTTCCTGATATACTAATTTCAGTGCATCTTCATCATTGTTCTTCAGATATTCTTCCAAAGCCATTTTTTCTTCTTCAACCATCTGATGTACTTGTAGCATTCCACGCCCACCTATTTGCCTTGGTAGATAAAGTCTATCAATGTCACTGCGTGGATGAAGGGCATGATTCATTGTCATTATTTTTCTGGTCTGCCTATCCATTGCTTTTAGTTCTGCTTGAGTCCAGTCCACTATTCCAGCTGTGTACCTAATGACTGGGATTGCCCAGGTGTTGATTGCCTTTATGGTATTTCCTCCATTGAGTTTGGATTTTAAGATCTTCTTCACTCTCTTGATGTATTCACCTCTAATCTTTTTCTTGACTTCAGTGTGCTTGATGTTGTCAGCTTGAAGGATACCCAAGTATTTGTAGTACTCTTCCTCATCCAGACTCTTAATGTTATTTTCGTGGGGCATCTTGATTCCTTCAGTTTTCACTATTTTTCCTTGTTTGATAGTAAGTGTGGCACATTTGTCCAAGCCAAACTCCATTACAATATCTTGGCTATATATACGGACAGTGTTGAGCAGCGATTCTATTTCAGATGATGTTTTTCCATACAGCTTCAGATCATCCATGTAAAGGAGGTGGGATAGTCTGGCAGATGTTTTTGATGTTTGATAGCCATGTCCTGAGTTATTCAGTATTGTTGACAGAGGAAACAGTGCAATAACAAATAGTAATGGTGATAATGAATCTCCTTGAAATATTCCTCTCTTGATATTAACCTCTCCCAGCCTCTCACCATTGATCTGCAACTGTGTCTTCCATTGTGCCATCGATCTTTGCACAAATTTTCTGATGTTTCTACTGACTCCTGTTATTTCTAGGCACTTTATTATCCAATCATGTGGCAGAGAGTCAAATGCCTTTTTGTAGTCAATCCATGCCACATTCAGGTTGGTCTTCCTTCTCTTGCAGTTTTCCAAGATCATTTTGTCTATTAGGAGTTGATCTTTTGTTCCTCTGCTATTGGGGCGGTTTCCTTTCTGCTCAGGTGGAAAGAGATTGTTTTCAACTAGATGCTGTTGTACTGCATCAGCTACCACACCAGTTAGTAATTTGAAAGTTGTTGGTAAGCAGGTAATTGGCCTGTAGTTACCTGGTGTTGCCCCTTTTGCTGGATTTTTCATTATTAGGTAGGTTTTCCCAGTTGTTAGCCACTTTTCAATTTCTCCTCCTTGTAGTATATTGTTGAACTGTTGGCAATGAGTGGGTGTATAACAGTTAGATGTTTCAACCAAAACCCATGCAGTTCATCTTCACCTGGTGCTGACCAATTTTTGATTTTCTTTGCTCTTTTTTCTACCATTTTTGTTGTTATTACTAGTTCTTTCATTTCAACTTCTGTTTTATTTGCATCCACCTCTTTTAACCAAGCCGCATCCTTGTTGTATTTCTTTGGGTTATCCCATATCTGCTTCCAGAACTGCACTGTTTCTTCCTTGTCAGGTACTGACTGATTCCTTGCAGTTTCTCCATTGATGGATTGGTAGAAACGTTTCTGATTGGATTGAAATTGGAGGTTCTGCCTATAGTTTGCAATTCGAGCTTCATATCTACTGATTTTCCTGGCTATAGCTGTTATTTGTTGCTTTATTATTTCCAGTGCTTCCTTGATCTTCCTTGTTTCTAAGTGGTATTTCTTGATTAGGTATTCTTTGGTCTTCTTGTTCTTCAGCTTCTTTTCTTTCATCTGTTCTAGCTTGCTTGCATGTGATCTTAACTTGCTGATCTTATTTTCTAGTCTAACCTTCCATTTTTCTGGTGCACTGTTTGTTTGTTTTTCTTCTTTGTTGATTTTGCATCCCAGGTATTCTGTTATAACTGCAGCTGTGCTGTACATTAGTTGGTTTGTTTCTTGCAGTGAATTGGTGCTTATACTTGATATTGCAGTATTTGCATCTTTTAATGCTTGTGCTAGCTGTTTCTTTGGAACAAGCTTCAATGCAGGTAGCCTTATTCTGTTGTTTTTGTGCTGTTCTAGATGCTCAGTTATTCTTTGTTTCAATTCTTTTATTTCTTTAGTTAGAGGGTTTTGTTCTTCCTGAGGAAGAGGTGCCTGGTTTCCAAATGAGAACAGTTGTATATCTCTGCTGGATTCCTTCACTGCCAACTCCCCCTGGTTTGCCTCTACATTCTGAATTACTTCTGGTAAGGCTTTGATTTCTTTGCCCTGGGTAAACCTTTGCAGTTCGTCCAATTCTGTTTCTGTGAATATTTATTTCGTGTTATAAATCGGCGTTGATCTGCTAGTCTCTGTTCTGTTATTTCTGATTCTGGATGTTGTTCTTTCCAGAACTGGTGCATTCGTTTTAGATATCCTCTTCTTGTTGGACTTGATCTGTAGTAACAGATCATTATTTCTTTGTTTTCCATCACTGTGTATCTGCGACGGGTAAACACCTTTTCTTCCAGTAGTTCTGCAGCTGCTGGCCCTGGTTGCTCAGCCAACAGTCCTGAGTCCTGTAACCCATTTTTCACCAGATATCCAGGAACTCCAATATCTAGTGCGGACCTTGTTAACCCGGGCGACGTCCGAGCCGGTATGGCATTCTGAAATTTACGTCTCACCATATTTTTTATATTTATTATTATTATTATTATTATTATTATTATTATTATTATTATTATTATTATTATTATTATTATTATTATTATTATTACAAATGGTGAAATAGCCCGAAATAGGAAAATCCATTAAGATTTACCAGAAATAATAACATATCTATTTAATCAAATCAGTTTTATATTCTCTTTTCCTTTTAACACAGTAATTTATCAGTTTCTCTAAAAAATACAGCAAAAAATCTTGTAATATCTAGTTTGTTTTCTATACACAAATCTTTACAGCCTAATCATTATATATAGATTAGTTTCCATATATATTAACCTTGCCAAATAAGTCCCCTTTGTATTCCATCCCTTTACTTTTAAAAAGCTTGATCTTTTTGTTGTTGTTGTTAATTGCGAAGTCATATCCGACCCATTGCGACCCCATGGACAACATTCCTCCAGGTCTTCCTGTCCTCTACCATCTTCTGGAGTCCATTTAAGTTCACACCTACTGCTTCAGTGACTCTATCCAGCCACCTCATTCTCTGTCGTCCCTTTCTTCTATTGCCCTCAATCTTTCCCAGCATTAGGCCCTTCTCCAGTGAGTCCTTCCTTCTCATTAGCTGGCCAAAGTATTTCAGTTTCAACTTCAGGATCTGGCCTTCTAAAGAGCAGTCGGGGTTGTTCTAGGATTGACCGGTTTGAATGCTTTGCAATCCAAGGGACTCGCAGGAGTCTTCTCCAGCACCATAGTTCAGAGACCTCAATTCTTTGTCGCTTAGCCTTTCTACGGGTCCAACTTTCACATCCATACATTGCAACTGGGAAAACCATGCCCTTGACTATATGCACTTTTGTTGGCAGGGTGATGTCTCTGCTTTTTAATATGCTGTCTAGATTTGCCATAGCTTTCCTCCCCAGAAGCAAACGTCTTTTAATTTCTTGGCTGCAGTCCCCATCTGAGGTGGTCTTGGAGCCCAGGAAAATAAAATCTGTCACTACCTCCATTTCTTCCCCATCTATTTGCCAGGAATTGAGAGGGCCGGATGCCATGATTTTGATTTTCTTAATGTTGAGTTTCAAGCCAACTTTTGCACTCTCCTTCTTCACCCGTATCAAGAGGCTTTTTAGTTCCTCTTCACTTTCTGCTGTTAGAGTGGTACCATCTGCATATCTTAGGTTGTTGATATTTCTCCCGGCAATCTTAATTCCAACTTTTGATTCATCTAGCCCTGCCTTTCTCATGATGTGCTCTGCATATAAGTTAAATAGGCAGGGTGACAGTATACAGCCTTGCTGGACTCCTTTCCCAATTTTGAACCAATCTGTGGTTCCGTGTCCAGTTCTCACTGTTGCTTCTTGACCCGCATTTTTATATATTCAGTTCTTAGGCATTAGACGAAGACACATGATGAACAAGTAATCTCTTTATTGATCTTCTTCTTACAACCAAGCAAAAGCCAAAAGGCACACAGGCCTTTTATAGAGTCCTGAACCCGGACAATGTCAGCCAATAGGAAGCTGGCTGTTTCACGCCTTGTGCATGCGCACAAGGTTGGCGACAGACAGTCTGATCCTGGGCAGCTTTTGCTTTGTTCGGGACCATTTGCAACATTTCTGAGCTTCCTCACTACTGCAGCAGGCTCAGGACACAACACGCATATAGGTTTCTCAAGAGACAAATAAGATGGTCTGGTACTCCCATCTCTTTAAGAACTTGCCACAATTTGTTGTGATCCACACAATCAAAGGCTTTAGCATAGTCAATGAAGCAGAAGTAGATGTTTTTCTGGAACTCCCTAGCTTTCTCCATGATCCAGCCTATGTTGGCAATTTGATCTCTAGTTCCTCTGCCTCTTCGAAATCCTGCCTGTACTTCTGGTAGTTCTTGATCTACATACTGCTGGAGTCTAGCTTGTAGGATTTTAAGCATAACTTTACTAGCATGTGAAATGAGTGCAATGGTGCGATAGTTTGAACATTCTTTGGCATTGCCTTTTTTTGGAATTGGAATGTAAACTGACCTTTTCCAATCCTGTGGCCACTGTTGAGTTTTCCAAATTTGCTGGCAAATTGAGTGTAGCACTTTTACTGCATCATCTTTTAAGATTTTGAATAGCTCAGCTGGAATACTGTCACCTCCACTAGCTTTGTTGTTGCTCAGATTTCCTAAGGCCCATTTCACTTCACAACCTAAGGCTTGAGGTCAGTGACCATCCCATCGTGGTTATCTGGGATGTTAAGCTAGTTCTTGTATAGTTCTTCTGTGTAGTTTTGCCACCTCTTCTTAATATCTTGTGCCTCTGTTAGGTCCCTACCATTTTGGTCCTTTACCATGCCCATCTTTACATGAAATGTTCCCTTCATATCTCCAATTTTCTTGAAGAGATCTCTGGTCCTCCCTATTCTGTTGTTTTCTTCTCTTTCTTTGCACTGTTCATTTAAGAAGGTATTCTTATCTCTTCTAGCTATTCTCTGGAATTCTGCATTCAATTGGGTGTATCTTTCTCTTTTTCCTTTGCCTTTCGCTTCCCTTCTTTCCTCAGCTATTTGCAAAGCTTCCTCAGACAGCCATTTTGCTTTCTTGCATTTCTTTTTCTTTGGGATGGTTTTAGCTGCCACCTCTTTTATTAAAAGTTTTATAAATTTATTACAATATAAACCCCCCCACCGCTTCCCCCCTCCCCCCACTTTCCAGAGCTGATTACAGGGTAAAACAAAAGAATAAACAAGTATAATCCAACTAACATACACCAACTTTACTATCAATCAAAACCATATGACACTTTAAATCCTTATCAATACAAATATTAACAAATTAAGTCAAAAATAATAATATAATTAAAGCTATTAATAATTATCTAAAATCTACTCAAAAGCAAGATAATACTTTTCAATTTCATATTTCTTCTGAATATAAACAATCCAGCTTCTCCAAACCATAATATATCTTTCTTGTGAATGGTCCTTCAAATAGGTAGAGATCTTCGCCATATCTGCTAAATTAGACACTTTAAGTATCCATTCTTCCAAAGTAGGCAACAAATTCTTCTTCCAATATTGCCCCACCAATAATCTTGCAGCTGTTATAAGGTTCAACATCAAATTAGTTTCTTTAACATCAAAATCTACAATAATACCCAACAAAAATAATTGTGGAGTAAACTTAATCTTTTTCTTAAAAATCTTTTGAATATTACACCAAATCTTGATCCAAAAAGCTTTTCTATCTCTACAAGTCCACCAAATGTGGAAATAAATTGCATCTAAATTTCCACATCTCCAACATTTAGGCCAGTGGTAGTCAACCTGGTCCCTACCGCCCATTAGTGGGCGTTCCAGCTTTCATGGTGGGTGGTAGGGGTTTTGTCTGATACTGAAGCACTTTCCTTTTTTTAATTTAATTGACTTTAAAAAAAATTTCATAGCATTATTTAAAAGCATTTTCATTAGGTTTTTATAAAATTCCCCATGACAATTTAAATTTCTGAAAATATATTATTTGTATCGCCCACGCATAAGTTTAGTTCACGTTACGTAAGTGAAACTAAATGGCGCTATAGTGCGACCGCAAACAAAAGAGCCTCAGACAAGCAGAGCTGGTAGCCGGCACCCCCCCCAAACCCAATCCACAATGCGCGAGAGACATGCGCAGACAACAATACACGGCGCAGGCTCTTTTGTTTGTGGTCACACTGGTCAGTATGCAATTAGATTTGTGAGAGTGAGCACATGCCTACAGCTTCAAGCAAAATATTGTGAGTCCATGTCTCAAAAAAAGAAATACGCTTGTGGCTATTTGCCAGAGTATCTGAAGATGGGTTTCATGGAATCTTTTGTAAATAAACACAGCCAATGTGTTTATTGTGTCATAAAACATTATCCAATGAGGAAATGAAGCCAAGTTGATTGCGAGAACATCTTTCTACAAAGCATCCAAATGATAAGGACAAGCCCATTGAATATTTTCAGGAAATATATAAAAAATTTCAAAATCATTCAACAATCGTTGCATCATTTAAGAAACAACATGCAGTGAATGAAGATGGATTAATTTGCGCTTATCGCATTTCACAATTAATTGCAAAAAGTGGTAAAAGCTATAATATTGGAGAAACAGTAATAATAAAAGAATTTATTTCAACAGTAATGCATCAGGATATACCTGAAAATTTAAAAACGTTGCCCCTAAGCGATAGCACAGTAAAGTGATTAATTGATGAAATGGCAGTTAATGTTGAAAAAAAACTGATAAGTATTCTCCAAAACTCTTCATTTTCCATGCAATTGGACGAGTCTACCCTTGCAGATAATAATGCTTTATTGATGGCATATGTACATTATTTTGATGAAAACAATACATTACAAGAAGAAATGCTATTTGCAATAAATCTCATTACAGATACAAGAGGATTATCTATATTTAATACTGTGAAATCATACTTTACAAAAAATAATATTCCTTTGAATAATATTGTTGCATGCCTACTGATGGAGCACCATCAATGGTAGGTTGCTATTGTGGATTTGTTGCTCATTTGAAGGAAGCAGTGCCAAATGTTTTATGTATTCATTGTGTGGTGCACAGACAACATCTTGTAGGAAAACATCTAAGTACAAGTCTCCATTCCTCATTAACTATAATAATTCGAGCCATAAACAAGATCAAATCCAATGCAAAAAATGATAGAATGTTTCGACAGCTTTGCCAGGACAATAATGAAGATTTTATTATGTTACTTTTGCACACAGAAGTTCAGAGGCTGTCAAAGGGTACATCTTTGGCTCATTTTGTAGCATTATATGATAGTGTCATACAATTTTTTGAAAGTAATAATGAGACCAATCTGTGTCAACAGTTAAAAACAGTAAAGAATGATGCCTTTTATTTGGCAGATATTTTCAAGAGATTTCATGATGTCAATTTGCAGCTTCAAGGAGCTAACAAAACTCTTATAGGTTGCCAAAGTATTGTGTCATTATTTATTGACAAACTTGAACTACTTCATTGTAATCTATTGAAGAGAGAATTTCATCAGTTTCCTGAATTATCATCTATAAAAGATGATGTAACTCCAGAGGATATTGACAGATTCAGTAGCCACCTCAACGAACTTAAATTGGACATGGAAAAACGATTTGAAGATATTTTGAAATTGAAGGTGTATGACTGGATGAAAAAAACTTTTACCACAAATATTGAAGAGGCTGATACAACTTGCCAAGAAGAACTGTTAGAAATTAGATATGATGAAGAAAGTAAACATAAATTTGATAGTGGTGGATATGAAAACCTATGGCAAAGTTAAAAAATGCCTGTCTTATATCCAAATATGTGGAAAATGATATTCAGTTAATTGATACCTTTCCCTACCTCATATCTTGTGGAATCAGGCTTTAGTGCTGTTAATCATATTATGACCAAAGAAAGAAACCGCCGAATATTTCCGAAGGAGGAGACCTTCGTTTGTTGCTTACAAAAATTGAGCAGATATCCAGTATTTAATTTCGCAGCATCAGCCTCAGGGATCTCATTAATAATTTAATTAATTAAATGTAATTTCATCAGACTTCATGCTTCTATGTATACAAAGTATAAATAAAAAGATAGATTTAACTACAGTAAGTTGTTTTATAAAGATTTATTCTGCCAAACTTAGCGAAAGTCTGACATAAAGTATTTGGTAAGTAATTATTATTATATGCTTTAACTTGCTGTAACTCTGCTTTATAAATTTTATAAAGTAAAGTTACTTCCCTACTTTATAAATTACCATTACTGTGGAACCGGTGGGCAGTTAGAAAATTTTACTATTAACAGAGATACAAAGGTGGGCGGTAGGTATAAAAAGGTTGACTACCCCTGGTTTAAAAGCTTGTTTATCAAGTCTTCCTGACCAGATCAATTTTTAATCTTGTGTCAGTAAAAGTGTGGCACCCATACTCTTATGACACAAAGGGGGGATTTTGGGAGGACAGCACTCCACCCCACCCCCGAGAAATAAATATTTTGGGAATATTAAAAAGCAGAATATTCTATTTCCCCAAAGGATCTTAAAGGCAGAAAAGCAGGCCCAGTTTTTCTTAATAGCCCCAAGCAGAAACTAAGTAGAGGCCAGGTCTGTAGAAATGCAGATTTGATAATCCCATTCAGCCCCATTCATGAGCAAATACTAGCAGGCAGAAGCCCATTCAAGACAAAATATTTTGAAATCCCTGATAGCTAACAATAGCAGAGTGATAGGATTAGAACCAGCAACCCCTCACCCAAGAAATCCAACAGAGGAAGTAAGCCATCAGCCACAGTCACAGAGAAGCAGGATATGACCTTTAGGACAGAATAGGATTAACCCACCACCATCAGAATACTAAAAGGGCACACTGAACCTCAGGTCAAAGTTCATGCCTCAAACAGGAAACCTCAAACAGGAACAACTCCAAACACAAAGGCTCAAGAAACCCACCATTCCCAGCTACATGTGATCAGCTTTCCCAGAATCACATTTCTGTCTGGCTCTGCTCTTCAATAAATGAAACCTTCTTTCTAAAGCAGTCTCCATTTTGTTTATTCCCAGTTTGCACTGGACCTGATGAAGATTTTTCTTTCAACACTATTATAAAACATGGAAGTGAGAGGAGTGTTATAAAAGCCAATTACAATGTGTGGTTTTGTTTAGTGTAGGATCCAATATTTTCCTATTTCAGGGCATTTCTACAAAGAGTTTTGGCACTGCTCCAGAATCAGTGCTGCATCTTGCCCATCAGTGTCACCACATTATGTAACAGGTGTGTGGTAAAGACCTGGAGAGATTTGGGTGGCAGGAGAGGACCCTCCCTATCTTCTCAGGCTGTAAAAGAGATTTGTACTATCAGACTTGCAAGACTGACGTTTTCCAGGTTACCTTAATAGAATCTTCACTTAAATGCTGTTTTCTTTTGGAAACAAGCCATAAGTTTCTTCCTTCACTGCTATCATAATTTTGAAAGGTTGCTGAATGAATGATTCTAAGTTGAGGACTGCCTGTTGTTTTTAAAAATAAAAATGAATCAGGTAACATTTTTTTAAGCAAGGGATATATGAATCCACTGATTTTGGAGTGCAGTTCTCAGCTTGGTAAATCAAACCTAGTGTAGCCCTTTTATTTTGGAAATGGATGGTCTGATATAAGGGGAACATTATTCTTTCAGGTGACATTTTTTTTCTTCTTCTGATTCCCTCTTTTGATCTCTCCTGCTCAAGCAAAGGAAATAACACCAAAAACATCAGGGCAGGAATGATGATGATAATGACGATAAATTGAAGTACATCATGCTTAAGCTGGCCCTTCACCCAGTGTAGTAAGTGACCACCTTTTGCCTTCCTCTCTAGAAATCTGTTTCATGGTTCTGTTCCTCTCTAGAAATTGATCTGATGTTTTAACCCGCAAGAAACCAAAGTGAAGCCGATCTCTTCTAGAAATTTCTTTGGTGCTGTCTGATTCTCTAGGAGTCTGTTCAGGAATGAGAGTGTTCGTGTACATGGTTTATACAAGAGAGGAAGGATGAGTTTCAGAGTGATGAAGAAGGAAGGAGAGGGAGGAGGGAGAGAAACCAGCTGGACATCGAAGAAAAAAATGACAGGGAAGGGAAAGGAAGGGGAAAGGAGCACGCTTTGTCATTCTTTTTTTTTTCTTCATTCCCCCCTTTTCCACTGTTCCTTGCCTGCCATCCAGGTCAAAGGCACACCTCTGTTGGGGGGCAGGGGAAGGGGATTTGCATCATGTACCAGTAGCAGATGGACTTGTAGAAAAAGCATCTCTCAGCTATTTCTTTGTTCCTTTGCAAACCTATTTCAGCAATCACATATGGTTCAGTGTGCTTAGATTATGATAGGTGTCAGAGCAACCAGAGAGCAGTAATGTAAGGGACATGGGATGCTTTAGCTGGGTTGAGGGAGGCCTTGGGAGGACCAGGAGAGGCTGCGTAAAAGTGTTTCTCCACTCAGGCGCTGGAACTCCTTCCTGTCAAAGTCGAAGTGGATTCACTTTCCAGGGAATGTGTGTGTGTGTGTGTGTGTGTGTGTGTGTACGCGCGCACGTGCATGTGTGTCATATTTTATGACAGTTGGAGGTACTTTACAGACCATAAAGCACCCTTTCCAAGGTTGTCATAACTTTGAACTGTTGTTAAATGATTGGTTGTATGTCAAGAACTATCTGTATTTTAACATGGCAACTAAAACAAATATTTCCACTTTTCTGATTTCATGGATTTCTGATTCATTTATTTTTTCTAATTTTATTGAAGTATACAAATGCAAAGATAAAAAACTAATGCAAACTAAGAATATAAAAAAGAAATAAGAAAAAGAATAGCAATGAAAAAATAAAGAAAAAAGCAAAAAGTTATGTAAAGAATTGATTCCCTCAAGATAAATGCAAACAACTTCCGTAACTTATCCCATTCTCCAGTGTTACAACGAAATATTTCTTCTTTCTATTCTCATCTCTTATCAATAAACAAATGATAAAATAACACTAATCAGGAAGTCATTAAGATTTATGAGAAATAATAGCATATATATTTAATTAAATCAGTTTTATATTCCCTTTTCCTTTTAACACAGTAACATCAGTTTCTCTAAAAATACACCAAAAAACTCTTCTTATATCTTGTTTGCTATCCATAAACAAATCTTTAGAGCCTCATCATTTGGCCCCAGTAAAATATAGTCCACTAAGAGCTACTAGAAACAACATATATCTTAACCTTGACAAATAAGTCCCCTTTGTATTCCTTCCCTTTATTTTTAAGAAGCTTGGTCTTTAATCCCTTCAAATAGTGTCCTACAAGTTGGTTTCTTATCATTTTCTCTCTCTCAGAATATTTCACAAGTTTAAGACTTTTTTTTTTGTTAATCAAAGATTTAAAAACCTGCTGAAGTCACTCTTCTGATATATTATTTGAATGTCTCCTTTAATTTTCAGGCTATTTCATTCAATTTCAGTGTAACATTGTTTTCCATATCATTTTTGTAACCTGACATTTTAAAATCCATTTGCAGTTCTACATTCAAATTAGCTACAGTCTCTGTTTTATCTACTAAAATCTGTTCCTTTTCCACAATTTATTTTGAATTCCATTTTTATAGCAGATATTCTTAAGAGTAATTTCTGAGGGAATTGTTCCCAAATATCCCTCAACTCTTCCACAGTCAAATAACACCGATTCATTCTGAATTAATCAGTCTTTTTAATTATAATATTTAGTTATCTCTGGTTCCATCTAGCCAACCTTCTTATCTCTTACTATGTAGGGTTTTTTTCCCTAATCAACAACACTTTCTCACAGAAGATTACTTACAATTAGTTTCAAAGTCTTCATATATGTTTTTGTAAAATTTTAAACAACCCACAGGAAATATTCTTGTAATTAAATTCAAAAAGTTACTTGAAGTCTGTCAGAAGAATAATTTGGGGTTCCAACTCCAGCCAGAGTTGCACAAGCAGCGGTTCTCAACCTATGGGTCGTGACCCCATTTGGGGTCGATCGACCATTTTACGGGGGTCGCCAAACAATGCAATCCGCCATTTTCCCCCCTCAGGGGGCGACGCCGCGCATGGGCGCTGCGCATGGAGCGACGCCGCACATGGGGCGGCGGCGCGCATGGGGCGACACCGCACATGCACGGCACGTTTGTGTGACGGGGGTCGCCGTCACACGAACGTTGAGAAACACTGTGCACAAGAATTAAATCAGAATGAAATCCAGATGGCTGTGAGGAAACAAGATGTATATATTTCCCAAACTAAAAAGGTTTGTCTTGGGTCTAGATACAAAAAAAAAATGGCTTACAGAGAGGTTATTTTATAGAGGGACTGGTCCATGATGTAGGCTTCAGAGGTGTGAGTTTGTGTACGTGCTGGTTCTAGTGTGTGACATCAAGCAATGTAGATTGAGTCTCTTAGTTGAACTGTGGGTGTTATAATTATGTTTACATTATATTAATTGAGTCTTATGAGTTTACTTGTGTGTGTTTTCAATTTGAAATAAGTGTTTAATTAATTCTTAACTTTGCTGTACGTGTAAGCGATTTTGTTATTATGACTTGCACCTTTTCCATGCAACTTCTGCAACTTTGTTTCATTAATCAATAACCTTGTTGGAGACCTGGGATAATTAACATATGATTCCCTATATATTTCTAACAGTTATATAAATTTATAAATTCTTCCCACAAGTCCTTTTTGGTCTCTTAATTCAAAACTTTCTGATACTGGGCTGGGCTGGCAAAAGTTGAAACAATCTTTTATTTCTGTTACTAATTTAAATGTTACGTGTGATGGCCCATAAATAGCAAAACTTCCCTTTTTCCCTAGAGCTTTTATACAAGGTCTTTAAGTCTATCTCTTCAGGGTCTATTGTCAATTCAAAAGTGAAATGTTGAAGCAGAATGGCAATGAACAGGAACAATTCCATATCAGCCAATCCCTCTCCTGTACATGATCTCTTCCCTACATACAAAAAATGAAGAAGATAATTAGTTAATTGTCAATTAGTTAATTAGTGACTTGTTGAGAAGGGCAGGCAGCTATATCAATCGATCAGTTAATCAAATAAACAAATATCCAAGGTATTTATGCTACAGAGATATAAGGTATTATCTCAGAAAGAAGAAAGCCATCATGAGAAAGACATAAAAAAACCCATGTTTATAATACAGTTAAAAACAAACAAACATTGGATTTGTAAAAATTAAAAAAAGAAACCCATGTTGAAGGTTAATCAAGAGAGTGCAAAACCTAGTCTGTTATTTAATTTTTTTTATTTTTTTTTTAAAAAATAACCTAAGATTGAATCAACAGACAATACTTCCAGTAGGTTGGTTCTTCTAGCCCTCCCTGGACAAAGAGAGGACACAAGATTGCCTAAGCTGTTTTTCCTTACAGTTGTTCCTCCCCCCCTCCCCAAAAAAAGAAAACAAAAGAAAAAGGAAAAATGATGTGGGAAGAGGGAAATTGGGAGATAAGGAAATTCAAGGTATTGCCTCCAGCTGCAAACGGAGTCTTTCACAGAATGTTAAGTTTGTATTTCTCTTGCTAACCACTTTGGATATTGTCTATTAACTCTTTCATACAAGTTAGATACCTTCAAAATGGCACGACAAATGTATAGTGTTAGAATGAAATATAGCTTATAGACAAATGTATATTTAAAAGATAAATAGATATACAGAAATAAGGGAAAAGTGTTAATATTATATTATAAATAGTGAGCAAAGCTCAATAACTTTATGTCTATATGATACTACTGTAAAATGTCAGAAGATGTATGGAACCAGTGATGTCATATCTATATCCAATGTGTTTTTAATTTTGTATTATTAATAAAAATGTATTAAAAAATGGCACAACTGCAAACAACATTAAATTGAGAAGGAAATAAAAATGAAAATCCCAGAGAACAATTGGACCTTTTTTTTGCTAGATTTACGAAAGAGACTGTGTTGAAGTAATTTGTAGCAATAATCAATAACCATCTGAACAGATTAAACAGAAAGATTGTTCTATATATTTTTTAAAAAGAAATACAAACTTTATTAGACTAGGGTTAAGTGTGATAGGTGGTTATTTTGAGTGGTTCCGTTTGGATCTACTGATATCTATTTCAATTTTTTTAATATTTTAAAAATATTGCAAAAATATTTGAATTTTAACATTTTCTCATTTTACTCTTTTTGATCTAACTACTCCATTACCTTTATAATTCTAAACTTCAGTAATTTTATTATCTAAAAAAACAATCAGTACATATTTTCCAAGAGATGAACATTCTCCAGCATGATTGGATGGAGAACCCACGGATGGGTTGTCTTAATCTATCTGCTCCAATTAGACTAAGTCTGAAATTTAGTACCGCCCCCTCTGTGCCAACTGCACCCCAGTTTTAGACTTAGTCTCTTTGCTCTAAGACACGTTTTTTCTTCGCTCCTGGAGCAGAAGACTTTGTGTTTTCCTTTTTCTTATTCCTGTTAGCTTAGTTCTAACTTCTAATTTTCATTAATTTTGATTTGACATATAAGATTTCTCCAGTGATCAAAATCCTCCCCAGCCTACTGCCTGGCCGGGCTGACAGACTGGGCATCTACAGCTTCCCTTCAGGGGAATCCCCTCTTCTTCTCAGAGCTTTGCTAATTATTGCCTTAAGAGCCAAGCTCGATTTTGATTTACCAGAGACAAGGTAAGCCTCCTACCCAGGGGGCCGTTCCTCAGCTTCGGAAGCTCCGAAACACCAGCCGCCGCTCCGATGATTCCCCTGCTGTCAGCTGATCGTCGGAAAGCTCGATCTTCACTCGCTGACTGCCCGAGGCTCTGGAGACAAGGGTAAGCCTTGCCGATCAACTGGGGGGCTCCGCAAGCGGCGATGAAGCTTGTCAGGCCTGGAGGGAGCCCTTTCTAGATCCCTCGGCCTCAGCAGAACGTCACAAAAGAAAGGAGTAGGCTTTGGCACGAACTCGATTTCTGAGGCCTGGAGGCCTTATTGGTCCTCGGCCAGCCTCAGCGCTTCCCAGCTGACTCATTTAAGAACCATCCACTGCGTTAGGAGCCCAAGCGATTCTCCAGAACAAGGGCTCATCGCAGTTTAGGCCTCAGGCCTCAAGGCCTTCTTCTAATGGCCGTTTTTGGCACGCAGAACTTGCGGCCACCATTTTGAATTACCTCACGGCCGCCATTTTGAAAATTACTGAGGCCCAGACTGCCTGCAGGAACATTCCAGAGGGCAGTTTCTGACAATCTGAGGCAGAGGCCTCTAAATCTGACGAACCTTATCACCAGACAAGACTGATTGGATTGGGAAGGGCAAGCTCGTTCCGGAAGGACACACTGCCTACCAACCCCCCATTGCCCACCCCCCTCCCCGGGCCAGATCATCTCTGCTGGGGTCCCTTAGTAAGCTTACAACGCTGAGGGGGGGCATTTTTGCTGAGGTTGAGCCCAAAGCAGATTCATCATGGCAGAGAATTCTACCAACGAGCCGGCCAAGAGGAAACATCCAAATGAGGCAAGTGGAAAGAATACTTCCAAGCGAGCCAAGTCAAACAGAGCACAGATGAGGGAAGAGGAGTCCCACAGACTGAGGGCGGCCTCCCCAGGTCAGACAGGCACAACAGGAAAGTCCATTTTTGAACCCCTTTCCTCACATTGTGCCTCAGCCCCAGGGGCCTGGTCTCCCCCCAGGGGAATTTCACAACCAGAATCAGCCACAGGAGTGGCTCCAGGGACAGGTGTGACTGGCCAGGATACCCTTAATTTGGGCCCTCAGGCCACATTCACCCCCACTGCAGCAGGGCTTCGCCCCCCTGAGAACCAAACTCTAAATCCGGACTACCTTCAGTCCATGATAGCCCAGGCTGTGACTCAATTCATGGCTTCCAACGCCCCACAGCCACCCCCACAATCCATATATCATTCCCAATCTCCAGATATCATGGATGAACCTTCATCAGATCTAGAATCAACAGGGGCTGAACCATCGGGCCTGATTATGTCAGAGGACGAAGGTATCACTCCATCTAACCCCACCCTTCCTGTCGGTCTCTTTGACCATTCACTTTTTAATTCCCTGCTAATCAAGGCCTGCACAACTGCAAACCTCCCTCAAGAGCAGGAGACCCCACCTACAACATCCAAGGGTCCCCATGCCATATATACTGAGCCCTCAATCTCTCAGAATCATATCCCCTGCCCTCCTCTTTTTCTCAATATGGTTCAAAAACAATGGGAGAATTTAGGATCCCTCTCAAGTCCTGGTGCCATAGAGAAGACATTATTCAATGTTGCCCCTTCTCTGACCTCCCTATTGGAGATTCCTGAGATTGATGAGCCATTGAACTCATTGTTTCCCAATGCTAACATTCCTGGGGATATAAATGAGGCACTTAAGACAGAGGATAAAAAGATTGAGTCCGCATTACGTAGGTCCCATCTGGCATCAGCCTGGGCAACAAAGGCGGCAACATCCATGGCCTTCTTCGCCAGGGCGTCAGTCCTATGGTTACGTGAGCTCCAGGACATGATTCCTCCAGACCAGCTCAGAGCTCACCAAAATCTGGGTAAGTTAGTGGCTACGTCCCAGTATCTAGCTGAAGCTTCTCTGCACACGGCTAGATACACTGCCCGGACCATCGCTGCAGACATCTCAGCACGAAGGCTCCTTTGGCTCAGGAATTGGCGAGCAGACACCAAGGCCAAGTGGCGTCTGGCCTCTAAACCTTACACAGGTGGACATCTCTTTGGTAAGGCACTAGAACCATACTTAACGTTTGGACAAACGTAAAACTCTGGTTAACTCATCAAAGAAAGGAGATAAACACTCGGGGAACAGCATGTCACAGAGCAATTACAGGAGGCAGCCCTTTCGGCCAGCTCCATCCTGGGACTGGGCCCAGGCATCTCGCTATTCCTTTCAGAGACAAGAACGACAGCAAGATCATTCAGCATACAGAAGCAGACCACAGATCCAGGCCAAGTGGCCCTTTCGAGGCGCGGGGGGCCATTCCTTTAAACGAAGCAAGGGATCTCGCAGTCTCACCTCCCATAGGAGGCCGGCTGGCCCTTTATTCCAGCACTTGGGCAGCCACCACTACAGATGCATGGGTGTTAGACACTGTCACCCAAGGTCTGAGACTAGAATTTTGTTCTCAACCACCTGACAAATTCCGCTCTTGCCCTATTCCAACGAGCAGGTCCAGAGCTGATCTTATGTCAGAGGCCATAGCTCATTTATTACAAATACAAGCAATTGAACCAGTACCACAAGACCAAGAAGGACGAGGGTTTTACTCAAACCTCTTCGTCATTCCTAAGACTTTGGGGGGCTGGAGGGCAATCTTAGACTTGAAAGGTCTAAACCCTTACTTGAGGTATAAGAAGTTTAAGATGCAATCACTTCAATCAATCCTGGCCAGCATCAGGCAAGATGACTTTCTTACCTAAATAGACCTAACTGAGGCATATTTGCACATTCTTATTTTTCCTGACCACCGCAAATTCCTCAGATTCAGTTATGCCCAACACTACTACCAGTACAGAGCCCTACCATTTGGCCTCTCATCTGCACCGAGAGTATTTACAAAGGTGCTGGCAGTGCTTGCAGCCCACCTTAGACAAATTCCAATCAGAATTCAATGCTATTTAGATGACATACTAATTCAGTCATCATCATTCCAAAACCTCAGTCAGACCTCGCCCTAGCCATCAAGGTCTTTCAGGAGCACGGGTTTTCTGTTAATTTCCAGAAAAGTCATTCCGTACCAACAACCCGGCTCCTCCATTTGGGCGCTGTTATAGACACAGACAATTGTACTGTCTACCTATCTCAGGACCGACAGAACTCTATTCAGACTCTTGTACGTCGGATCCGAAGGGACAGAGTAGTCACATTGGCCTCCCTATCACAGCTACTGGGGAAGATGGTGTCCTGCGTGCAAATTGTGCCATGGGGACGTCTCCATGCCAGAGAATTACAGTGGCTTCTCCTTCCATTTCAGAGACTTCACATCAGCACATCCCACCAGACGGTCCGAGTCGAAGGGTGTTGAACTCCCTTTGATGGTGGGACTCCCCGGCTCTGTCACGGGGAGCAGAATTCAAAGAACCAGACAGGATTACCATTACTACAGATGCAAGCCTGTTTGGGTGGGAGGCACACCTCCACACGCACTGGGCTCAAGGTCGGTGGTCCAAGCAGGATCTAAAGAACAATATAAACTGGCTGGAACTCAGAGCCATACATATGGCCTTAAAGAGATTCAGCGATATAGTACAGGGCCAATATGTCCTGATTTTAACCGACAACATTACAGCCAAGGCCCATGTCAACAGACAAGGGGGGACAAGGTCCAGGCCTCTCATGCAGGAGGCCAAATTGCTGGGGTCTTGGGCGGAACTGAATCTTGCCTCCATCAGGGCGGAGCACATATCCGGAGTGACCAACCAGCAGGCGGACTCACTGAGCAGAGCCACCGTGGACCATTCCAAATGGCAGCTGGATCCGAAGGTGTTCAGAGAGATCGTGGACAGGTTTGGTTCCCCAACCTTAGACACTTTTGCCTCCCCAACCAACTCACAACTTCCCAGATTCCTTTCCAGGTTCCCATCTCCATCAGCGGAGGGAACAGATGCGCTCTGCAGTCCCTGGCCCAGGAAACTGCTCTATGCCTTCCCTCCCCTACCGCTTCTTCCTGCCACGATCAGGAAGATCCTTCGCGAACGAGCAGAGGTCCTCCTGGTTGCGCCGCATTGGCCGAGATGCTCTTGGTTCGCCGACCTGATGGAGCTCTCCGCATCCCCTCCATGGAGGATCCCAGCAAATCGCATCTCTCTCATTCAGGGGGAACTACGGCATCCGGACCCCCAATGGCTCCAGTTAACCATTTGGCACTTGAGAGGCAGGCCTTAGGCCAAGACTCATATTCGTCAAGGGTCATAGCTATGATCCAGCAATCCAGGCGACCCTCGATGAATAGAATATACGATGCCACGTGGGAAAGCTTCTGTAATTGGTGTTCGGTTCACAAAATTGACCTTTTGGCGGTTTCAGTGCCAGTTATCCTGGAGTTCCTGATGGATGGTCTGGACAAAGGGCTTTCCACAAGCACCATCCGCAGGCAGGTAGCAGCACTTGCCACAGTTATTTCCTGCGGCAATGAATCCTTAACACATCACCCTATGATACGCTCCTTCCTAAAGGGAGCTAACAACGCCAGACCTCCAACTGTACATAGATACCCCTCTTGGGATCTTCATCAGGTTTTACAGGCTCTTGTTTCACCACCCTTTGAACCTATTGACACTTGTTTGTTCAAACAGTTATTGATGAAGGTGGCATTTCTTGTTGCTGTAACTTCAGCCAGAAGGATCTCTGAACTGGCTGCTCTTTCAGTGAGGAAGGACCTGTGTACTTTCCATAAGGACAGGGTAATCCTTAGGCTAGACCCCTCCTTCGTGCCCAAGGTTAATTCCTTGTATCATAGATCTCAGGAAATAGTTTTGCCGGACTTCTGTCCTAACCCATCTAATGATATAGAGGTTCAGTGGAGCAAATTGGATGTGCGCAGGGTCTTATATTGTTATATACAGAGAACCTCATCCTTCCGCAAAACAGAGGCTCTGTTTGTGTCCTTTCACCCTTCGTCACTAGGACAGAAGGTTTCTTCACACACAATAGGCAGGTGGATTAGAGCTTGTATTTCTCTGGCATACCAGACTCAGTCACTGCAAGCTCCTAGGCATATCACGGCCCATTCCACCCGGGGCGCAGCCACTACAGCTGCCTGGTCTACCCAGGCCTCCATAGAGGAAATTTGTAGAGCAGCAACATGGGCATCGCCCTCTTCCTTTGTCCGTCACTACAAGATGGATATATATGCCTCTTCTACAGCTTCATTTGGCCACAAGGTTCTAGAACATGCATTAACATTGGATGGGACCCAGGCCCAATCTAATTCCCCACCCTAGGGACACAGGGCTTTGGTATGTCCCATCCATGGGTTCTCCATCCAATCATGCTGGAGAAAGGGGCATTGTCTTACCTGAACGCCTTTTCTCAGCATGATGATGGAGAATCCACTCCCTCCCATAAGGTCAGTTGGCCTAGTTCCTATATTGATCAGACGCGTCGGACTAAAGTCTGAGTATCGCCTAAGCCTAAAATTGGGGTGCAGTTGGCACAAAGGGGGCGGTACTAAATTTCAGACTTAGTCTAATTGGACCAGATAGATTAAGACAACCCATCCGTGGATTCTCCATCATCATGCTGAGAAAAGGCGTTCAGGTAAGATAACGCCCCTTTCTCTTTCATGATTCAATCAGATTCTCTCAATGATTTTGCCATTTATCTATGCATGTTCTGGGGGTGCCCATCTTGAATCTGGGAACAGGTATAGTTAGTGGCAAGGGCAGGCAGGAAGAACAGCACCCATGAGCATAGCTGAGGTAATTCAGCCTTACAAGTAACTCTTGAAGACCCCAAATCACTAAATCACCCATAGCTCCTCAGTTACCTGCAGAGAAAGGCAAGCAGGCATCCTTCTTTTGGAATTTACCCTTCTTGTCCAAGAAATGAGCTGGGTCAAACTGTTCAGGATCTTCCCAGAAGAGAGGATCAAAGTGTACTGAAATGCCTAATGGAAGAACAGTTGTGCCCTTTAAGGAGACAAGAAGATACAAAAAGCAAAAGTGGATATTTTCCCATTTAAAAAAATGAGCTGTTTTTAATTTTTTCAAAAATAGAACTCCTTGGAAGGTAAAAAAAGTAACATTGATACAATTTACAAGATTGAACCTTGCCCGGTTTTTGACCAAAGCATATTCCCAAGATTAAAAACCTTACAAAAATTATGTTACTTGAAATGAAGGGCATAACAAGACTGATTTGCTTGCTATGTTTCATGAATGTAAACTACATTTATCCCAATGCATATTATTAAAATTTACAAATTTGGGATGACAAGTAGAATTCAAGGTAGTTCCTAAATTTTGAAGTTATACTCCTGTTTCCTAAGTTAACAAAACAAAACTAATAAGAAGAAATTTGAGTGACATTATTATAAATGCATGAGCATTTTAAAGTTATCTATTCAACATCTTACTCCTTTTCTCTAACAAAAAAAAATCTTACTTTGAATTATTTTAGAAATGCTCCCTTGTTGTGTTAATATTATGTTGCCTTGGTACATTGGCATTATTTTTCTTTAGAGCAGCGGTTCTCAACCTATGGGTTGCGACCCCATTTGGGGTCGATCAACCATTTCACAGGGGTTGCCAAGCAAGGGTGTCCGCCATTTTTTCCCCTTTTCCAGCGGGTGCCTTACCTCCCTTGGGCTGGGCCAGCTGGTGGCCCAGTCGGTGGTCGGCCTGCTCCGTCTCTGCCGCTTGCCAGCTACGCCTCGGCCGGCACAGGGGGCGGCATCATGCATGTGCGGCGCTCCTGGGCAGGGAAAGTCCTCAACTTACAACCGGTTTAGTCCTCGACTTATGACCGGTTGGGAGTCACGGCATTAAAAAGGTTGAGAACCACTGCTTTAGAGGCTTTGACCCATGTCTCTTTATCCAGAATGAGGTTGGGGATTAAAACATTCCAAACCAATACAGAAGGCATGGACAGAAACAATGGGTGCCTACTTAGCTCATTACAAGTAGTCAACAGTTCATTTAGTGAGTGTTTGAAGTTACATCAGCACTGAAAAAGAGACTTATGACTGTTTTTCACACTTACGACCGTTGCAGCAGCCCCATGGTCATGTGATCAGAATTCAGAGGCAACTGATTCTTATTTATCATGGTTGCAGTGTCCCAGGAGTCGTGTGATCACTTTTTGCAACTTCTGACAAGCAGAGTCAATGGGGAAGCCAGGTTCACTTAACAATCACGTCATTACCTAAACAACTGTAGTGATTCACTTAACAAGTATGGCAAGAAAGATTGTAAAATGTGGCAAAATTCACTTAAAAATGTCTTTCTTAGCAACCTAAACTTTGGACTCAGTTATGGTCATAAATCAAGGACTACCTGTCCACTTGCTTACTGATAATGTTGTACTTGGTCTGCACCATTCTCTGGCAGACCTTCCTTTCAGCTTGTTTTTTTCTTGCAGACATTTCATTACCAGATTAATAATATCATCTGTGTTCTGAAATGGGAAATGAAGTTGGTTTGCTGTTTTACAGCCTTCTGTGGATTTGGGGAGATTTTTTTTTTTCTTCCTTGACTGTTCCTGCTTATTTGAGTGTTAGTTGAAGGGTGTGATGGGGAGGATGCGCTCAGGGCTGTTGCCTCTTGCTTTGGCCTTTGAGGCAGATTGAAACAGGAGACTACAATCCTCCAAGCAGTTCCCACTCCCAACCTAATTTTGACGCAAAACAAAACGAAAAACAGTATTCAAATCTGGCCATTCTGTCACTATGCAGCCCCTGAAATCTTTTTCAAAAGTTGCCAATTGAATTATAGTTTAAGTGCAAATTGAATGGATGGGATGGGATGGATTTAATTTATTTTAAGGCAATTAAATCACATTCAGTTTTTGTCCTGGCCCCAACATTTTAAGGAACACATCAAAAGATCATTATCTTCAGAACGGTCAGTCCCCCAAAAGATAACATTCCTCTGCTCTACATCTTTATCTACCACCATGTTTTCCCCAAAATAAGACGGGGTCTTATTTTTTTTTTACCTCCAAAAGAGGTACCAAGTCTTATTTTTAAGGGGTGACTTTTCCACTCACCTCTGGCACTGACAGCCCTACCCAGCTGGCCCACTTCTTCTGCAATGTCCCCAGGCCTGCATTTCGCTTCAGAGGCCTTCCAGAAAGGCCTCTGACTGCAAAATGCAAACCTGGGGATGCTGCAGAAGAAGTGGGCAGGTGAGGAGGAGCCTGGTTGCAAGGGTAAGTGGGTGCCGAGCATGTGAAGCAGTTCCACCCCCCACCCCCACTCTAGCTTGATTTTTAAGCATGCACCTCATCCCAAAACTAGGGCTTATTTTGGGGGTAGGGCTTATATTAGACCAAAAATCAAGTTAGGGCTTCTTTTCCAGATAGGTCTTAGTTTTGGGGGAACATAGTACCAAGCTGACTTTGCTAACTCCTGATCCTCTTAAGGAGTGAGTTTGTTTGTTTACAATGGCCACTACTCCTAGGAGCTTCATATTTTGCTATAGCATTTGTGGCAGAGTTGGGAGACGTCAGTTCTTTTGCTTTCTGCTTTATCAATAGTACAAATTACTCACCCCCATGGGCATCTCAAGAAAACGGGGCACAAGTGATTAACTGAAACCCTGTCTTTTTTGTACTAGTGTGTGAAGTAGCCTTGCAAAGGAAACACCCTTGTAATGTACCTTTTGTAATTTAAGAAGGAAGCAATCAATATAGTCTCTCGGATTCTCTGGATCCAGGGTCTTCTTGTGAGCATCCACTTCATTCCTAATGAACTTACAGACCTTTTGACAGAGAAGACTTTATTATGAGGTCCAGGAAGGAATGTTATGTATAATATCTCCAGATATTATACATAACATGAAAGACGTTCAGCATTTCCTGAGCTTTGCAAATTTTTACAGGAAGTTCATTCCTAACTTTGCACACAAAATTAAGCCTCTCAATTGTTGAAAAAGAAAGTATTGTACATCTGAAACATGGTAATAGTAAAAATTAATCATTGCCAGTTCATGTCTTATGCTCTGCTTTAAAAGCTACATAGGAAAATTCATTTGTCTATAAAGTGCTCTTTTATTTATATATTTTTAAAAATAAACAATATACAAGACCAGTTATGGACATTTCCATGGTTTTCTGTTGTGCCTCCTGACCAAATGAATATAAAATATGTATGCTCATGGACACTAAGCTTATTCAGTTATGTTTTTTCTCTTTCTTTATGTCTCCTCAGTTGCTACTATGAGAAATAGTGGAATGAAAGTAGAATAGTCATGGAAGATTTAAAAAGCAATTGTTTATGAATGCCACTCTGAAGTGGTAGTAGTCAGAATAGTTAGCTCAGAAGAAGCAGGGCTGAAGCATTATATATTCAATAACTGGAAAGAATCACTGGTAAGCAGAAAACCCTGCTTGCAGAAGCACATAAAAATCAACATACCAGTCCAGGAACAGTCAGAAACAATTCTGAAAATGCCTCCAAGATTGCCAATAGTTCAGAGAAGGTTTTGCCTTCATAAGTCAGTTGATTCCCAAAGACAACAAAGCATAAAACATTAGAAGAAGCAGCTCTGATAGGTAGGACTATATCAAACTGTTGACCTGTAACATCAAATGGAAAGAATAGATTGTGTGACCACATTTTGCATTTCCAAAACTTTTTCTTAATGAGTGACCTTTCAAAGTTACTACCTATCTGGAAAAAGGGAATTATGATCTGATTCTGAAGTTCTGACAATCTCCCCACCCCCTCCCATTATCACATGACTGTACTTAAGGTGCTTGGCAAGATGACTGCATTTACAGCCATTTGCAAGGTCATTTTTTGATGGTTGGTAAAACTATGCTATAGTGAACAATTGTGCAGCAGCATTTTCTAGATTTATGAACCAATATTTTTTGGACATAATTGACAAATTTGTGGTGCTTTATTTGGCCAGCATCTTGATTTACTCTGAGAATGCAGAGCCATATGAAGCATGTTAGGAAGTTGTTGCAAATGCTAAGGGAGAATAAGCTGTTTGCCAAGCTTGAAAAGTGTGCTTTTGACCTCCAGCAATTGGACTATTTGATCTAAGGGATTTTAACCAATGGTCTCCAGAAATTATACATAACATGAAAGACGTTCAGCATTTCCTGAGCTTTGCAAATTTTTACAGGAAGTTCATTCCTAACTTTGCACACAAAGTTGAGCCTCTCAATTGTTGAAAAAGAAAGCGAAGTTTGCTTGGATGGAGAGGGAGCAGTCTTCATTTCAAGAGTTAAAACAGCTGTTTGCTGCTCAGCCACTTACCCACCACCATGATGCTTTGAAGCATCTTTGACCCATCAATGACCTTAGGAGCAGTTCTAAAAGCGGTCATGACTTTAGGAGCAGTATTCTTACAAAAGAAGGAGGGTGATTACATCCTTCTGCCTTTTACTCTAAAACATTAACAGCTCCAGAAAAAAATTATAACAAGGAGCTGCTACATGTAAAGGTGGCTTTTGAGCAACAATGGTA
Organism: Crotalus tigris; assembly: GCF_016545835.1. Taxonomy (NCBI): domain Eukaryota; kingdom Metazoa; phylum Chordata; class Lepidosauria; order Squamata; family Viperidae; genus Crotalus; species Crotalus tigris. The sequence continues at coordinate 81,117 of NW_024097729.1, forward strand.
CTGGCTGGAAGGTTCTTCTTTCCCAATGGAAGTTTGCAAATACTACAAGTTTGCAGTTGTTGCAGAAAACTCAATTGCTTTCCCCAAGACACATGAGGTAGAATTAGTTTTTCTCTTGCTTTGACTTTTATATTACCTATGGATTGCATAATTTGTTGCCAGATGCTGTGATGTCTCCATTAGGTGACTCCCCAGATTCCTCCTCAGATGTCAGCTCAGGGAAAGTTGAGCCCATTTCTGGCACATTAGGAACTGAGTTAACTGATGGCTCTGAACTGTCCGAAAGTTTGCAGTGGCAGAGAGCCAGCAAAGAGGAGGAGGAACTGCCTTCTGCACTTGATTCAAAAATATGCAGGGCAGGGAAAAGGCAGGAGCAGTGGAGATTAGCCAGACTACTCAAGAAGGGGAAACCCCACCCATCTTGTTGGGCTGCTTCAGAAAGTTGGCTATTTATCACATCAGACAGATGGAGGCATTGCTGGGAACAACGTGTTGGTTTTCTAGCTATTTATTTGATCATTTTGATTCCTGCTTCACTCTGGATTGACACCGTGTTTGGAATTGTGCCTTGGAGACTCTGAACTTTTCTTGCCACGTGAGCTCTCTTGTGTGTGGATTTAAGTTTTGCCTGGTGGAGTTATTTTGTTTGAGCAACTTTCAGTTGCTTTGTGGACTATTAGGCCATTGCTCTATGGACTAAACTTGGCCTGCTTGTGACTGGACTTAATTGGGATAGTTTTGAGTTTTGCTGAAGGGAATTGCTGGAGAATATTAATATATTCACTAAACCACAGTTATAGGTGTATGTGAGTTAGTGGGGCAGCACAGATCCTCTATCTCACAAGTCTGAATATCTTCAGTCTTGCAAAAATAGGCACCAACCCCCATGAGAATTTTATAGCCTTGTAACTTTGGTTGACAACACACAGGTACTATCAAAGAAACTTTAGGATAGGAAAAACAGATCCAGGATTTGTTCACCAGAATCAAGACTCAGAAGCAGAAAAATCCATACATGTGGGCCCGAATGGGTAACCTCTGGATCTGCATTTTCAGTGGAAAAAGGAATCTGTGACATAAGAGCAGGATCTTTGTGCCTGTATCTTTAAGAGAAGAAATGCTATAGCTTTTCCATGAGATGGCTGGAAGAATCTTCAAGTCCCTGCAAAGAGTGCTAAGAGACTTTTTGTAGGCTTGCTGACAGCAGACATCAAAGGCAGCACGCCAAATATGCAGAAGAGCTAAGTCCATAACATGGCAAATCAGCAGACTTTTACTGTCCCTAAAAACACCTCTTCCCAGTTTTGGCATATAGTGTCAATTGACTTTATAACAGACTTGATGTCAACTCTACAATGAACCTGGCTGCAGCCATTTCTTTAATGCTAAGTTGCCACAGGAGTGGGAAGGCAATGGAGGATTTCTACAAGTCAAAACATTTTACTGTCCCATGGGAACCAAGGTCATTTCTGTCAATTAGATAGGGGCTGGAGGGTTGAGTTAGAAAGCTCGCAAAACTATTCTATTGGGGAATGTAGCTGATTGCATAGCTCTGTAGTGGGAAGTTCAGCTTTGTAATATTGTTGCTTCTGAAGGAAACTTCAGACTTGGTTTCACTTTTGATCACTCCAATACTTTGTAACTAATAAAGATGTTCCTTGAAGAAGTCCAAGCCTCGGAGTTCTGCATTATTCGTCTCTGTCTATTGGAACCATGACATTAAACCAAGTCTCCTAAAACCTTTCCATTTTTGGGGGGGTGCTGGGCCCCGGCTGCCTACCCATCACTTTTGGGACTCGGCAAAGATTTGAGGCTGGAGATGAGAAACAGAGCCAATGCTGGCTGCAACAGAGCTTCAGCCATTGGAGTGGGAGCAGGAGCTCAGTCACCAAGGAGGCATCGCTGGCAGGGGCTCGGCCAAAGTTCAGGTTGATCCAACCTGGGTAGCTGGTACCACAGGAAGGAAGTACAGTCCTAGCGGACCTCAGCACAGGAGTACTCCTGTTGCTGCTCCTGTCTCAGGGTCCTTTGTCAGTGACACAGAAGAAGAGTAAGGGGACTACTGGATGGGATGGCTCTGGGGATTGGAAGTTCCAGTCTGTAGTCCTCAACCCTTCAGTCAAGCAGCTGAAGGAAAAATTCAGCTGTCTGGAGGTAAAGGATATAACTTCTACTGCTCAATGTGTATCTGTGGCATGTGGGGAAAACCCAAGGATTATCCATCCCTTCCCCCCCTCACTGGAATCCCAGTCAGATTGCTGAAGCCCACACTGCATCTCCTGTTCCCCAATTTGCTGTGATGTCCAGCCCTGGATTGACCCAACCAAACCCTCAGACATACCGCCGAGCTGCAAGTCCTGGAGCCCAACCAAGTGAAATCTGGAGAGTGATTTGACCATGTCCCCAGGACCAATGGCCAGCCCATCAACCGGTATATCTGGCCCCACAGCCATTGGAGCCCCCTTCCATTAAGCCCACCTTCAATGGGGACTCCGAGAAGTTATCTTTCTTCCTAAATGAAGACTATGCCTATGTCTATCCGGATGATGCCATAATGGGGAATGCTATGATGGCAAATTTAGAGGGAGAGACAGCCAAGTGGGTGACCAACCTCCATGATGAAGGGGCTCCAGGATGTTATTCATAGAACAGCTGAGGGCCCGCTTTGAAAATGAATATTTAATCCTGATGTCAGAGAAGGAAATCACTGTTTGAAACAGAGGGTCCGCTCTGCTAAAAAATATGTTTGAGAATCCAGAAGATTGGCTCATAGTTAGGGCAATGGCCAGAATGTTCACTGATCAACTATTTCAAGCAAGGGCTGAACCACAACTTGTTCCAAGCCTGCATTTATCTGGGCATTCCCAACCAGCTATGGGACTGCTATAACCTGGTAGTGACTCTAGACATCAAATTGGACTGCCCTGGAAAGTCAAGCCCAGCCAAACCTAAACCATGACATGTTCAAGAGAAATGTCTTTTTGGCCAACATTCCCAAGCATCTACCAGAACTCCCATCAAGTGCTACCGATGCAGTCAAATGTGTGACCGTGCTGTGGAATGCCCAGCTGCTACCCTCCAGGCCACTGCTAAGCTGCATAAAGCTCCATGGGGAGTAAAAGAGAAGTCCAAATGGGCCCATCAGGATCCGGTCATGGAGATCTCCTCTCCTACCAAACTCGAGGAGAAAATCCTGCCTGGGCAACAACAGGCACCAGTGCCTTATGAAAGTGATGAGGATGATGAAGACAACCTTATGGTAAGTCAACCCATCCCATCTTTTGCTATTCCTGCCAAGATTATAGTGCTGAAAACGGGCTCAGACTGATTTGGACGTTTTAATAGACTCAGGCTGCACCAGATGCTTCATTAACTTGCCCACCATTCTTAAGTTGGAAATTCGCACCAAATTGCTGCGAGGTTTGAACAAGTGGATGGGCCGCTTATCAGAGGTTCCCCAGCAATGTACCTAACAGAGCATTGCATCTGGAAATGGGACAACATTGGGACAACATTATTTGCTTCATGGTAGTCCCCAAGATGAAAGAAACAGTAATTCTAGGCTTGGCTAGGCTGGACAAATGGCGCCCAAATATTTGGTGGGAGGATGGCATGCGAACTTTTGTGAATAGGACCTCTCCCACCAACCAACTTCACTGAGATAAAGGGGGCTGCTGCCATTGGAGCCGAGAGAGAGCCTATCAAAACATTAATAGCTGCTATTGATGGATTTCTACCAAAAAGACAAATAAAGAATAACTTAAGAATAGTTTTAGATAGTTTGGAATATTATGAAATGTACCCAGGGAAACAAATGGTATTAATTTTCTTAGATCAAAAAACATTTGATAATATCAATTGGCAATTCATGATACAACAACTAAACTATATGGATTTTGGAGAAAATTTTATAAATATAATTAAAACAATTTACCATAGACAAATGGCTAAAGTAATTGTAAATGGAGATTTTACAGAGAATTTTAATATTAAAAAAGGTACAAGATAAGGGTGTCCATTATCACCTTTATTATTTATTCTAACTCTTGAAGTGTTGAATAGAAATATTAGACAGGACCCAGAAATTAAAGGTATAGAGATCAAAGATGAAAAATATAAACTACAAGCATTTGCTGATGATTTGGTATTTATATTAGAAGATCCCTTGGAAACAAGCCCTAAAGCAGATATGTCAAACACAAGGCCCGAGGGCCTGATGCGGCCTGTGAAGTGGTTTCATGTGGCCTGCGAAGCCATCCTGAAAACAGTGAGGGAACAGCCCCCTCTGCCTTGGCCCTGGCCCAGGCCAGCCGGGAGCCAGTGTACAATTTGGTGGTGGCCATCTATGCTGAAATGCATTCAGTCTTAGCTCCATAAGCCCCCCCCCACCCACATGGCCTGAGAGAAGCAGTGAGGCTCCTTCAGTGGACCATGCCTTGGCACTTGCCCTAGTCCCACCTCCTTCTGCCAGAGACCCTCAGATCTAGCCCATTCCTGCCCAGGCCCCCACAGGCACCCTTGATGCAAATGATGTAGAGCTGGTCACACCCACCCAATAAGCCACATCCACTCCATTCATGCCCACCCAGTAGGCTGCACCCACCCTGGCCCCACCCACCCAGCCCCCTGAGGGCAACCACAATGCTGATGCGGCCCTCATTGAAATTGAGTTTGACACCCCTGCCCTAAACTATTGATAAAGATTGAAGAATTTGGTGAAGTAGTAGGACTGAAAATAAATAGAGATAAGACCAAAGTCATAGTTAAAAATCTTACAGATAAACAAAGAAACCAACTGTCAGAAAAAACAAATCTCCAAATAGTTAAGAAAATTAAATATCTCAGGATATATTTAACAGCAAGATGTGCAACACTAAAAGAAGATAATTATCACAAACTAGTAACACAAATAAGAATGGATTTGGAAAGATGGAAAAACCTACAACTATTGTTGCTGAGATGAATAACAATGGTGAAGATGAACATTTTACCAAAACTACTCTTCTTATTCCAAACGATACCTATAAAATTAGAGCATTTTTTTTTTTTGATGAACTAAATGCACTGATCTTGATTTGCCAATCTTCATTTGGCAAGGAAAAAAAGCCAGGATAAGACTGAAATTGCTTCAAGAAGTGAAAGAAAATGGAGGAGTTGGACTACCAGATTGGGTCCTATACTACCAAGCAGCTTCATTAACATGGTTAAAAGAATGGATAACCCTTAGAAATAAAAGATTACTATCCCTAGAGGGACATGACTTACAACTCGAATGGCATGCTTTTCTATGATATGGGAAGAATAAGGTCCATAACTACTTTCAAAGTCATTGTATAAAAATGCATTACTTTTGATAGGGGAAAAGATAAAAATGAAAATCTATATGAAAATACCAAGATGGATCTTGACAATGGAAGTGTTTGTCCACCCAAATTTAATTAACTGTGAAAAACTATATATACCGTATTTTTCGGTGTATAAGACGACTTTCTAAACCATGCAAATCTTCTCTGAAGTCGGGGGTTGTCTTATACGCCAAGTCGTCTTATACGCTGGAAAATACCGTATTTTCTGGGGTATAAGACGACTTTCTAACCATGCAAATCTTCTCCGAAGTTGGGGGTCCTCTTATATGCTGAGTCATCTTATATTCCAGAAAATATGGTAGAGACATTTTGAATTCTGAAGGAAAATTACAATCTAAACAAGAATTGGAAGAGCAGGGTATTGAGCTATCATGGTGGCCATATTTGCAAATTCAAATGAGACACGAAAAAGATTTTAAAACATATGGTTTTTATAAAGATCAAACAGTGTTTGACCAGATATTATCATCAGATGAAAAATTGATTAAGAAATTCTATAAATTTTTGCTAAATTTGAAGATGAAAATGAATAAGTTAAAGAAACAATGATTACTTAGGCAAAAAAAAATTGGACATAATATAGACCTAGAAAAATGGCAAAATTTATGGGAAAGAAACCAGAAGATAACAAGGGCAGTCGCCTATAAAGAAAATTTATATAAAATGTTTCATAGATGGCATCTGCCACCTGCAAGATTGGCAAAAATGTTTAAAAACAAGTCTGCTAATTGCTGGAAATGTAAGCAAAAGTCAGGCATGTATTACCATCTCTGGTGGATATGCCTAAAGCAAAAAAATGTTGGTCAAAAATAAACATGTGGGTAGAGAAAATGTTAAAAAAAACATGTAGATCTTAAGCCAGAACTATTTCTTTTAGGTATAATTACAGAGAATTATGATAAAAATGTATATATTTAATATTACATGTATTAACAGCAGCAAGAATCATATTTGCACAACTTTGGAAAAATGAAGAAACATCAACAGAGGAAGGTATAATTAGGAGAATTGTGGACTGTACGGAATTAGATAGGCTTACTTTAAAAATGAAAGGGAAAGAAGATAAAGAATATTTTCAAACTTGGGATAATTTTTATAAATGGCTAGAAAAATGGAACAAAGAGTAGGAATGGCATTTGTATTATGATCATTACTATTATTATAAGCTCTAATATTATTATCAATGTCAAATATTTGGACCTAGACAAATACGTTGTTTACTAAGCATGAACGATTTGTAACTATAAAAATATAATAATAATATGTATATTTATATGTATGTGTGTGTGTGTATGTGTGTGTGTGTATATATATATATATATATATATATGTTAAAATCAATAAAAAGTCGATCACCAAGAGAATAAAAATATAGAAAATTTATTTACTGAACCTAGCTTTCATCAAGAACTCTTGACCTCGTCAGGGTGTAAAAGGCAGTTGTTGGGAAAGCTTATATGCAATCGCTAATCATCTGCACTTGGCTCCTAGACTGTGTCACCGGTCCCAGCTGAGCGCACTGTAATCTGAGTGTGTGTCTTACATCAGAGTGTAGATATATATATCTTAAGTGTTTTTTATGATGCACCTGGTTGGCCCAAATATGAGAAGAAGAAATCTGACTGATGAGAGCTAAGGAGCTTGAAATAGCTATACCAGCTTCCCTTTAACTCTTTGTTAGCAATTCAGATGTAACACACACACACACACACACACACACACACACATTAATAGCTGCTGTGGAACAGCTACCAGGGATCCAACTTATCCACAGTGAATATCAGGATTTGGCGGGGGCTTTTAGTGAAAAGGAATGCGACATCCTCTTTCCTCATCGGGCTACCGACTGCGTGATTAAAATACTGCCAGGAGCTAAGCTCCCAAAGCCCAAGATGTACTCTATGGCTCCTAGAGAATTGAAGGAATTACGGGACTATATTGACAAGAATCTGGCAAGAGGGTTCATCTAGGCTGAAAAATCGTGGGTAGCTCCCCAGTGTTGTTTAAAGAAAAGAAAGATGGATCTTTGAGGCTCTGCATAGATTTTAAAGGATAAAAGTGGTCAGCATAGAAAACATGTACCTGCTCCCCCTGATGAAAGACATGTTAGCCCACCTGGCTAAAGGAACTTTTTTCATCAAATTGGACTTGAGAGAAGCCTATTACCGAGTGTGAATTAGGGAGGGGGATGAATGGAAGACAGCTTTCAATTGCCCCTTAGTAAGTTTCCAGTTCAAGGTGATGCCTTTCGGACTCCATGGAGCTCCTGCTGTGTTTATGCAACTAATAAATCAAGTGCTGCATGATCACCCATACAAGGGGGTTTTGGTTTACCTTGATGATATCCTCATCTATACTGAAACCATGGAGGAACACATCACGTTAGTTTGAGAGATGCTTAAGAAACTGTTAAAAGCTAGTCTCTATACCAAATTTTCTAAATATGAGTTCCATCAAAAACACCTTGACTACTTAGGTTACCAGATCTCTAATGAGGAAGTGGAAATGACCCTGCCAAAGTGCTGGAGTGGCAGGCCTGCACAGACCCACAAGCAGCTTCAAAACTTTTGGGGGTTTGCAAACTTCTATCGGCAGTTAATCCCCTCTTTGCAAAAATCGCATGCCTATTACCAAACTGTTAAAAACTGGAAAAGGGGGGGGACCCTGACCTTTCAATCTTTACAATGGACTATGTGCCAAGTGGCATTTGAGCAGTTAAAAAGATTATTTGCAGCAGAACCAGTGCTTAAGCATCCTGACCCTGAGGAACCTTTCATCATCCAAGCTAGGAGTCTTCAAACTTGGTCCTTTTATGACTTGTGGACTTCCACTCCCAGAATTCCTCAGCCAGGCATGCTGGGAGTTGAAACCCACAAGTCATAAAAGGGCCAAGTTTGAAGACCCCTGATCCAAGCCAATGCTAGCAATGTTGCAATGGGTATGGTCCTCCTACAAAAAAACTATAGGGGGGATCTGCAGCCTTGCACTTACACTTCACATAAGCTTTCAGAGACAGAGAGAAGATGGACAGTTTGGGAGAAGGAGGCTTTTAAAGTGAGATAGGTGTTATTAAATTAGTGCCATTTCCTGGAAGGGAGTAAAGTGCCTTTCGAAGTATGGACTGATCATAAAAATCTAGAGGCACTGAGGACCCCTTGTAAATTATCTCCCAAGCAGGTTAGATGGATACAGTACTTCAACCATTTTAATTTCACTCTCAAATACTTTCCTCGGAGGAAGAACTTTCTGGCAGATGCTCTGTCTAGGATTCCCCAATATAAAAGCCACTGTGAGGAAGTCATTAATTCCATCATTCTTCTGCCCTAGTCAGCCTCTCAGGTGACCACAAGAGGTCAGACATGGAGTGGATCTGATGAACCTGATAGCCCATTGACATGAAAGCTCAAAGAGAAAATAAAAACAGACTCTTGGTTCAGCGACAATAGATCGTTATTGACCTATTGAAATGGATTAGCCTGGAAGGACTCTAAATTGTACCTTCCAGTCTCCTTCAGAATTCAAGCCCTCCATGATGTAAAGCAGGCTGTTCATTTTGCATTTTTAAAGACTGCATTTTGTGTGGCAGCAATTCTGGTAGCCAGGCATGGAAAAAGACATTGAAAGTTATGTGCAAATCTGTGCTACCTGGGCCAATTTGAAAAAGCATCCTGGCAAGCCTCCTGGTCTGTTACAACAAGTGGCAGATCCTTCACAGCCTTGGGAGGAAATAACTATGGACTTTATTGTAGAATTGCCTGAGAGCAGGGGGAGCATGGTGATCTGGACTGGCATTGATCTGCTCTCGAAACATTTCATTGCTTGTTCAGGGCTCTTAACTGCCCAAAAGCTCACCAAATTGTTTTTAAAACACATCTATTGACTCCATGGGGCACCAAAACGGATAATATCAGTTAGGGGGGGCTCAATTTACTACAAAGGTTTGGAAAAAGTTTATGAAGCTCATTGGATCTACCCAGGGACTTTCATCTGCTTTTCATCTGAGTATGAATGGATTGGCTGAACGTGCAAGCACAATACTGGAACAATACCTTAGATGTTATGTAAATTACCAGCAGACTAATTGGTTGGACCTCCTACTGTTCACTGAGGTGGCATATAACAACAGTAGCACTGGACTTAATGCTATTTAAAATAGCTACTCCAGGAGCCTCCTGCTTCTCAAACCTTAGATCGGGGGTGACCACTTTGCAAGTGGTTTGGGCTAATATGAAAAAAGTTCTAACATATAGAGATAGGGGTCAGGTAGAGGTCATGAGCAGCAAACTGCCCCTTCAAAGCCTGCATGCCTCTTCTCTCTACATGATCTCATCCATTCACATTGCCATGGCAATGTAGGAAAATACCCCAGGCTGGTACATGATATCACCTGGTTCACATGATATCAGCTAGGTTACATCAACAGGATGTGGCAGAAAACTGCTCCCTGGCTGGGGCCTCCTAGCTGGTATATTCTTAAGGAGTGGCAAGGGGTTTCACCAATAGAAATGCTGTTGCTATGTTGATGCCATGTTACTTTATGCCATTTGGAATACCTGTATAAAAAGGAATAAACACTGTGAAGGCAGTCAGACATCTTGTACCCTGCAATGACTGGTCACTGATTCCATCAGCTGGCGACCCGAACAGAGACATTTGGGACCCCCCCCCATGGATGAGCAACAGCCAACATACTTACCAGCATTTGGAACAGAACCCTAAGTGCACTTTCATCCTCTGGGACCCCTCAGCTGTAAGTATGGGTTGCAATTTATCTCAGCACCAGCAGAAACATGCACAGGAACTCAGATTCCTGCTACATAAATCAGGTGTGACAGTGCCTGAGGCAGACATAAGGAAGCTGCTGGAGGAGGTAGGGAAACATTGCCTTTGTATCCTGAGTGCGGGACGCTTAGGCTACAAGTTTGGGAAAAGATAGGGCATACTTTACATCTTGAACCTCGGGCTCCAGTAAAGATATTTCATTGATGGTATCAGTGCCGTCAAGCAGTGGAAAAATTTGGCTCTGATGATTCAGAAGGGCACAATTAACTACCAGCCCCCCTCCTGATTACAACCAAGTAAAACTTATCCCTCCTAAAGCATCTTTAATTGGATCTTCAGCTCCGAGCCATCAAACACCGCCATAAGGAAAATATTAGAGGAACAATCTTGAAGTAGAAAAAAAATAATATGGGGAATCATCAGAGTAATTTAAAGAAACAAATTAAATCAAAATGTACTCCTCTGCAATGTGTTTTGAACAATTGGGATGTTTTGAAACTTCAAGTGGCTGTTAAGTTTAACCTTGTCAGATAATGTCTGTTGGTGCTTTGTGTTGATGTGTAGTGTGTTTTGTTTATGTATGTGTGTGTGTGTGTGTGTGTGTGTGTGTGTAGCCACCCAGAACATTACACTTGGGCTTGGAATGGTGAGAAAAATAGGAGATGGTTAAAAGGCCCTATAAAAACCATGTTTGGTTGGAATCATCTCATGATTTTTCTCGCTTCTTGCAGGAGAAGCCATATGTCTAAATAAATGTTGTTTTAATAGTATTTGTGTATATGTTTGTCTGTGTTGTTCTGTGTTATTTCTAAGACTTGGAAGAGGGTCAAAACCCTCTCTGATAACAACACACAAAAAGGCCTTATTTAAAAATAAATGGTTTGCCTGGAGAAAGTATGAAATGAAATATTTGTATGTGGAATTGTTTATGCAAGCAGTTAGAATGAAAGTGAATGAGTTAATTTGCTGATACCTAAGTGTGTGCTAGCCCTCAAACCCTACCCCCCACCAACTCCCTCCCAGGCTGTGAAAGAAATAGTAAACTGCAGATTTTATTGTTGTAAAAGTAAATTGAAAAGCAATAATAAATGTTTGCATGAGAAGAGTCCCATAGAGGATGTTTGAGAGAATTTATGGAAAATGCATATGAAGGAGAGAAAACTATTTTTTTAGTGGTGAGATTTTTGTAAAATATCTTTTTCTTTTTTTTCTCCTGTCTCTTTCATTTTTCTGCTGGCTGTGTTGCTTTAAGAGCGAGAGAGACAGAAAGAAGAGGGGGAGGCTGTTCCTTTTAACTTTTTTTCTCTGCTTAGAATTCCGATTTGAGAATGGTGGAGTGAATGTGAAATTTGATGCCCACTCTTGAAGTTTCAGCTTGCAATTTTTTACTTGAAAGAGGAGACAGTAATTGTTGGACAATTTCTTTGGGGGGGAAATTGTTGAGTTTAAATTGTTTAGTTAAACCTATATATCCATCAACCAAAAGAAATGACTCTGAATTGTTTTGCTTAGATTTGTAAATGTTTAACCTATTTAATGGAAAATTGTTTCCATCTGAATGGAATTTGATTAAATTGGAATTTGACTTATTGACCAAAGGAAAACAACCTGGAGATCTCATTGTAGTTCCACTTACAGCACTTGCCACAGTTGAGCAAATTAATGACATCTTGAGTATTCAATTTGTGGCCAGAATTCCACATAAAAATTATCAGTTAACACTTTTGATATTTCCTACTAGTAAGCTACCTACAGAAGTATTAGCTGTGTTAAAAGCACAAAAATATATTGTATTGGATGGCTTTACTTACCCCACACCCCATCCCAAAATGTTTTATCTTTTATCCAAGCGGTTGCTGAAATAATAACCTTAGGACGCACACGAGCTTGCCATCAAAATGGGACTGATTTAATTAATATTGTTCTTCCTATCCCAAAATCTGATTTTCAATTTTATTTTCAGAATAACTTATCTCTTCAGTGTGCTTTAACTGATTATGTAGGCTGTATTTCATGGCATCTGCCTAAAGAGCCTTGACTTGCTTGTTTAATGACTTCTTCCTTTCCTGTCCACCCACTGCTTTCTCCTTCTCCCTTGACACAAGCTCCTACTGTTTTTCCTGATGGAGGGCAAATGAGAGGAGCAACTGCTTACAAGGATCCTCATGATGATACCTGGAAAGTGTCCTACACTGCAATGCAATCCTCACCACAATGCTCAGAATTATCTGCTGCTATTTTAGCTTTCCACACCTTTTCTCAACAGTCTTTTAACTTAATCTCTGACTCTCATTATGTGTGTCAACTTATTTTTAATCTTCCAGGTGCTTATATCACGCCCAGGATCGACCCCAATCTTATGGCTTTGTTTTTAACTTTACAGCAGCTGCTACAAGACCGAAAACATTTATATTTTATTTCTCATATATGCAGTCACTCTTCCCTTCCTGGGCCTCTTTTTTATATCTTCCTAATCCCGGTGGTTATGCCTCTAATCAACTATGGCAAATGGATGTTACCCATGTTTCCTCTTTGGCTCCCTGGAAATATATTCATTTATCTATTGATACCTATTCAGGAGCAATTTGGACCAAGCCTCAACAAGGAGAAACAGCTGCACATGTTATTTTTCATCTTTTTTCAATTTTTTACATTCTGGAATATTGTTCTTACTCATAGTCTTCCCTATAATTCCACGGGTCAAGCCATTGTGGAACATGCTAATCGGTCCTTTAAGAACTACCTCCACAAACAAATAAAAAAGGACGGTTCTCAGGTACCCAATTTGTCGTGGGTAACACAACAGGTTAAAAAAAGTATTATTTACATTACACCAATTGAATGTTTCCATTCAAAATTTGACCGCTTATCAGAGACACTTTCAACAGAAAACAAGCTTGCCTCTGCCTCTAGTATATTATCGGGCTTTACCAGACAAAGCATGGTTGGGACCGGTCCCTCTGATCACTTGTGGGTGAGGTTATGCTGCTGTGCTTGCTTCTATAGGACCTTTGTGGATTCCAGCACATTACGTTCACCCAGCCAGGGATGTTGTGGCACCAGTCCCTGGACCCACCCAGAAATGGCAAGGGTGACACTACAGATGGCACAGCAACCAATCCGATTCGGGCATGCCAGTCGGCCAGTGATGTGGGGAGATGTGAAGAACTTGACCGCCAAAGCTCAGGCAGTGCTGCAGCAGCAGCAAGTAGAGCAGACCCCCGAGAACCTGTGAGCTTCTGTTTTTGTGGTTTTAACTGCAAATTCTTTAGCCATCATTTGTTTGTGTCTGATTGTTAACATCTGCCCTTTGGCAACAGCAGCTGTCATCCCACCTAAACAATCATTCGAGCAACAAATGAAGCAAAATCTATGGGTGCAGCTGGCTAACATCACACAAAATGATGTCTTTTGCTTATCTGAAGCATATGACACGGAAAATTTGCTTTCTGCATGTTTAGTCCCTGTTTGCACCCCTTCTGCAGTAATTCAAAACCTCACTGAGCAGAATTTTATTAAATGGGAACTTTAACTATAAGGCTATATCTAGATGGAGGGTCACTGCCTATTATCTACCCCTGATGCTATTGCTTTGCACACCCCGGTGGTAGCAATCCCTGCAAATATAACATGTGCAAAAATAGTTAATTGTACTTCTTCAAGTAAAAAACCTCATAGTCGTCGCATTAGCTCACTGTTTTAAACTGCACAGCTTTTATTTATTTATTTATGAGACTTATATACTGCTTTAAGTGCAAGCACTCTCTAAGCGGTATACACCAGTAAGCAATGGATATATATATTTACATTGCCCCCAACAATCTGGGTCCTCATTTTACCTACCCTGGAAGGATGGAAGGCTGAGTCAACCTTGAGCCGGTGAAATTTGAACCGCTGACCTGCTGAACATAGTCAGCTAAAGTGGCCTGCAGTACTGCACTCTAACTGCTGCGCCACCTCGGCTTTTGAAGAGACTTCCTTTCATTTTGGACATGTTTGGCTACCGCAAGGATGTTTTTTTTACATGTGGTCAAGAAACTTTTAATTATATTCCTGCTAATATTAGTGAAGTGCAGTGTTGCCTCAGCTGGCTGATTCCTGTTTTGCTTTCCAAACAACAAGTTCATTTGAACCATTCCCGACGTGGGGTCATGCTAGATAGCACTTGTGACTCTGAGACAGCCTTACTTAATAAAGCAGAATATGTAGCACTGGCTATCTCTCTAGTGGGTGTGCCAGGACTTGCTGTTCATGCTCACCTCAACATCAATGCTATTGCGTGTAACTTAGCAAAAACAATTAATGTTACTTCTTCAGCTATCTCAGCAATCAACCATGAGCCGCAAGATTTGAGAAAGGCTATCTTGCAAAATCGGGCCACGATTGATTATTTGCTTCTGCAACAGCATTTAAGTTGTGAAAGTTTTGAGGGAATGTGTTGTTTCAATATTTTTGATAATTCACGAACCATCCAGCACCAGATCAATATTTTACACAATTTGGCCTCTGATTTTAAAATTGATACTTTAGGATCTTGGTGGGAAAACCTTTGGGCTTGGTTGCCAACAGGATTACTGGGAAATATCCTACATTATTCAGTCATTACTTGTGCTATTTTGATTGGTGGGTGCTGTTTTGTTCAGTGTATTCCTTCCTTTTGCAATATATGTATCAGAGCTTTTAGCCCCAAATCCTCTCCCACATTGCCTCAGGGTCAAGTTTATGCCCTGTATAAACAACTGCAAGGATGCTCTTCTCCTGATTATAATACTTTTACTAACCCCTCTTACGACAATGTTTCCTCTAACAAAACAAAAAAGAGTGAGATGTAAAGATAGGGGTCAGGTAGAGGTCATGAGCACAAACTGCCCCTTCAAAGCCTGCATGCCTCTTCTCTCTACATGATCTCATCCGTTCACATTGCCATGGTGATGTAGGGAAATACCCCGGGCTGGTACATGATATCACCTGGTTCACATGATATCAGCTAGGTTACATCAACAGGATGTGGCAGCCCCTCTTTGGCTGGGGCCTCCTAGCTGGTATATTCTTAAGGATTGGCAAGGGGTTTCACCAATAGAAATGCTGTTGCTATGCTGATGCCATGTTACTTTATGCTATTTGGAATACCTGTATAAAAAGGAATAAACACTGCAAAGGCAGTCAGACATCTTTACACCCTGCAATGACTGGTCATTCATTCCATCACTAACCCAGGTGGCAAAGACATAGAAGGAACAGACTAATAAAAAGCGATCCCCCCAGAAGCCATTTCATGTGGGAGAGAAGGTTTACTTATCCACAAAATATCTAAGATTAAAACTACCAAGTAAGAAATTGGGACCTAAGTTTCTTGGCACTTTTCCCATAGCCAAAATTATAAATCCAGTCACACTCCAATTGCAATTTGCACGAATAATAGGGAAAGTTCATCCTGTTTTCCATAGCAGCTTATTAAAACTGGTCACAGAATCATCCTTGTGGACAATTCCCCAAAAAGTGCCTGGCCTCATTTTGGTAGAGGGAGGGACTCATTGTGAGATGAAACACATTCTTGACTCAAGATTATATAAGGGTAAATTACAATATCTGGTTCAGTGGAAAGGCTACCCTTTGTCAGAGACTACCTGGGTCAAGGGTGCAGACATGAAAGTAGACAGATTGATTAAGAAATTTTATGACAAATATCCACAGAAACCCAGGGAGGAATCTTAACTTGCATTTTTGTTTCATTTACAGGATTTGCCTTTTTCCTTAAGGGGGGTCTGGCTGTCAACTTTACAACAAACCTGGCTGCAGCCATTTCTTTCTTTCTAAGTTGCCACAGGATTGGGAAGGCGATGGAGGATTTCTACAAGTCAAAACATTTTACTGTTCCATGAGAACCAAGGTCATTTTGGTCAGTTAGATAGGGGCTGGAGCATTTAGTTAGAAAGCCCGCAAAACTATTCTATTGTGTAATGTAGCTGATTGCATAGCTGTTGGGAGGGAAGTTCAACTTTGTAGTATTGTTGCTTCTGAATGAAACTTCAGACTTGGTTTCACTTTTGACTGTGTTGATACTTTGTAATAAATAAAGATGTTCCTTGAGGAAGTCACAAGCCTTGGAATTCTGCTTTATTCATTTCTGTCTAACGGAACCATGACACTTGACACTAGTGCAGGTTATACATCCATATTCATGAGGGTGGATCTTTTCACCAAAATGGCACATTTTATTCCTTGCCAGGATTTGCCAAAGGCAAGGGAGTCTACTTAGATATTCTTGGATCGTGTCTTTCATTATGGAGAAATGGTTTATGGAGTTGTGTCAGATTGCAGAAATCAATTTACTTCCAGGATTTAGAGGGTACTATTCCAACTTTTGAAGGTACAGTTCAGTTTTTTATCTGCCTACCCTACTGCTACAAATGGAGATGCTGATAAAACTAATCAGATGTTGCAACAATATTTGACATGTTATGACCAGTGGTGGCCAGTAATCCTGTACTTATAGCCAGGACAGAATTTTCATATAATAATGCAGTACATAAATCAATTTCAATGACACTTTTCCAGGCATTGTGTGAGAGATACCTGAGGGATTTACTTGCAACTTGCAACAGTGTCTCAACTCTGGAGCTGTAGATTTTCTAAAGAGCAATGTGTTATTCAAGGGCTGTTGAAAGAACAGTTAGACCAAGCTAAACAGGCATGCAAGCAGCCTGCAGACACTCATCAGTAAGAGATGCTAGCAACTGCAGAGGGAAACAGTGTGTGGTTATCTACTGAATGTTTAGCTTCTGCTAGACCTTTGAAAAAGTTAGATGCAGTTTGTGGGTTATTTTAAGGTCCTAAAATAGGTTAATATGCTGACTATTCATTTATAATTGGCACCATCTAAATGTGCATCTAATTTTTCATTTTTTGTTGCTGGTGAAATGCTGCCAAGCACTTTATGATTTGTGATCACAACAGCCCCCCCCCCCAGTGATTGTTGAAGGTAAGGAGAAATTCAAAGTAATAGAAATATTAGACTCAATGAGGTGGGGGGGGGGAAGGAACACAATATTTGATTTACTGGAAGAGCTCCTCAGAAACAGAGTATTCATAGGAAAATGCGAAGTATGTGCATGCTTCAGAATTAATAGAATTGTTTCACTACTGATTCCCAGAAAAAACTTTCCAAGCTCCCAGTACCCACTTTGATTTACAGAGCATGAGGAAGAACTAGTGGCTGAAGTGGTTAACCATTCAAAGGGGCCCTCTAGTGAAGATGTCAAAGATGACTAGGCTCAGCCTTTAACTTCCATGCTTCACTTCTCAAGGGAAATGGGAGAGGAATCTTCTAACTAGATCTTCTAGACATTTTGCAGAGAGAATCACCTACTTGAGAAGATTCTTTGGACTTAGAGGAGGATGGCTGTTCTTAGATAGCATTGCAACCCTCACTGCCCAGGTCCCATGAGAACTCAAAGAAATGGAGGAAGGAGGTGGCTTGTTTAAAGATGGAGGTGATGTGACAGAACCATTGGCTGAAGAGGAGTGGGTTCCTCTAGGGAGAGTAGAAGCATTCCAGCTTAGAGGCTGTTCAGGGCAGGAAATGTCTGCGATCAAATCCTTAGGTCTATAGCTTCTTTCTCCCAAGTGAGATGAGATTCTTGTAATATAGATGAACAACAATAAAATATCTACTTGGGCATATCCTTGAGTGGTTCTGGTTGCTTGTACTTGACAACGGCAGAGTATTAATTCAACAAAAACCAAGTATTTGTTTCTTAACTTATACATAAACAAACTACCTCACAGTTTTGCTGTTGTGAAGCAAATAGAGGCAGGGGCATTATGTACACTACCTTATATCGTATGCTTAAAGGCAGGATATAATTCTATAAATAAATAAAAAATCTTCTGCAATGTAAGATCACCTTCAAAGGTTGCTATCTTCTCCACCAAACAGTGGGCCACTTCTGATATCCGCTCACACATTGATCTCTTTCCCATTCCAAAGTTCCGTAGTGTGATGAGAGTAAAGTGACGTAAAATCTTCCATTTTGCATGTTCACTAATAAGACCTGGAGGGATAGAAGTTGGCAGTAATAGACAACAGACACTGCAGCATTTGTTTTAAAGAATAAAAAAGCAATGTACCCAATATTCATTCCCATCCATAAAGCATCTACCTTTCTCAAATAATTTTTTAGTTCTTTTTTCAGAAGTCATTGGTACTTTGGCAAAAGGAAAAGAAATTCAATTTTCTCATGGGTTTGAACTCTTCTTAGTCAGATTATAACTTGGCAATGTTACAAAGTATTTTGATAACTATAATGAACATGCGAACATGAAAAGGATAGAAGAGCTTTTCATTTTTCCTCAGTATTCCTGTTTTCCTGTTTCCCACTTACATACATAAACAGAAGGCATATTTGAAAAGCAAAAGTGTTATTTTCTGTTACTTCAATATATCTTGAAATTTGACATCTTCAATTTTAGCAAGATAAACATTCCAAGCAACATATGGTATCTGATGGCTTGAAAGGGTTTTGTAGATTTGGTACTTTCAGTATTGCAGTGTTGCAACTTTGGTGTTGAAATGTGCCCTAAAAATGGTAAAGACCAAATCCATCCTTCCTTCCTTCCTTCCTTCCTTCCTCCCTCCCTCCCTCCCTCCCTCCCTCCCTCCCTCATTAAAACATAAACAAACTAGGCTTCCGGTTCTGTGCAGCTAGCACGACAACCAAGGGATCGAGACAATCCGACCCCTACGGCTGATTTCTCTCTGGGGACCCTAAATAGGCCCAAAGCCACCCCGGAGAGGTGGCAAAGAAGGAGGGGAGCCCCACTGATCCTGGGGAGATGGTGGTCAATCAGGACATCTGCGGAAAGCTCTCCAAAAACCGACAGAAGAAAGGCTAGCGTCATTCTTGAGGCTAGCCCAAGCTACATGCAGCCAAAGCACTAAACTAAGTGTGATTGTAAACAGCGTGACTGAACTGGGTAAGTATTGATTCTCTCTTCTACCTGACTGATTTCCTGAGAAAAAAAGAAAAAAACCCAGAAGTAAAAAATCCTCCAAAAGTGAGGGGGGGGGTCTTTGTTCCAGCCTCCTCTAAACGGAAGCGGCAAATTAAGTTTAGAGAAAAAAAATACAGAAAATTGAAAGATGACTGGTGCTGACATCTAGTGGTGGATGAAAATACTGCCCTAAATATACAGCCCAGAAAGAAAAGCCTGTTGTCATGACCTTCAGGGCTTTGATTAAACAAAGAGCAGCTGTAACAAAAGAAAAAAACATTGTGGACTATCTATAAAATGAGAACTATAAAAGTTAGAAAAAAATTGACCTTCCTGAATTATAAATATTTTTTAAATTGCGACTTTAAAGTGATTGGCAAAGAAATGATTTTTGGTTATTATTGAGCATCAGAGATGTGCAGAAAGAACATACCAAGAAAAAAAAATAAAAACTTACCAGTAGGAAATGTATATTCTGTTACAACAAATGCAAATGATATTAACTTCAAATGATGAGGAAATCAAAAATGAATTTGAAAATTTAAATGAATGCATTCTCAATTTAACATCACAACAATCAAATGATCAGAAAAAAAAGAGAGAGAGATCATGTAAAGCAGACAACTGAATATAAGCTAATGGAGACTCAAGTGGAGGATGACTTACAAGAAACATTGAACGTAGAAAAGATAACTTGTATTCTAAGAGCACAAAGTAAATTTGAGGATAAGGAGAAAGATTTGACAAAATAGATTGCTGACAAGGCAACCAAGATGACCAGATAAAAAGAAGCATGATATTGATGTGATTATTAATGATATAAATTTTAGAAAAATCATTATATTTAATTGTTACCTATCAAATTAATAAGAATTGTATTAATTTAAAGTTGCAAAGAGAATATTATTGGAAGAAGAGAAAATTATGTGGATTTTGGAATATAGAAATTAACCATTAGTGATTACTTTGTAAATATAAAACCAGACAACACACTGTTTACTAAATATCAGGGTGTTTATGTTAAAAAATCAATAAAATATTTTTTTAAAAAAATAAAACATAAACAAACCGATTGGAAGTAAATTCTATTAACCTTCTATCTGAAATTTGATACTTACTGTTTATGATGTTACTTCTAAAGAAAAAATATATCTAGCATTATCTAATGCATTTAATGCATTGGTTCTGATTTAAGTTTTTTATTATTAAATTTTGGATTTGGCATTATTTAATTAGTTCACTTTTAAATTTGGCTAAAAAAAAAATTGAGGAAATGGCAGTTCTGAAATCTGTTGTTTCTGAAGGAATGTTAAATACAGGTTTGAGTGCCCCGCTCTTTCTTGTTTTGATACTTTATCCTTTAAGCAGAGTTTTGACTGAACTGATTTTCAAGTATCTCCAAGAGACTTAGCTATTTCCCTTTTGTATTCCTTAAAAAGAATATTGGCCACCGTCTCTTGCCTAGAAAAGTTAGTGTTTTTATCTTTTCTCTAGAAATTGGAAACTACAACTCAAATCAAAGTGAAAATAATCTGTGCACTCACCATAGCCCTTGGTTACTTGATCAAGGTTAGGTACTGGAGGTCGTCCACCAAATTCTTTACTATGAGTTACTAAGGCATCTTTCACTGCCTCATATCCACAAATTACAATCATTGGCTTTGTTCCTAACCAGATAGAAAAAACTGGACCATACTTCTTACTGAGCTGAGGAAAAAAGGTGTGAATCAGCAAGATTTATGATCTTACTCTTGGATATCTGATTCAATTAATGGCTGACAGGATCTTTTTCTCATGGTACTGTATTTAAAATTTATTAAATTTTAAACAAAAAAATAAAAGCTTACAAAAAACAATATTTAAGAGAAAGAAAGAAGAGCAGAAAAAAGAAAAAGGCAAATGAGCAGGAAAAAAAGAAAAAAATAGAAATTGAGTTCCCATTTTCTTTTACAACCGTTATAAATCTACATTAAACTCTTAATCTAGGGCTACAAAGTAACTTTTGCTGTTTTTACCATCTATCATTTGTAGTCATCAAATCCACATATAATTTTTTTTGTTTCATGAAAAATGTCCAAAAGTGATTTCCACCGGCATTAAATTTAATTAGTGTTTTTTTTCTCAGATCAAGGCTCTCAGTTTAGCCATCTCTGCAAGCTCCATCATCTTCACCATCTACTACTCCATTGTGGGTAATGCCAAATCTTTCCACTGTTGTGCATATAAAAGAATTGCTGCACTTATCATATATAGAAACAAAGTTCCATTCGTTTTTTCCAATTTTTTCTCAATCAGTCCCAAAAGAAACACCTCTGTCTTCAGTTATATATTCATCTTTAAAATCTTCTAAATTAACATGTGTATTTCAATACAATTGTATTCAGTTTCTTTTACCTACGTATCACAATTGATAAAAAGTCCCTTCATGTTGTTCACTATTCCAGCAAAAAAATCAGAGTACCTTTAAAAATTTTTCCCAATGACTACTAACAACAATGCGATTTATAAAAATTATCCTTAAGATTATAACATAATGTAAAATTCATCCACTATACTTCCATTGTTGCATTTGTATGTTATAACCATTTTTCCCCCAGCATGACACTTCATTCTGTGCCAGTTGAAGCTTCCAGGTGTTCTTAAACAGTAGCCTCATGTAACCATATTCCAACCTGGGTATCGCGTAGCATGCTTGAAAAGAGAAGAGTTACCTTATCCAAGGTCTGAGATGAAACACCCCTAGATCTGGGTGTCTGAAACGCCCTCAGCCTCTTGTTTTTGGCTGGAATGAGTCAGATGTGGTTCCTCCCAATCCAAACCTACACCACCTCCAGGCAGTTGACAGCTTCCTTTGACCAGCTCAGAGTTTAAAGTCCCAAAGGTGCTTTTTAAAAGAAGGCTAGAGCTAAATTTAAGAGATTTGACTCGACTTACCAGATGGTATACTCTATGATTAAACACTTGTTTGAATATGGTTAAAAGAATAGATAAATTTTGGATATAAAGGGGTCCTACAGTAAGAGGGATAAGATATATAAGTAGTATAGTATTTTTTAAAATATACAAAATGTAAAAAAATTTGGCATGGTGTATGTGAATGAAAAGTTTGGATATTTAAAGGCAATTAATTTTGAGAAAATTATGACTGATAAGAATGGTTTGAATATTGAGGGGAAAACAAGCTTAAATAAGAATCTTGAAAAATAGTGACTTAATAAGATGACTTTTACAAATGCAATTGAAACATAAGATGACCAGAAAAGATGTTATAGGTTGATGTTATTGTTGCTTCTACAAATGCAAGAAAAATGTCTATATTTAACCTCGTATGTATCGAAAGTATTAAGAATTATATTTTTTTAATGTTGATAAAGAAGAATACTATTGGAAGAAGTGAAGATCAAGGAAATATATCACTAATTAATATATTGATTATGGAATTATAGAAATTAATTATTATTGATTGTTTTTAAATATATGAACCCAGATAACACACTGTTTACTAAGCAGTAAAGACTATTATTGTAAAAAATCTATAAAATATATTAAAAAGATAAAATAAAATTATTTTGTGTCATAATTTAAGAGACAACGTTTTATAAAATGCTGTATCATTGATATATGATATTGGTTAAGCTATATACAATGGTGAAAAGATACTGTGGATTAATATTATATTGAAACCAAAGCTGGAAAAGTAATATGGGAAACTGTATATGGTAAGTGTGGTAAAATTATAGTATAGACAAAGATGAAAGAATAATGAAATACAGTAGAAGATGGGATTATAAAATTGATGGAGCCTGTGGAAATGGTACAGTTGACCAATTTGCTGAAGGAGAAAAAATATAAAGACTTTTAAAATATTGGAAGGCTCATTTAGATTTCTGTTAAAAGAAGAAAACACTGAATTGATGAATTTTGGATTTGGGAATTAAAAAGGATTAAAGATAAAAATTAAGATGACAATTACTTAATGGAAAGAAGGGTAAAAATCATGCTTCTGTTCTTCCTTTTTTTCATTTATTTTCTTTTTTCCTTTAAGTTTTTATACTTACATTGTATTGAAAAATTCTAATTAACAATATTTAAAAAGAAATACGCCAAAGTAGCACTTGATAGATCATATATGAAGGCCTTGGAGAAGATATCCAAATTCCATGTTGTATCTATACCTACAAAGACCAGAATAATGTATTCCCTGTGATACTCTAGTGAAATGAAAGTTTGACTACAACTTTGATGTTGGAGAAAACTCCTGAGAAAGCTGTGGACCATCAAAAAATAAACCAATGGATCATCAAACCAATCTGCCAGGATCCTCTTTCAAGAAAGAAATGACAAAGTTCAAAATATCCTATTTTGAACACATTAGGTAAACTTCTAACTATCTGGAAAACGCTTTAATTCTGGGAAAGGTGGGAAGAAAATGAAGAGGATGACCAGAGCAAGCTTGGGGGATTTAGAATGCACGTTTGGGAGACTTGAAAGAAGAGGTTAGGAACATATCATCATGGACAAAATCATTTGATAGTATAATGAATTTATCAGTAAACCTGCATCTGGTCAGACTTTCTTCAAGTCTTCTAATGACCAGGAGCTCACTCTGGTATTCCCATATTTTGGAATTCCTTGGTAAACCATGGTACACTCTAGTATTGGCACTCAGGAAGAAGCCAGATATGAGTGATTTATGGCCTCAGCAGAACCACCCATGCTATCCTCAAGGAAAAACTCTAAAATCTTACTGGGTCCATCAACACTCTGAATAGGTCATTTCAACAGACCCTGTTTGCCTGCAATTTAGGGTAACACCAATGAGTCAAAAGGCCATCTGGGAGTGATCCGAAGCCCAGAGTCACATGAAACCCAGAGACACTTCAAGAGTAAGATGGGAAGCATATAAATTTAATAAATAACAACATCTGTCTATGCCAATAGATTGATATCAGTTGATATCTCAACTGTCCAAAGACAAAAACCAGATCCAACATGCAGCTGCCAGCATGCATCAGGCTGCTGATATCCTGAAAGCACCAACAACCTTTGAGATTCTGTTGTCAACTCAGAAAAAAAAAATCCATCAACTCAGGAGGCATGACATTTGGCAGCAGAGAGGATGATACACCAGCAACAATCCCAACTGTTCTCTTCAGCCCAACTTTAACCAGAATACCTCACATTTAGTTATCTACAGAGCTCCTGAAAACCTATAACAACTTACAGATGATAATGACTAAACTTCCTTCTTCCACTGGGCTCTTGGCCGATGCAAACCCAAAACCCAAGCAAACGTATTTCCGAGGGCCCAACCCATTTTCAGTGAGATATTACAGGTATCCTCAATTTATGAACACAACTGAGCCCAAAATATTCATTGTTAAATTTCATAGGTATATGTCTTCATTTATGGCTAAATTTCATAGCTATTTTAAGTGAAATTTCTTAAATCAAAAGCCAATTTTGGCTTACTGTGAACAGAACAATGAAAAGCAGACCAAATATATTATGTCCAAAGCATTTTGCTAGTCCACCAATTAAGTCACTTTATCAAATAATGATATAAGGTTTGCCTGGCATGAACTGTTTGTTTTAAGAATCTCATGCTTGTTTCGACTAATGTCCTTGTTTATTTCTAGATGCTGACAAACCCTTCACTTGATTGTCTTTTTTCAGGATTTTCCTAGCTATTGATGTCAAGTTAATTGGTCTATAATTTCCTGGATCAAATTTTCCCCCTTTTGTAGATTGGGTCCACATCAGCTCTTTTCCAGTCCTCTGGTAGATTTTCTGTGTTACAGGAACTTTGAAATTACATTCAGTGGCTGAGAGATTATATCTGCCAGCTCCTACAGAACCCTCTGATATAAACCATCTAATGAAGGTGATTTGAACTTATTCAGCATGGTTAGGCATTCTCTTACTATTTTCTTGGCTATTTTGACTTGTGTGCCTATACCTTTCTCAGTGCTGCTAACATAGTCATCAGCCACAGCCCCAGAGAAGCAGGCTATGACCTTTAGGACATAATAGGATTAACCCACCACCATCAGAATGCCAAAAAGGACACACTCAAAAGCTCAGGTCAAAGTTCATGCCACAGGAACTGGAAACAACTCCAAACACAAAAGCCCAAGAAGGTATAAAAACCCACCACTCCCAGCTACATGTGGTCAGCTTTCCCAGAGCCACATTTATGTCTGGCTCTGCTCTTCAATAAACTACAACCTTTCTAAAGCAGTCTCCATTTTGTTTATTCCAGGTTTGGACTGGACCCCAATGAAGATTTTCTTTCAACACTGCTTTTGATAGGTTCAGTTATTTCTTCTTTTTGTGTAAAAATAGATGCAAAGAAAGAATTAAGAAAATATGGGTAACTGGTAAATGATTCTTGAATCTCTCATCCACTAAGAAAGAAGCCATATCAAAGACTGTCTTACCTTTGAGTAGGTTTTATACAGAGGGAAAATATCTTTTTGCAGTAGATTCCCCAGAAAGAGCCAGGGCCTGGGGCCTGAAGGGAATCTGCCTCTTCTTTGCTGAAACTGGAAGGCCCAGAGTGTGAACAGAAAGACAATCAACAGTATTGCTGCTCCAGAGATCAGGTCCACCTGCATTTTTATTTTTCTTGCCTTGATGGAGCAGAAGGGATGAGACTTTGGGGTTGGAAAAAATCTGCAAATGAGAATGAGAGAAGCAAAATCAATGTGATTGTTTCTCTAGTCTTCTCCCATCTACTCCCCAAATTATCTGTCTTCTTTTCTTCTACCAATTTTTCGGGAACATGAAGTACTCTAATAACATGCTTCTAACAAATGTTATGTAATTAATCCAATTTTCTAAATTGAAATAAGTATCTTCTGGTTGTGGGTAGATTTAGAATGAAAAATGCAACTAGATGGTATTAGAGGAAGTATGAGAAGACAGCATTGGAGTGTCACATTCTGAGCTAGCAACTGCACTTGATAGATTTCCAGAATAAGAAAATTGTGACAAGGCTTCTGGTCTGCAATCACAGTGCCTGCGGACACGCTGGGAGACCGTTCTTTCTGCCATCTGGTTTTACTCTACCGAAAGACCCTGAAAGGGTCGAAAGTCACCCTGGAGGGGTGACCACCCTGAGGAGGACCCTTGATTGATTGTGGAAGGGCAGGAGCCCTTCCATTGGATCCGAGGCAGCTCCTTTGGGCTGACAAAGAAAAGATCGGCCATTAACATGGCCGATCACCAAGCCGTTCCAGGCAAAAGCCAAAAGCACTACTAAACATGACAAAAGCAACGTGGAGGAATTAGGTGAGACCTTACCTTACCTTTCCTGCTTCCCAAGTACTTTCCTGTAAAAGCCTTTGGAAATATCTTTTTCCCTTCTTTCAATTCTGCGGCTCCTGCCTACTTTGGGAATATAAAGTTAAAGGGGAAAAAAAGAACAACTAAACTAAATGACTAAATATCTGGATTTGTAATTTCTGGATACCTGGGCTCCCAAAAGGTTCTTTATTCTTACAGAGACTTATTATTTTACCTGTTTGCTAAGCTGGAAAAAAGAAAAAGAATATTTCTTTCTTTCTTTTTTAAATGGGATAAAAGCTTAATTTTACATATTACTGGGGACATCTTGTGGCGAAACTTGGTACAGCAAGTGAAAAAAATTGTTTTTGACTGGGAGACTTCTGAGACTAAATTTTATCCTTGACATCATCAAAAAAGATAAGAACTTGAAACAGCTAGGTGGTGAAAATAACTCTCTATAGTGGTGGTGGACGTTCATTGATTTTTATTAAAAATAAAAGGACTATCTATAAATATCACAGAAATGGAGGAATACCACCCACAGCTTAACTTCAAACTTATACTTGAAAAAAAACTTAGAAGCTACTGAGCTAATGAATTCCAGACTGAAAGATATACGCGCCACCTTAAAGCTACAAAACGCAGCCCAGACTTCAACAGATGAACTTATAACTCAAAAGGCAACAGAAGAAGAAGGAATTAACACTAAAATGGACTTTAAAGAATACCAGCTACAATCTACTCAGAACTCTGATACCCAATCCTTGATTCCATCTAAAAAAATCTACAATTTCAACAGCAACAGAAACTGAAGAAAACAACACTAAGACAGAAGGTGTTGAACACTTACATACACAGTACACTGAGAAGTCAGATAACCCAGATGACCAAATATAGTTGTTATATTCACGACAAATATATTAAGCCAAATATGAAGACTCAAACTATCAGGCCAACAATCTAATGACTATGAAGGGTCTAGCTTCCTTGACAAGTTGATAACTGGATGGTCTCCCTTGATTCAAAAGACATATTCAGGAATGAAGGGAGATCCAGCAGAGGATTTAAAGGCTCTGCTATGGAAGCCTGTTTAGCACAAAAGGAAAGCCAGAGTTAGACTTTAAAAAAATGATTTTCTTTATGTGTTTTTTAATGGAAGAGCCTAAAATCTCACTTAATGTGCTAAGGAGATTTTAAAGGACATTAATTGATTTAATATTCAGGATTTAGACCTATAAGGGAAATAAATTAGTTACTAGAAGAATAGTTTTGAATTATAATATAGAAGATGGATTCAGAGGACAAAGGTTATTTTATTAGTGAGTGATGATTTTAGAATGAGAAGTAGAATATGATTGTGAAATAGACTAAGAATTTATTTGAATAAATAATAAGTGTATTTTAGATATGATAACTATTTTGTAATGAACTAAGGGAACTGTGGGATATCCGAAACCTAAATACTATAGAAATTAAGCTAACTGGAATACTGTAATTGAAACCAGGTAAAAGTTAAAAACAGGATCTGGAGGCATATAAGTCAAAAATTATTGATAAATGTTTCAAATGATTGAGTTACAACTAGTAATGTATTAATTTGAATGTGGT
Organism: Crotalus tigris; assembly: GCF_016545835.1. NCBI lineage: Eukaryota > Metazoa > Chordata > Lepidosauria > Squamata > Viperidae > Crotalus > Crotalus tigris. Next base: position 109,157 of record NW_024097729.1, read on the forward strand.
ATAATAACTAAGGGAAACAGATAGGAATTTTTGATTATGTAAATTGACATATGTATGGAAAAGCCTGTTATTGGACTATGAATTACCCAACTACCATGTTGCTTCCTTAATACCTGAAGCTTTGTAAAAATGGAAAATTAATAAAACTTGTTTAAAAAAGAAAAGAAAATTGTAGTGGCAAAATCAACTGTTGACAATAAAAGGAAAAAGTAAATGAATGGATGGTTCTGTTTTAATAAACCTCTGAATGAGGTCACCTTCTGCTCTTATCATCTACAGCATTATACAAACTTTTGGCTTGCTTGGGCCACATTGAATGAAGAAGAATTGTCTTGGGCCCCATGTAAAATATATAGTTGATGTTTATAAATCACCTAATAATGTTAAAAATTTAGATCTTGTGGGGCTGTATTACTTGCTGTCAAGGGCTACATGTGGCCCATGATCTATAGTATCAGTTGGGCAAACAGTAAAGAAATAGGAACAGGAACAGCAACCCAGCCCTTTCGAAAAAATTGGACTTTATTCTAAGACAGCATAATCGGCAACTGGAGAGTGAGAGAGGTGCAGGAAAAATTGATTGGTCAGACACAAAAAACTGTCCATATATGAAGGTTCAATTTCACTGATTTATTACTTAAAAGCCTATGTGCATGAATCTTCTAATCCAGGGATGTCAAACTCGCAACGTCACGTGATGTGTCACGACGTATTGCAACTTTCTTTCCATTGCTGGCAATGGGGTGGCTGCGGTTTTGCCATAACACATTCGGCCCATGGGCCAGCAGTTTGACACCCCTGTTCTAATCTAATGATCAGCCCGTGGTTAGAGAAGGGTCAATGGCAATCAGGATGGATTGGACTTAAATCATTTGTGGTTACATATTGGTTCCAGGCTGCTCACTCTTTTCATCCTGGCTCTGCCACTACTTGCCCTACATTTGATTACCAACCCATAGTTTGCAATACTGCATTAAGGATGGAATGACCATAGTCAATATTCTTATTTGACACAGAGCTCAGTTCAATTTGATGTTAAGTCTGATTCTGCATAAACCAGAGATTCAGTTTTTAAAAATCCATGAGCAATATAACATTAGGGAAAATTATATTTATGTTGCTATAAGCCTAGGTCTTTCTGTTCCTAATTCACAAGAATTGGGCATATTTATGCATTTAGCAATCTGCCAAAATGTCAGCAAACCAACAAAGTAACCAAAGCAATAACATATTGGCAACTAGCGATGTTCAACCTAAAGATGTGCATTCTTGCCATGCATTTACTAATTATTGGCAAACAACAGCAAAATAATAAATATGCATTTACAAGACAATCTGAAATCTCAGTAACATTATTGACACCATTTGAGGGATGAAGACAGTGCACATACCGTTCAGCAATCTACTCGAGGCTTGTCCTCCACAGCATTAGTTCTAAAGGTTTCCTCTTTGCATGAACATCTGATTTTAAACTGCTGCCCTCTCTGCTTAATCCCCTTCTCTTCCTCTTTCTCCCAGTCAATAGCAGCAGGGCTAGAACTGGATTTTCTTGTTACAGACATCAAAAATGGTGCAGATCAGGACAGTCTTCATTTTTAATTTATGGCTTTTCCCTTTCAGAACAATTGTAAAAATACCCTTCTATCAATGTTATAAAGGTGATTTAGTTATCAAAACAGGTCTTGTGACAATGTTACAAGATGCAAAAGAAAGAGATTAGGTCTAGCTAATATGAAATTGTATTTTGCAGCTAGTTGTTTGGTTTGGATGAAAAGTGGGCATTGCTGAGAAGTAGAAAACTTTTGGAGTTAAAAGGACATGGCCTGAAATTTGGGTGTTATGGAAATTTTTGGTCAAGATTAATATGGATTATAAAAATCATTCTGTTAGATGTGCCATATTGACAATATCAAATAGATATAGACCCAGGTTGCAAACCAAAGATTTTTGTCCCTCTCAACACAAAAAAGTATTTTATAACTGAGAAATAAAAGGTAAATCAAATAGCTAACTTATAGCTTACTAGAATTTTGTCAAGAGGGTTGTAAAAGAAAATCAAGAGATGAACTGGTGGCAGAGGGTTATAGTTGTCAGGGCTCTTTTATTTACAATTATTAGAAAATTTCAAGTACCGTATATGCCGCCGTATTAGGCGACCCGGCGTATAAGACGACCCCCGTCTTTATAGCCGGGCCGCATTCCTAGAATGTCATCTTATACGCTGGAAACTACCAGTATTTCTGGCGTATAAGACGACCCCCGTCTTTGGAGCCGATTTCAGCGCTCGCGGAAGTCGTCTTATACGCCGGCATTTACGGTAGACAAAATAATTTATGATTTTGATTGTTGTAAGACTGAATGGCAAATAGAATTCTGTACAAATGATAAATGCTAGGTGACTAAAATGTATATATTATTGAAATCTGAAACATAATAACAAGTGAAAGAACATGTGATAAAGCAGGATAAAATTGTAGTTATAATGTGCAAATGCAACATTGAGAAAATACTATATGTGGCTGTAAGGACTGAAATATATATTATTTATAGTCTTAAAGGTAATCTATATAAAATGAAGTACTGTTAGTATATGTTATCAGTGAAATTGTCTAGAACAGGGGTGTCAAACTGCCGGCCCGTGGGCCGGTTTCATCATACCAGAGCCACGCCCACCCCATTGCCGGCAATGGCGAAAAAGCTCCGATACGTCGCATGACGTCATGTGACATTGCGAGTTTGACACACCTGATCTAGAATGTATAAAGGCACTTCAAATTGATATTGGATATGTAAAAGTAAGAAGGGACTTTTTATCTTGTTTGGTGGATACTCAGAAAGCTAGAAAATTCTGATTCAAATACAGGAATACAGCTAGTCCTTGATATATAGCCACAATTGAGTCCAGAATTTCTGTTGTTAAGTGACACATTTATTAAGTGAATTTTGCCTCATTTTACAACCATTCTTGCCACAGTTGTTAAATCAATCACCACAGTTGATAAGTTAGTGACATGGTTGTTAAGTGAATCTGACTTCCCCATTGACTTTGCTTGTCAGAAGGTTACAAGGTGATCACATGACCTTGGGACGCAGCAATGGTCATAAATATGAGACGGTTGCCAAACATCTGAATTTTGATCACTTGATCATGGGGATATTACAAAGGTTGTAAATGTGAAAAATCGTCATAAGTCATTTTTTCAGTGCTGTTGTAACTTTGTATAGTCCCCAAATTAACTGTTCTAAGTCAAGGACTACCTGTAGTGATTCAGAGGGTATTAAAGATTAATATATGATCAAGACTACAAATTGCTGATATTTCTTCTATATGTGAAAGAAAATCTGAATCTGCAGAGTTACAATAGGAACATGGAATGTGAAAAGCATATGCCCTCATCCTCCTTTTGAAAGTGCTGGTTTTAATTTGGTCTGATAATGTTTGAATTGACTTAACCCACTAAAATTGCTATGTGCATAATTATTAATTGTTTTCATAATTAGACAGGATGGATTATAGAAAGAAGAAAACGGCAGATGTTTTTATCTGATAATGCCATGTGGAAGTCCAGAAGGCAACTGGACTTTCTTGTGTTTCTTTTGAAGAAGTTTTGCTTCTCATCAAGAAGCTTCTTCAGCTCTGACTAGATGGTAGGGAGTGGAAGGATTTATTTTGCTTCCAGACAGATGACGAAGGTTCTTGGATGAGAAGTGAAATGTCTTCAAAAGAAACACAAGAAAGTCCAGTTGCTTCCTGAAAAAAACACTTTTGGGACAACCATACCTGGATGACTGAGAATCTCCATAGACATTTAGTTCTGCCCTTTGGTGAGAGAGTATGAATGGATTTCCAGAAAATATTGCAGACTACAGAAACCATTTGTGCTTCAGTTTGAGATTCAGACAGCATGGACTCATCCCCAATAGCCTGTGCCTGTTTTCAACAGTGAAGGGACAGAGGGCAGAAAACATCCTGCAGCCAAGAAGGCTCCACACACAAATCTTACCAGGTAAGATTCTGGAAAATATAAGTAACTAACCAGCGAACACCTAGAGGCAAACAAAGTAATTACCAAAAGCCAACATGGGTTTGTCAAAAACAGATCATGCCAGACAAATCTTATTGCATTCTTTGACCAGGTGACAAAGTTAGTGAACCAGAGGAATGTTGTGGATATAATTTATTTGGACTTCAGTAAGGTATTTGATAAAGTAATGTTGGAAGAGCCACCTAGACAAAAACCCCATATTCTCACTCCCCATTAGGAAAACATACAAACACACTTTTTTCTTTAAAAGCCTTCCAGTGAAATCCTGGGCATGCTACCAAGAACAATGGGGAAAACTCAGATAGCAAAGCCATCAAGAACTACCTGCCCTCCCCCTGATAGGATTAACTCCCAAAATAGAATCAGGACAAAGGGAACATCCTTGAGGAGAACTACCTACCCTGCCCCTGACAGGATTAAGCCCCCCAAAATAGAAACTGGATAAAGGAGATACACTTAGGACAAAGAACATCAAGCAACCATTAAAGACACAAAAGAAAGAACCAGCCCACCCACAGCTCCAGGGTAGAAAAAGCATATAAAAAGCCACGCATAGGACCAGAGAGACACCTTGCAAGGCAGGAACGCTGAAGTCACTCTACTGTTACCTTATTGCCTTCCTGAAATAAAAATCTGTTTTGCGATAGCTGCTGTCCTCAAATTCCTTCATCCTCAGCTTTTCCTAGCTGGAAGCGAACCAGGAAATTCTTCTGACAGTAAACCACAACCTACTACTTGATAAGATAGAAAAATGTGGGTTAAACAGCATCACCACCAGACGGATTTGTAGCTGGCCATACTCAGTGTGTGGTCCTCAATGGAACTGCATTTACATCAGGGAAGTGTGTTATGGGGTGCCCCAGGGCTCTGTTCTGGGCCCAGTGCTCTTCAACATCTTCATCAATGATTTAGATGAGGGGATAGATGGGGAACTCATCAGATTTACAGACTATACCAAGCTGGCAGGAATAGCCAACACTCCAGAAGATAGGCTTAAGATACAGAAGGGTCTTGACAGACTTGAACATTGGGTGCTATCTAACAAAATGAAATTCAATGGTGAAAAAAATAAGGTTCTACATTTAGGCAAGAAAAACCAAATGCACAGGTATAGTATAGGTCAGTGATGGCGAACCTTTTAGAGACCGAGTGCACAAAAACTGGCCCTGCCCCTGCTCCACCCCCTGCCCCACCCCCACCCTGCCTGCCTGGAGGGCCATTCACCACTTTCAGGGCCCACCGCAGATCACCCAGGCAGCCCAGCAGCACCATGGTGGTCACACCCTCTGCCCACACCCCACAGCATCAACTGTGCATGATAGGGGGACTTCCTGTGGATCAAGCAGCTACGATGGCTGCTTTTCACAAAGCAGCCCGTTCTTGGGTTGTGTAAAAGCCGCGGGATTTTTACAATCAGCTGTCCTGCGGTTTGAATCTCCTCCCTGGGAGAAAGAGAGGAGAAGAGCTGCTCAGGTAGAGGTAAGAGCTCCCCTGGATCCCCATAATTTCAGGGATCAGAGGGTAGAGTTCCCTCGGAGCCTGAGCCATCTCCGCACTCCAGGACGTCTTTGTCCCGAAGCTTTAGGATGAAGCAAGGCGCCACTCCACATCTGCTTTTTTGGGAGGCTTGTGAGTACTTAAATGCAGACGGAGCAGACCAGGAGAAACTGCATTTAAGATTGATTGTGACTTTAACTCCAGCAAGTATCTTCTCCTCTTTTTATTGTTTACTTTCCCTTTTGAAGAAAGGGAAAGTGAAAGGCAAAATGGCGATCGTCTTTCTTGTTTGATTTAGCAACAAAGTTAAAAGTTGGACATAGATCAATGTTTTAAATATAGAAGCAAGAACTTGATTTCTTTTTTCTTTTTTTCTTTTTCTTTCTTTCTTTTTTTCTTTTTTTTCTTTTTGCTACTATTTAAAGAACTGTGATTTTATAGGCAAGAATTTTGTTCTTTTGTATTTAAGAGAATGGCTTCAAAACGTTTGTTCCCTGCTCCTAAAGCTTCCATCTCCTCTCCAATGTCTCAGCCTGTTTCTCAGAAACCAAAATCACCCCCACCCTCCCCTCCTCCTGCAAGTTCTCTTAAAGACTTACAAGAAGCTCTAAAAAGGAATGCTTTGGATATTAAAGAGGAAGTAAAAGATCTTATAATTGCAGAGAGGGCTATTATAGAAGAGCTATTGGAGGAAAAAACAAGCAAGTCAGGGAGGACATCCTATTTGCATTTCAAGGTCTTGCTCTGCATATTGAAAGAATTGATGACAAAATGGAGGAGATTATTGAAAATGCAACAAGATTGGAATCTAGAATGGAGGAGGTGGAGAATAAGATAGAAATTACACAGGATGAACAAATTATTTCACAATACAGAGAGATGGAGTTTGCATTGCGTATCAGGGGATTGAGAGAAAACTTTCAGGAGGACTTAAAGAATCAATATGCCTGGCTGAGAATTCTGGGAGTTGAAGTCCACAAGTCATAAAAGGCCAAGTTTGAAGACCCCTCATTTACAGTATCAAATGAACAGACAACGAAGACATAGGAAAAGGAATGGCCATTTAGCACTTTCCAAAGGTTTGGACTTCAATTCTAAGACTGCATAGCAACCATAGTCAACAATAAGAGACTCTGAGAGTTGCAGTTCAAAAAATCAATTACACATTAGATTTGTTACCAACCCCTAATTTACAATACTGAGTTGAAATCTTTATAAAGAGTTCAATAGACTGTGCTCTCCTTCAGTCTGAACTATATTTTAAGACTTTTATAAAGATAATATAGGGCAGGAGAAAATTGATAGTTATGATTTTGATAAAATCCCCAGAGCAATCATGGAAACAAGTTAACAGAAATGGACAAAGTTCTGAAGGGACTTTCACTTTTATGAAGGTGCATGGAAAGCATCCCCTGAAGCTGCTTCTCAAAACAATGACACCTCCCTCCCCCCCTTCTCAAAGTAAAACAAGACTATGGCATTGGGTTGTGTCTAGGGAGGTTTTGACTCATGAAGACAGTGATGGGAACTGCTTCTGTGCAGTCTTCTTCCATCTACTGAAACTACAGGATGAATCTCCAGAAGCAACAGGGAGCATCTCATTGAGGCAGGTCATGTCCTATTTGTTCGGTGACAATGATATTGTGTTGGTTTTTATTTGTTGAAACAAAATCCAGTCATATCACATAGGCCTTGAGTGTTTGTTTTTGCAAGCTATCTATGCAATAGTCACAGATTCCAATCAAGGGCAATTCACCCTAGATTCACTTTAAAATAACCCATGAGCAATATAACAATTTAAAAATTATATTTCTTTAGCTAATAATTTGTCTGTTCCTAATTCACAATCCCTGGTCATATTTTTACATTTACCAAAACTACAGCAAACCAATCAAGCAACACAAGCAATGCAATCTTTGCATTTAGCCTAAGTTCAGCCTAAAGATATGCATGCATTTTTGGTAAACAACAGAAAAACCTAATTTTACATTTACAATACAAATTGTATAAAATATCAGTAACATTATAGCACTGACACCACTTGTTGAATGATCACAGTGAGTGCACATACAGTATATGTGCGTAATGTGTATCAGATATACCAATGGACTCCAAATGGTGACTTTCTTCTGTTTTGCTCCCTTGAACAAACACAGGAGGCAGAATGTCACCAGACAGTTGACTAATTTTATTCTATTAGCATGTTCAGTTTTATAATGTGTACACTGTGGGAAAGACATTTCCTCTTTGAAAGGACTACTTTCTTGTTTTCCAATCTATCCCATACTTCAGAATAAACCTATTTGTTTAGGTACTTCACAAAAAAAAACTCCTTTTAAATTTCTGGGATTAAATATTGTCAAAAAACATGGCCAACTTGGATAAGGAGATCTTAGTTAGACTGACAGGTTTCGAGGTTGTCAATAAGGTAAACTATTTGGGGGTTATCTTATCTGCTTCCAATGCAAAACTGTATAAAAATAATTATGAAAGGCTGTGGTTTAAAATACAAAAGGACTTAGAGAATTGGAAAAAGCTGCAATTGTCTCTATTGGGGAGAATAGCAGCGATCAAAATGAATGGCTTGCCAAAGTTTCTTTTTCTATTTCAAATGATACCTATTCTAAAGAAAGAAGCAAACCTAGATGAATAGCAGAAAGGTATCAATAAATTTATCTGGGCAGGGAAAAAACCAAGAGTAAAACTTAAAATTATACAAGATATACGAGAGAGAGGTGGACTCAAGGTACCGAATTTGAAATTGTATTATGATGCTGTGGTTTTAACATTAATGATTGGGTTAATTTAACAAATGTAGATATACTCCTTTTGGAGGGGTGGGATTTATTATATGGATGGCATGCCTATTTAATTTATAATAAAAAAGTTGACAGGGTTTTTAAGTATCATATTTTAAGAACTTCTTTACTTCGGGTTTGGAAGAAATATTATAGAATTGATTCAAGAATTCCATTATGGGCTATTCCATAGCATGCAATAGAAGGAATAAGGAAAGGAGTTAAGATGGATAGTATTTCTTATATACAATTAGTTAAGTGGGATGGTAAAAATTGGCAATTAAAATCCATAGATGAATTAGCACAAGAAAATATTAATTATTCATGGTTTCAGAACAGACAATTATTGGAAAGGTGGAAGATAGATTATAAAGTGGGTTTGCTTAGAGAGGATGAGAACTTGCTAAAACAAATTAGAGATCAAAGCCGAACCCACATAAAAAGGATTTATGGTGTATTAGTGGAATTGGATTCAGAAGCAGAATTAGTTAAAGATTGTATGGTTAAATGTGCTCAAAATTTTGATGAACCGATTTTATGAGATACATGGGAGACTATTTGAGTGAGGAATTTTAAATTTACACAAGCCCAAAATTTACGGGAAAATTTCTATAAAATGTTTTATAGACGGCACCTTGATCCATAAAAAATGTCTCGTATGTATTCAAATTTGCAGCCTAAATGTTGGAGGTGTGGTTGCTTGGATGCAACATATACCTGTAGTTACGGGTCCATACCGGGGCATCCACTTGCAATTGCCTCGGTGCCCTGGGTTGTGTAACCTTAGGAGGCAGTCTGTCCGGATGCAACCAGTCAAGTTTAGTAATCAGTTTGCGCCCCCAGTGAAGTTCAGCTGGGCTTCTCCCTGTAAAAGTTGAACGTGTGGTGCGGTAAGCAAGAAGAAAATCAGCCAACCGGTGGTGCCAGTCCCCATAGGTCAGTTTCTTTAAAGCATCCTTGGTGATGCGGACCATCCGTTCAGCCATACCGTTGGTGGAAGGGTGGAATGGTGCAGAGGTGGCATAACGAATCATGTTGGCCTGTAAGAAAGCTTGGAATTCAGAAGAAGTGAATTGAGGGTCATTGTCAGACACCAAAACATCCGGAAGCCCATGTGCAGAAAAAATCCCCCTCAGTACTTGAATAGTCTTTGCAGTGGTGGTGGAAGAGACAGGTACAGCCTCAAGCCATTTTGAATAGCTATCAATCAGGACCAAGAAGAATTGACCCTGAAAGGGCCCAGCGTAATCGATGTGCACCCTAGACCATGGTGACTGTTTCCTCCCATCAATGCACAGGAGCCTGGGGCATTTCTGGGCATGAGCGCTGACAAAGGTGGCATATGTGTACCTTAGCCTCAATTTCCTTGTCTAACGCAGGCCACCACAAAGGGCTGCGCGCAAGCGCCTTCGTTCGTACAATGCCAGGATGACCCTCGTGAAAGGAACCTAAGAAGACAAGGTTCTGGAGTAATACGCAACAGGAACCTGAGTTCCATCCGGTCTAAAGTGGCTAAGTACTGCTCCCACCCCATAAGGGGAGGCATCACAAGCGATGCACACAGGGAGAATTTCATTAAAATGTGCAAGCACATTATTGGATGTGAGTAAGGCCTTAACCTCATTGAAGCTTGCTTCATGTGCTTGTGGCCACTGCCACACTGCCTGTTTGTTCAGAAGCCTATGAAGTGGTTCAGCTACATTAGCCTTGTTAGGAATGAATGAATTGTAGAAATTCAAGAGGCCCAGGAAAGCTTGTAGTTCAGCTTTGGACTTAGGCCTAGGAGCTTGCATGATAGCTTTTAATTTGGACTCAGCAGGATGAATCCCATTGGCATCAATTTTGAATCCCAGAAAATCTGTAGAAGGCACCCCAATTTTTCATTTGTCCTTTTTAAATTTGAGGCCTGTTTTCCAGAACCGCAGCAGGACAGCCCTCAATCTCTCAGCTAAATTTTGAGTGGAATCTCCAGCAATTAAGACATCATCAAAATAGGGGCAAACCCCTGGTATACCCCTCAAGGTATTTTCCATTACGCGTTGGAAAATTCCAGGAGCCACATTTACTCCAAATTGTAGTCTTTTGACTTTGAATGCCCCCCGGTGTGTTACAATGGTTTGTGCTACAGCAGCAGCTTCATCAACAGGTAACTGTTGATAAACCTGTGCTAAATCTAGGTTTGCAAAAACAGGCCCCCCCTTGAGGGCAGCCAGAATATGGCTGACTACAGGTACAGGATAGGCATGTTGTTGCAATGCCTTATTTAGAGTGCATTTGTAATCTGCACAGATGTGAATGTCCCCATTAGCCTTAAGAGGCATGACTATGGGAGTTTCCCAAGGACTGGAGTCAACAGGTTCTAAGACTCCTTGCTGAATCAATTTGTCCAATTCAGCATCAATTTTCCCTTTTAAAGCAAAAGGTACTCTCTTTGATTTTACTCTGATAGGAGTGGGGTCCAATTTTAAGGAAACTGGGGGCCCTTTGTATGTGCCCAGCTGTGAGCTGAAAACATCTGCAAATTCTTTGCAGATTTCCTGTAGACCTACTGTTTGCAAGCTATTGAGCCCTGTAACTTGTATTCCCAAGGCCTCAAACCAATCGAGTCCTATGAGACTCGTGCGCTCACCCCCCACTATCAATACATCTAATGGACCTTCAAAATCCTTATATTGTACGTTAAAGGTGGCCTCCCCCTTAACACACATTTTGGAGTTTTGAAAATCTGTTAGAACTATATTAGAAGGCCTAAGCTTGGCCTGGAATCCACTACCAGAACAAATCTTTCTGAATGTATGAAAGGAAATAATTGAAAGTGCAGACCCAGTGTCTAGTTCCATCACCAATGGAACTCCTTGCAACTTCACTTTAAGTGACAGTTTCTTTTTGAGTGGCTTGTGTGTACCTGTCCTATAAATGCTTCTTTGTGAAGCACAGAAACCCACCCTGTTTTGGCTAGGGACCCTGGTACCTTTCAGGCGCAATTCTTCTCGGGGTTGTACCTTCTGATGGCCTAGCCACACAGCTGCTATGTGGCCTTGCTTTCCACATGCTCTACAAATTGCAGAACGGAACCTGCAGTCGGTCCTCTTGTGGCGACCTCCACACCCGAAGCACTTGGGTACAGCTGAAGACTTTTCTTTGCCTTCCATCTGCTTTCTTTCTTTGGTTGGGTAGAGATGATCCACCTCTTCATCAGGGTCCTCTTCCAAGCTCTCCTGGACTCCCTCATGGTGCACGGAAACAGCTTCTGGAGTATTTCTGATTGGCCTCATATTCTTGATTGCCCCACCTGCTGCCTCTTCTGCAGTAACCTCTCTCAAGGCATCTTGGAACGATATTTCTTCTTTAGCAAAATGTCTCTGCTGCAAGTCTCTGTTTCTCAGCCCACATACGAATCTGTCTCTCAGCCTTTCTTCTAAATCTTTAAACTCACAAGGCTTAGCTGCTCTTCCAAATTCAGCAACATACTCTTTAGCTGATTCACCAGCCCGTTGATCCCTCTGTTCAAAAGTATGTCTCTATGCAATAACAGACAACTTGGGCTGAAAATGTTCTTTTAGTAATTTCTTTAAACCTGTGTATGTAACAGATTCAAGAGGTGCAGGGGCTGCTAAATTTTCAGCAATTTCAAATCCATCTTGACCACAAACACACAGCAGGGTGGCGGCCTTTAAGCCATCTTCTCTCACTTGATTTACTCTGAAATAGTTTTCTACTCTGGCCACATAAGACTCCCATCTTTCTGGATGCGTAACATCAAACTCAGAAAGTCTTCCTATCTTTGCCATTTTTGCAGTAGTACGGAAAGGGTCTATCAGCCAGCTTACCTCCAACAACGCTGTATTGGCAGGCAGTTGCTGAGTTTAACGCCATCTTCCTAGCTGTTTCAGGACTCCAGGGTAAGCTTACAATGTCTTCAATTGATTGTAAGGCATCCCATCCTCATTGCCAGTGGTGAATCCTCAGCTATTGGCAATAAGTCACAAAGCATCTCGTATTTCAGGAGCCTCTTTATTGTTGTTCTGTAGCCCCGTTACAACTCTGAGGCACGCAAGCCTCTCAGCCTCTCTTAATAACAATCCCCGGGCGAAAAGGCAACATTTAGGTGTGCGAGCGCTGGTGCCAGCCAGTCTGCTCCCGGGCAGCTTGCAACTACCCGGGACCATTGCAACGTCCCGAGCCTTCCTTTGCAGGCTCAGGACAAAACAGTTTGGATATACTCAGCTTTAGCGATGGTCAAAAAAGACATGTGCATGTAATAAACTGATTTAGCCACAACAACACATTCCCTTATTTCTTTCAGAAGGATCAGAACAACAAATTTAATAGTGATTGGAAGTTTAAGGCAGTCCAAAATATTGAAAGAATATTCTGTAAGGTCTCAGATTGCCTCTTACTACAAAATTAACTGGTATTTACTTGCTACAGAAATTTGATAGCAGAGAAACTTGGCAGAAAATTTGCTGTTCAGTACTACAAGACGCTCTGGATCAATGAGGTAAAGCTCTCTCCATTAATTATTCTCATTTGTTGTACTGTAATCTGAATGTTTCCAGAGAGAATGAGGTAGAAATCAAGATACAGAGAAATCACAGAATCTGATATCTTTCTGCCTTTCTCCCATTCCCTCTTGTAGAGTATTGTACCATTTTTTCCCCTATTTGAATCAATTTCTCTGAGAACATAGTTTGATAGTTTTTCTTTTCTCCAAGAATTTTGGCTAGCAGCTGTGCTTTCATTTCTAGTTTTTTTATTACTTTCATTTAATCAATATCTTTTTCATTTAGGAATGGAGATTTTTCAAGATTCCCAACAGCAGCTTCTTTTTCCACTGCCTGGATATAAGGTTCCACTTCTGTAAAGTCCAGATCAGATTTTTCGCATGTTTTAAACTAGACAGATTTTCGAAATCATCCTTCCAGATTTTACTATAGTTTTGCAAAAGATAAGAAGAACAGCAGAGGACTAGGTTGCACTGCTGTGAGCAGCCACAACAACACAAATTATGTTTATTGGGTTCAATATCAATTTTTCAGGGGGACTTACATCTACAGTACTCACACTAATCATTTGATTTACCCAGAAAAGGCCAGATATCTTGCCTTTTGATCTTTTGTTATTTGCAGTTCTCTGGATTTTATTCTGCCATGTAGAAAAATCTACATATACATAGTACGAATATGAATTGCTAAGAAAATGCACATATAGTATAAAATGCATATTTGTACAGGGAGAACATGGCAAAAGATGCATATTTTCATGAAACATGAAAAAGTAGGATGGAACAAACTAACATCAGAAAATTGAGAAAAAACAATATTGGCTGCTTTATTTCCAGAATTTCATTTAAGGAATCTTCTGTATTAAGATGTGAATCCTACACCAATATTTCTTTGCTTTGTTGCAGGTCCACAGAATAAAAAGTTCCTCTTTACACCTAAATTTCCAACACACATTTGTTCAGTTTGACAATTTTTCTGGTGTTAAATATCAACGGTACATGATTTTACAACAAAGTAATCTTTTAAATTATAATTTAATGTAAATTTTAAACCCTTCATCTGCATATTTTCCCATCATTAAAGCATTATATTATATCCAAAACTCTTTGCTCAATGGATTATACAATGCTTTCCGTACTCATTCTCCAAATTCAATTTCAGTAGTGATACTTCAGTAATGGACCACTTCAAAACTCATCAAATTTGGAATTCAACACGTTTTAATGCAAAAATGTTGTCCCAGTACTCAGCATTTGTTTGGTAATCAACACACTGCAATAGGAAGAGAGGCACAGCTGTGAAGAATGGGCAGAAAGTTGGCCACAGTGGTGGGATTCAAATATGTGAATAACCAGTTCTGTGTGTGGATGCCACTTCTGGAAGTCCATTCTGGACCTGGCAACAAAAACATTAGCTACTGGTTCTGCAAACTGATGCGAACTGGCTGAATCCCACCACTTGTTGGCCATGCTGGGAAGGTCACTGACATAGGAAAAGGAACATACAGGAAGTCTTTCCCAGCCGAAACAAAGGATCACATGGTAAATCACATGGTGTTTTTGGTACTCATCATTTTTGGTACTTGTCATGCATCATGAAACCAATTAAGGGCAAGTACCAAAGTAAGACTGTAACAGTTTATAAACCTTAGTGATATCATGTTCCTCATTACCACATAGTAAAGTATTCAATTCATTTTTTGCAAAGTCAAATCCATAATCTTTTTATCTAATGAAAACCTTTCTTTTGATTGTAAATACTGTATGTAAACCAGTGACAGACACATCCTTCTAATTCCAACTCTTTTTTGGATTTGAGGGTAGGTTTTCCATGATTAAAAAGTATTATTGGACCATAGGTCCACCAGTCTAGCCTTGCCACCATAGCTTATTTTCTTTCATCTGTTCTAGCTTGCATCTTAAATGCTGACCTTATTTTTCAGCCTGATCTTCTATTTTGGTGGTACACTTTTTAGCTTTTTTTCCTTTGGATTTTTTTTTTTCATCCCAGATATTCTGCTATAACTGTAGCCATGCCATTTATTAATTGGTTTGTTTCTTGTAGTGAGTTAGCGATCATATTTGATATTGTGGTATTGGCACCTTTTAATACTTGCGCTAGCTGTTTCTTTGGAAAAGCTTTAATGCAGGCAAACTTATTTTGTTGCATTTGTGTTGTTATACATGCTCAGTTACTCTTTGTTTCCATTCTCTTTTTTTTTAGTTAGAGGGATTTGTTCTTTCTGAGGAAAAAGTGGAGGAGAAGGTGCCAAGGTTGGACAAGAAAATCATTCAATAGCTATGTTAGCTTCCCGTACTTCTGACTCCCCGTGGTTTGCCTTAGAAAAACCAAAGCTTCCTCTGACACCCAGCAACATTCATCAGGCACCTTGAATAGATTGATTTAACAGAGGGAAACTATACTACAAACCTGCACTATAGTGACTCAACTAATCACAACCATAACCAGTCCTCACAACAAGGAGCCTCCCATTCTTTTCTGCCATACCCTGGCTTTCAGAATCTATGCAGGTGAGTGGATGTCAGGCCCAAGCAATAGATCAACACGTGATGGGTTCAAGCTGACTACTTTATTAAAATTATATGTATAGTACAGGAATCTCCCCAGACTGCTTGCCTTCTTTGGGGTAGTTTCATTGGAATTTAGGGGGTGTCACTTCTAGATCTCTTGAGGCTACACAATGATTCAAAGCTAACTCCCTATTTGGTTTCTCCTCCCTACCTCACTGGACATTTCCCAACAGTGGTGTGTTAATTTGCTATGGGTCTAAGCCCTAACATACAGCATAAACTACCATGCTGTTGGGCTTAAGCCCTAACAGACATCATATAGCCAAGGGGCTCTCCTCCATCTTTTATACAACAAAATTAAAAACAAGAGGGCAATCAATTGTTAGTTCCTAAGTCTGGAACAGAGGAACTAATGAATCAAATTCCAATCCCACACCCTGGGAACCGGTCTGCAGGGCAATGAGATTGGTGGCATAGATCTTCCAATGCCAGAAGTACCTCCCAGTATGGTAGTAAATCTATTAAATTTCAACAAAATTGAGGAGCAAACCAAGATTACATTATGCAAAGAATCTGATAGTGTTTATAGCTTTTCTGTGGGACATTGTTTTAAGTGGTGAGATGTTGGACAATTCTATATTTTTAATCTTCTTCGTCATTGGATATTTTTATCTGACTAATCATAATCAAAAAGAAATTGTTTACATGTTTACCCAGTTATATTTATCTGATCCCCCAAGCCCCAAGCCTCTACTGCCAAAGATGTACTGAGAACCAGGATCCAAATGCTGGACAAGGAGCAAGAGCAATAGGAAGACAGATCTGGAGTCCAAAAGAAGAGCAAAGACCAGGAAATAGCAATTCTATACCCCTGTGATGCTGGGATGGCTAAATTAGGGATATTGATGTTTTCCTTTTAAGCAGTTAGGCTGATCATCTTTGCTCTGCCCTGAGTAGCTGTTGGCATGGTTCTTGAGGTATGTGCCCACCATAATCCTAACTCTAACCTTAACACTCATGATTTGAGTTAGATACACACTAACATACGAGCACATACACACATGCAAGCACACAAAAAAAAAACACACGTTGTGCTCATTGTCACCTGGAACAATCTGACATATTTAATTGCTAGCCAGCTCCTCAGATCAACAGCACATTTCATCTGTTTTATGTATTGGGGCTCGCGGCATTGAAGCAATACGCAATACCACTTTCAATCAAGTTCTTCTTTATTCAATTCCAGTTCCACTCAACAAACAACAGGCTCACAGGCCTTTTATAGTTTCCCAAACAGCCTATCATAATTCTCCCTTTTTGCACCTTGTGCATGTGTGCAAGGCCAGCACCAAAAAGTCTGGTCCCGGGCAGCTTTTAGAATCCCCAGGACCATTTGCAACACTTCTGCCTCAGCAGACCCAGGACACAACAATCTGCATGTTCAGTTTCTGCCTCAGAGAATTTAGAGAGGATCACAACAGACTGGGGGGAGAGGTCATCACTTAACTAGCAAGCACCTACATCAGAGCAGATGTGTGATGGTATGGTGGGTAAACTGAGGCTTTTGGGATGAGACATTGAGACCTCAAACATTTGATATATGGGCCTCAGTCTCCTGCCATGCAAGTGGTCTTTCATTTGAGGACAACCTGGTTTGATTCAAACAATTTCATTTTTTACAATTCCAGCAGAAAAGAATAAAAAAGATCAAAGATCAATTTGATCCCAGAATCAAATTGAATTCGAAATATTTTTGAAGGGTATTTTTCTTTTATTTGGGTCAGCAAAAAGGTATTGCCTACCACAAAATTCTATAATCACAAGAAGGATTGTTGAGTGCATTCTACATGATATATCTGTGTAAGAATCATGTAACTGGGTGGTTGATTAATTACATTTTGTAGGCAAAACCTTCTTGGGTCAATTTATCTGCCATCAGGCAAAAACCTTTCAACAGGAGATTTTATCAGTAGTGGATGAAAAAGGAAAAAGAAAGCTTTGAGGAATTTAGTGAATGTGAAACAATATTTGCTGAGGAATGGCTTCCATTTTGAAATCCTAAAATGTATATTTTGCATTTTGTACATCTGGAACCATTGATTTTCTGAAGTTAGATGTTCTAATTATTTATTATCCACAATAATAAAGTAATTTATCAGATAAATAACTCATGCTAAGATTCATTTTATTCTTAATTCCTTACAAACTGACTGCCTTGATTCAGTCAAATGCCACATCTGTTAAGGGTTCTAAAATTGCAGTTACCTCAGACACTACTAGAGAGGCTGAGGTAAATTAGTACATGTTTTAGTTCTATATATTGCCAAGCAAATATTATAGTTTAATCATATAAATACTCAGTCTGTCAGTCTTTAAAACAACCATTAGATATCAACAGATTTAAACATGATTTGATCTTGCATTTAGCCAAAGCGCATCAATAAAAGTTCTTCCTTGTTACCTTCAAATATAGGTTAATCCACAACATCAATTTGTGATAATACTTCTGAGATCCTTGTATGAAGTTAAAATCTTATATATTGAAAATTTGCTAAATATAGCTTAGAAAAAAAGCTAGTAAGTATTTCAGAAGTATTCTTAATTGCACCAAAATATGTAATCAGATAAAAGATAAGAGTAACTATATTTGCTATAAAAATATTGTATTTTTATTTCACATCTTTGTTAAGATTGCCTTTAAATTAATAGCCATGCCACATGCTTCATTTGAGTATCTATTAGTATAGGTGCTTTCTCCTAATTATTAACCACAAGTGTCCACTGTACGTTTAACAGCTCGTATAAGGGGGTATTGGTTTTTTTTGAAGTCATTATACAAAGACATTACATCCGAGTCTTTGGTGTCCCCAACCAGAGAGAAGGTGAAATTCTGGAGCAGAGTGCTGAAGAACAGGAAGAGCTCCATCTTAGCCAGGGCCTCCCCTGGACAGGCCCTCTTCCCTACAATAGCAATAAAGAAAACAAAACCTATTTAGGAAGTAATTACTGGGATTGTCTTTGATAAAAGAATAACATGAATCAGGTAATCATGTGAATCTGTGATACAATCTGTTCCAGAGGCTTGTACCTGCTGAGAATGGCATGAAAGCATCCTTTTTCCTGAACTGGCCCTGTTCATCCAAAAAATTATTGGGATTGAACTTCTCTGGAGTCTCCCAATGAAGAGGGTCAAAATGTACAGAAGCGAAGACTGGTACAATAGGCATATACTAGAGGGAGAGGAAGAAACAGATGCTATTAGATGATATTATTTCATATGGAGAAGAAAGTGCCTTTGCTTCCCACATGCCTAAACAGAAAATGAATAGCCATCTGCTGAACCTTGAAGAACAAGGAGAGAAGGAGTAGATATTTCTTTCAATACATATTTCTCTAAATTGCTCTTTTATTCAAACTGTCTCACGTATCAAAGTTCTAAGTTTCTTTTGTTCCTTAGAGAGCCTTCATAAATACTTGTATCATCTTACCTTGGGAATGGTGTAACCATGGAATTTTACATCACAAGTTGTTGCCCGAGGAAAGATCTCAAGGCTCTCTTTCTGATATCGCTGAACCTCATGAACAACAGCATTTGTGAAAGGCATCTTCAACCGGTCTTCCATGCTTGGCTTGCAATTTGTACCCACCACCTCATCAATCTCCTGTTGCACCTTAGCTGTGAGAAAAACATATTGAGATGAGATTGATAACCTTTTACTTTGCCATGCTCAGCACCTGTAGTCAGCTATCACTTAAATAGAAACATGTGTTCCGAAGCACATTCAGGAAAGACACTTCTAGCCGGGCCAATGGCTCCTTCTCAAGGTCATTTCTCAGTAGAGACCATTTCAACTTTCCTAGTGCAAGATGGGATTCATTTATTTATTTATGAGACTTATATACCGCTTTAAGTGCAAGCACTCTCTAAGCGGTGTACACCAGTAAGCAATGTATATATATATATATATATATATATATATTTACATTGCCCCCAACAATCTGGGTCCTCATTTTACCTACCTCGGAAGGATGGAAGGCTGAGTCAACCTTGAGCTGGTGAGATATGAACCGCTGACCTGCTGAACACAGTCAGCTAAAGTGGCCTGCAGTACTGCATATTATTATTAATATTATTTGTATCTCTGTGCCTTACTAGATATCTTGAGAGGCAATAAGCAGTAAGCACAAAGTATTTCTGTATGGGTTTTCTGAAGATTAGCGTCTCCACCCAAAAATGGGATAAACAGTAGTCAGGAGAAAAGATACAGTTCTTAAATTAACTTCCTAAGCTGTTATTATATGTATACATTAATTAATATTTATGCCCATAGCAACAAGCATTCATTCCTCCAAAAAGCATGAGGCCCATTTCCAAAAAGCTAGTGGTTTACTCTACAACTAATCAAGCAACTTTAGGAAGTATCATGGATTAAGATTAATTATATTCTGTAACAATCTTTATTACTTTTTATCTATGTCATAATTATACATTCCTCTGGGAAACAATTGTACCACTGTATACAGCAGCATGGTTCAAAAATGTTAGAGATGATACCTTGAATTAAAAGTAATGTTCATTTATATTATTGCAAAAATGATCCCTAAGAAAAGCTATGCTATACTAAGTTCATTCATTCCCACTAGGATCCATAAAGCAAGTATTAAATTCATGTAATTGGTTGATTGGCCTATGGCTATATGGGGAATAAAGGTTGTTGTTACAGCATTCAATCACCTTTGTCTCTTCCTGGTCTAATCAATATAGTTCACTAGAATTGTCTTCATAAAATTTCAATATTCAACAGGAAATCCACTTGTTCCAAGGGCATGTTAGCTAGTCTGGGAAATCTAAAAAAATATGCTATAAGAAGACAGTGGGGAAACACTTCCCAAATGTTCCCCAGAAAAATGCAGTAATCCAGCTGCAATAAGTTTATTTTATTCAACACCATCTTAATTTCTTTCTTCTTTGAAAGAAATGTGTTTTTTTTAAAGACCATCTTTCTTAGCATTAATAATGGCAGTCCTAGGAGTACTGACACCTTTGTATATTTGTGGGTATTTCTATACCTTGAATGTGTGGCAATTTAGCTATCGCTAGAAGGCTGCAGAGCAAAGCATGGCTTGTGGTTACTGTCCCAGCCATAAAAAGTCCAAACACAATAATCACAAGATCTTCAGGAGTGTAGACACCCTCAGATGAGTTCTGCTCCTTTAAAAAAAAATGAAAAGAGAAACAGAACAATAAAAATTCTACTTGGAATTGAAATAAAGTAATTCATGAAACTCTTCATAGTGTCTTTTTCAATTAAAGGAAATGTAATTCAATCAAAGTGACTTTAGAAAATATAAAAAAAGGTCTTCAATTCTAAGGTATTTCTGGGATCATCATTTCATGCAGAGGAAGAAACAGCTTGCCCCTTTGATCTGCCCATCAAATATTTACCACAAGATTGGTTGGCAATAAAGAATGGATACTCTGATTTTGACTAATGTTGTTGGAGCTGGCCTAAGCAATTCCTAAGGTATATGGTTGGAAAAAAGAATTAAATCTGTTCCATAGAAATGTACTTGTTACATCTGACAAATTAATTCTAATAGAAATTTCTTCTACAAGATGATTCTAGAAAACTGTACTTAATTATCTTTATATCACCTATTGTAACTGTAGAAGATCTCTAAAAAAAATACCTTCTAAAATTTAAATCAGCATGGGAAGAAAATTTCTATGCATACTATTTTTTTTGAAGAATTCTGCTGTCTTAAAGATAACAGAGTTCATTTTTATTGTTTGATCTAATTTGCAGAATTGTATGGATACCTTTAAAACAATTATGTTGGAATAATAATGTATGCCAACAAAGGGCAATGAATGGGTTGTCCAAAAGTAAACAAAAAAGAAGGGGAGAATAAATATTTCAATACTTCTTCATATAGGATCAACTAGTTCCATCTTAAATGTATATTATGCAGACAATTATGCAGACATGTATGCCTACCTTCTCCATTCTAAGAAGGAAGCAATCGATATAGTCACGGGGGTTCTGGGGATCCAATGTCTTTTTGTGCAATTCCACCTTCTCACAGATATATTCACAGACATGCTCAGCCTCAGCAAAAATGTCTTTGTGTGGCCCAGGAAAGTATTCCACTAGTTTTGGAAATGTATTGTACACCTGTCACAGAGTTCACATTAAATACTATATCTTATTAGACCATTATGGTGGAGGATTAATGCCCTAAATATTCACAGACTAGCTTTTAGTCTGATATTGCTAATTGTCAATCCTCAGATGGACCCAAACCCAAGAAGACAAGAATCACAAGGATTTCAGTATACTATCTTTAATTCTACTCTCAGGTAAACACAGTGTCTTGGAAACTGTTAATAGGAATTTATATCTATAATAAGTTAATTGAAGAGGAGTGTCTTTGAAAAGCTTTTCCCCAGATCTCTCCTTACCTAGGCTGACTTCCTTGTAAAAGCTACTTTGTCAAGGGATTCTCCTGCTGCTTTCCTAGCCTCCCCCATCAGTTGCACAAATGGATAATGGTGAAAATGGCCAAAGTCCTTCAAGAGGCAAAGACAGAAACTGGCTGTATGCATAAAGATAGGGGAACTGTCTAACAATTCTATGATAAGAAGAAATGCACCTGTCCAGAATCTGACATGGCCCAAAGGAGTTACAAGAGAAGGAAATAGTTCCCTAGGAAATAAGCCCAGCCAGAAGAGATTTTTTGAGAACCAATTTATGCTTAGATGGCTCAGTCATGCTGGATGTCTAGATTTGGCTTCTCCTGCTCAGTAGCTCATCACGTCTAATCTTTACATTTCTGATTTGCACCCACAAACGCACCCACTAGTTAAAATGAGGGTTCATGACAAGAAGAGGATCAGATGGATTAACATACCAGTCCTAAGAAACTAACAGAGTATCTTAATTGAGACTCCATAACCTTCTGATTCTCTATGAAGCTTCGATCTTTGTAATCAAATCGATTGCCAAAGACGACTGCACAGATCACATTAGAAACAGCACTTGAAAAAATTCTTCTTGGGTCAAAAGGCTGCCCTGCAAAAAAGACCACAGACTCTTATGAGTGGGATCAGTGAATGTGGATCTTCTCTTCCACAAATCTCACCTCAAAACTGGAACAAAAAGTGATTCAGATAAACTGGAATTATTATTCTTTCCCTCTTTCCTAAGTATGGAATATAAACTCAATATTAAAATCCTATAACACTTTAATCAAGATACAACATAGTATTTCATGTTCCATTTTGAAATTGACTAAAATATATATTCAAAGATTGACGTGGTTACCACTAGAGTTTCTTCACAAATGTATGGCTGCCTTCAGTCTAGAATTGTTTTCTCACCCCTTGCTTTTCTTTTTCTGCTCATGGCTGATTTTTCCACCTTGTCCCTTCCCTCCTTCACCTCTTTGTAGGTTCTGCTTTCTTACCTCCCTTCCTCCTTCTAAACTTTTTTCCCCTGTTTTCTTTCTATATTTCTTTAAATAATATCACTTGCTAGTCATTCCATTATTTTTGCCTTCTCATTCCAGAGGTTTGTCCATTAAAGATTATATTCAAAGACACCACAACTCACTAAAGGAATACTATTTATGACCGCTTAATTCAGATCCACAGGGCCTTTCAGTTCTCCACCCTCTTGCAAACTCCCTAACTCTCAAATTGTTATCCATGGTTTCATTTCTGCCTTTAAATTACCTATCTATCTTGCCCTTTGCTAGCTGCTGATTTTGCCTGGTGTTTAATATAGCATTATGTTTAAGTGATATTTTTCAGAAACATTTTTGCTTCTCTTTCCAGTTTTGACCAAGCACTCTTTACCTCCATCCACCCTTCTCTCCTTCTAATGTACCCCTTTTTAAAAAATAATAATAATCCTATACACTTTTTTCCTGCTTCTTTTTGTATCTCCTTCCAGGAGAAATGTGGCCACAAGGATGGCTTTCAAAACTGCTATAACTGTCTGAATAAATTCTATTTGTGGCCCTATGTTGCCTTACAGATCTCTGTCCCTCATGCAGCCTGTTCTTATGTATGTGTTTCTTGCCTCACTTAGTTTACCTATCTCTTTAATCCATAAAGTTTGTTGTTGATTTCTGAATTTGCTTAATGTGTGTTGCTGCATCCAGCCTAACATTTTACTTCTTTTGGACAAAGTTGTAACTTTATAAAGCCATAATTGCCCAATTAAACAATTTCCTAGTATTTCTGATCTCTCAGCTGCTGCAGTTACAGTAAGATTTCAGTACTTCTTGACAATCTTGTAATTTCATCATGCCAAAAGCTGACACTGGATAAAAAAGAGGGAGAAACAGCCGTGTTAATTTTCCCTTTGCTTCTGAACAATACTGTGAAAACAAAAGGGAGGGGAGCATTTACTGCCTATCTAAATTTGTCTTTATTGTGTGCATTTAAGTGCAGAGGATTTGAATTTAAGTTTACAATCTACTTTTCCTGTAACCTCACATAATACAAAAACCCTTTCCAGCTTTTTTTTTTTTTTACCCTTTGTGGCAGCTATTTCCTCCACCAGACAAAGAGCTTCCTCCTGCACCCTCTTAGACATTCTTTTTTTCCCCATCCCAAAATCTCGCAAGGTGGACACTGTGAACCGTCGCAGCTCCTTCCATTTTTTCTCAATAGTACTGGTCAAACCTGAAACCAAAGACACAGGAAACAGATCACAATGTGATATCAGTTCTCAAAAATTATACATTACAATTTTCCCACTACACTTTTAAAGTAAACAAGCCTTTGTGCTTGAATTACTAATTAGATGAACTGCAGAGTTTTCATCTGTTTGTTCTTGAGTATTACGAGAAGAATGAATGAGATTGTGGAAATCATGTCACAAGTTACCATAAGTGTTAAATGGAGAGGGACAGATCCAAGACCAGTCATGGATAGAATTCTATACTGAGATGCAATTTTCAGTACGCAGAAGAAAATTGCAATTGCTTCAGTTCTGGTTAGTTTATGCAGTAGAGGTTTTGTTCACAAAAAGAAGTCACTTCCAATTGCTCTCTTACTTGGTTGCTTGATTAGGTACCATCAAGTCACTGTCAATTACAAGCAACCACATAGATTTTGTCCATTACAATAGATCTCCAGCCTAGTTCTTGAGGACTTTGATATATTTGTCATCATTTTAAAAACCAGTGTTTCTCTACAAAAAAAAAAAAAAAAGATGCCAGAACTCACACATGTCATACAACTCGCCTTGCCTACTCTACAAGGTTCCATCCCAAAAAAGTGCCGGAACTCCGTTCTGGGCGTTCTATGAGAAAAAAAGCCCTGATTGTAACTAATTCCATCATGTCTCCTTCCTACCATCTTTCCCACCCTTACAACTTTCTCTAGAGAGCTAGAGAGAGCTTTGCACAAACTTTCTGAAATATGATCATATGAGTCTGGTCATTTGTGCTTTGAGTGAAAATTCTGGACTGATTTGTTCAATGATAAGTTTTATTGGGTATCCACAATATTCTCAAGAGTCTTCCCTGGAATGTTCTCAGGAATCTTCTCCAACATCAAAGCTCAAAGGCATCAACAATTTTCTACCCAGCTTCTTCAAAGTCCAAGTTATTTTGAAGATATATAAAATTGATATTCAGCATTAATCCACAAGTAGAAGTAGTGTATACCTTTTTTTAATGAAAATTATCAGCACTTTTGATCAGTGACGTCATCAAAGTAAACAAGCCCATGTGCTGATTACGTCAACAGGGCATGGCCCTAAAAGGAAGTGAGGTGCTCAGCCCCCACCCTCCAGATGTGACATTTTGGCCTAATCCCATCAAGAGTGGCAGTCAATCCTCTGGGCACATGGTTAGGTTAACCCTAGACTAATTCTATGGACATTCAAAACCAAAAAGAGCTAAGTAAAGTGAATAATTAGCAGAGGCCTGTGTTTTGGGGAAACAAGCCCTACTTTGGGGAGCTGTGAAATAAAAAATAAAAAAGGCTTTTTATTTCTAATCATTCTAGCCTAACGATGCTTTTAATTTTTGTGGAGTTTTAAAAATCATTGCCTCAAAAGCTGGGGAAAAAGAAGCCCCTGAAAGGCAGCCAGAGCCTGCATTTAACCCCTTTTTTCTAAAAGATATTTTTTTCTAAAAGGTATTTATTTCTAGGTAGCTTTAAAAGCATTTCCTCGAATGCAGGGGAAAAAACAAACAAACCACAGCCCCTTTTAAAACCCACAGCTGGTTTTTACCTTTGTACAAAATCTAAAGACACATATTTTGCCATTTGCACCCTGAATAAAACCTATTCTGCCCCCCTCCCCACTATAGCAAAAGACAAGGAATATTAACAGGAATTAAAATGCTCACAAGAGGCAAGCAGCCAACCAGGCTCACAAGAGGCAAGCAGCCTTGCAGTAGGGTTTTAAAACTTGTTCAGGCATGTCAGGACTGCGATTCTGGGCATGCGTGTTTCTGTCTGTCTACTAGTAAAAAAAGGGGGGGTTAGTCCTTGTTTGGGATGTGCCCGGGCGTGTCATGCTCCCTGTGATCTGGGCATGCGCAATGCTCAAGGTCGTGTCATTGCAAGGGGCAGGGGAGTTTGTGAGGGCAGGGACATGCCCGGGCATGTCAAGCTCCCCGTGATCTGGGCATGCGCAATGTTCAAGGGCGTGTCATTGCAAGGGGCAGGGGAGTTTGTGTGGGCAGGCCTGAACAGCTAGCGATTTAATCCCAGCAGTCTTTTGAAGATGGCAGCCTCTGAAGGAGATTTGTTTGATGTAAATTTGACCCCCAAACCACCCAAGCGTGGGTGCAGAATAAGAAAAGGACCTGAGTTATACAGTTTCATTGAAGAGAACAAACTTATAAAGCCTTGTTATTGCAGATTCTGCAAAACATCAAATGGTAAGTAAGAACCTCTTAATGCTATGAAATTTATAATAAAATGGGCTTTACAAATCACATGAAATATGTATTATGTTTTTCTTTTGCTGACCCCTGTTTAACTTTAGCAGATGTTAAACATAATTTAATCAAAGCTCAAGGGGTATTATTCAATTGGGTTTTCCTGATGAGGCGGGGCTGGCCAGATTTGCAAAAGCTGCGAAGAACTCATCAACTCTGATGTGATTATTTTGTAATATTACGTGCTATTTAAATGCAGCTTTCCAAAAGTTGTGAAAAACACACCTCTTCTGATGTGGTTAATTTGTGACATCACCAGCGTATACAAAAGCAGGGTCCATACTGGTCTAGTCACATTTGCTGGTTTCTGGCATATCTGTACCTCCGGAGCCATTTGATCTGCTAAGAAGACCCTTTTCAGAATGGAAGCCACTATTGTAAGTAGTTTTATGGCTAATTTTTGAAACACTTAGATGCAAAATGGAGTTTTAGAATATTCTTGTCTGCTTGCTTGTTTTACTGATTGATTGTTTTATTTCACTAGAATGAATTGACAGACTCAGAATGTTTGAGGGTGTATAAAGGTATTTGTTTTTCATATTTTCATACATTTTAGATTCTGGTAAACATTTCTGCAACAATTCTGAACACTGGGGTTTTTTCCCTTCAGAATGGGAGGATGGCCAGCCATATGTAGACTTTACATTACCCCAGGAGCCCCAAGAGGCCCAGCCATGCACAAGCTACACAACACGAATGCTGTTAGGAGGTATAATATCTAGCATTTTATCCAACTAAAAAACCATTAGTATTATTTTTTAGAAACTAAAGGGAGGGGAGCGGTATTACATTATTAGGAATGTTGGTGATAGCCTTTTGTTTGTTTGTTTGTTTAACCAGAGCCGGCCTGCAAAAAAGCAAAAATGCATAGAGGTGGACTTCCCGCATCCCCAGCAGACAGTCATAAATGTGATTCCATGCCAGCGTCTCAATCGGAAGGGGAGATATGTCATTCTACACCACAGCTACAAGTACCTAACTCTGCAAACTCTCAGAATATGAACAATGTTTATCTGGATATGGTACAGGAATGGGAGAAGCCTATCAGGAATTTCAGGGCTGTGGAATATTATCAACGCTACAGATTTATTAATCTTGACCGAATCCAGTCTTTTGTAGATGCTATAGAGGCTATTCATAATGTGATACAGCCTCTTTTGAATAATGTTGCTAGGGACATAGGTCCAAACGATTTTGTTCAACTCCGGCTGGATGCAGAGGGGTTAAATCATCCTCTCTTTTCTCTTAGGAGGAATATCAATGATTTAAATGCTGATGATTTTCTGACCAGTATTGAAAATCTGCTGCAAAGTAAGGCCGAGATATTGTGTGTAAAAGATATTTATTTCTAGGTAGCTTTAAAAGCATTTCCTCGAATGCAGGGGAAAAAACAAACAAACCACAGCCCCTTTTAAAACCCACAGCTGGTTTTTACCTTTATACAAAATCTAAAGACACATATTTTGCCATTTGCACCCTGAATAAAATTTATTCTGCCCCCCTCCCCACTATAACAAAAGACAAGGAATATTAACAGGAATTAAAATGCTCACAAGAGGCAAGCAGCCAACCAGCTCATAAGAGGCAAGCAGCCTTGCAGTAGGGTTTTAAAACTTGTTCAGGCATGTCAGGACTGCAATTCTGGGCATGCGTGTTTCTGTCTGTCTGCTAGTAAAAAAAGGGGGGGTTAGGCCTTTTTTGGGATGTGCCCGGGCATGTCATGCTCCCCATGATCTGGGCATGTGCAATGCTCAAGGGCGTGTCATTGCAAGGGGCAGGGGAGTTTGTGTGGGCAGGCCTGAACAGCTAGCAATTTAAACCCAGCAGTCTTTTGAAGATGTCAACCTCTGATTCCAAAGCTGTTTTTACACCAACACCATATAGGGCTTTACCTTTAAAGCCCTATATGGATCAGGGCCAGGCTATTTGCGAGACCGCCTACTACCTCATAGTTCCCTATGTCTGGTTAGATCCCACAGGCTGGGCCTCCTTCGGGCCCCATCGGCCAAGCAGTGCCATTTGGCGGGGCCGCGGAGGAGGGCCTTCTCTGTGATGGCACCCACGCTTTGGAATCAGCTCCCTCCGGAGATTAGGACCGCTCCCACCCTGTTGGTCTTCGGTAAGCTACTTAAGACCTGGCTTTTCCGGCAGGCCTGGGGTTTATAAAACCTTACCCCTGGATGATTGTTTTTGTATTGTTGTTTGTTATGTTTTATGTGTTTTTTATTGTTAGCCACCCAGAGTCCTTCAGGAGTGGGACGGCTTATAAATTTTAAAAATAAAATAAATAAAAATAAAAGATAGCATTCTGATACAAGGCTCCAGCCAGCAGAATGCAACAAAATCTGTTACATGGGTTATGATAAAGAAAATTTTTTATTCAGACCTGTGTTGCATGGCTGTAGCATGGTGTGTTGTAACTTTAACGATGAGATGCAGAGTACTTAGCGGACAGCCTGTGAAATGGTGAATGATACTACATTATCTCCCAGCAATGGTAAGTAAATATGTTTTTATTTATGATAATGTAAATGATGCTGGAGCGGACACACCGCTAACAGGATGTGCTTTATATTTTGCAGACTCTGAATTAGTAATACCTAGACAGCAAACACTTCAAGACACCCTGCTTTTAGATTCCTATGGTAATCGCCGTGGTCAGAAAGCTTCTGCAGATTTTTCTGATCTAGACTATAACAAGGATTATGAGCTATCCCAGAGACCACGCTATCTACCCTGTGAGTTAAAGAGCTGCAATTTGTGTAAAGACTGGCTTGCTTGTGACTGCAGACGTGATTTGTGGGGCACAGGCGGGTCAGAGTATTATAAAATAGTGTGTTATAGTCCTTTATCTTCTGATTCTGATAGTGGTGATGAGGGATATTTTTCTGATGGCAGAGCCGTGCACCCTCTGAATTCTGCATAACCAATAAAAGACTGTGTTAATGTCAACACTTGAACATTTGTCAGTGGTCTTTCAGTATAACAATGCATGAAAAGCTTTTAAGTCGTATTTATTATACACCGGGATGTGTAGGGAGTTATGGAGGTGTGAATGCCCTTTTTCAGGAAGCTAGAAAGCATGATAAAAACCTGACCATGAAGCAAGTCAAGACGTGGCTGTCAGGAGAAGACGCTTATACGCTTCATAAGCCTGCAAAAATTAATTTTCCTAG
Organism: Crotalus tigris; assembly: GCF_016545835.1. Classification (NCBI taxonomy): domain Eukaryota; kingdom Metazoa; phylum Chordata; class Lepidosauria; order Squamata; family Viperidae; genus Crotalus; species Crotalus tigris. The sequence goes on from NW_024097729.1 coordinate 138,678, forward strand.
AAATAAAACAGTAGTGTCTGGCTTAGATCATCAATGGCAGGCTGACCTCATAGGTGTCTCCAAATTTTCTAAGGAGAATCATGGAAAAAAGTACATCTTAGCAGTTATCGATGTGTTATCTAAATATGCCTGGGCCTCCCCTTTATCTGATAAATCAGGGAGGGAAGTTACATCCGCCTTCCAGAATAGCTTTCAAACAGGACGTGCACCCCGAAAATTACAGACAGATGCAGGTAAAGAGTTCTTGAATATTCCACTGAAGAAACTTTTAGCACATTACGGCATTCATCATTTTGTCACTCATAGCGAAACTAAAGCAGCCGTTATAGAGAGGTTTAATAGAACCCTAAAAAACAAACTCTGGAGATATTTCACAGCTAGAAATACCCACCGGTATGTGGACATTTTAGCAGATCCTATTCAGGGGTACAATAATGCTTACCATTGTAGCATCGGGATTGCTCCTAATACCGTAAATTTGTCTAACGAAAGGGGTGTATGGATGAGACTTTATGGGGCAGCTTTAAAAAGGAAAAGAAAGGAAAAATGTCTTAAGATGGGAGATCATGTCAGGGTATCCAGACTGAAGGGTAAATTTGAAAAGGGCTATACGGATGAGATATTCATCGTCAAAGAACTGCAGACAAGGGGGGAAAGAGTGGTGTATAGATTAAATGATTACACTGGTGACCCTGTAAAGGGGACTTTGAGGAGCTCCAAAAGGTTCCTGCTGTAGTAATCAGTCCTTAGTCATTGAAGGGTGCAAAGAAATGGCCGCCCGCTCGGAGCCTTTATTTGTTTTTACAGAGTTTTACAAATAGAAAAAGATACTGCATGGCAATAGCATTTCATTGGCTAAAATCCTTTACCAATCCTCAAGAGTAAAAAAACTAGCGGCCATAAACAGGGAAACTTGTTGTTCACCAGCCAGCCTTATCAAACTGGCAAGGTCACACAGACCTGCACACTTTCACGTCACTATGGTGATGTGAAGGAATGAGATAGATGCAGAAAGGAGGGGCACCCAAGCTTTGGAGGGGCAGTATTCTGCACACAACCTTTGCCTGTCTCTCACCTCTACATACTGCTGACCAACAGCGCATATACAGAATAGAGAAAATTATCCAAAAAAGAGGGCGGGGGGAGACACAGAGAATTTCTAGTCAAATGGACTGGATGGCCAGAGAAGTTCAACAGTTGGGTAAAGGAGACTGAAGTACAACATCTTTGATATGGCAGAGTTTTACATCACCCTTCCCAGCAATGCGTCAGCAGCAATTTTCCCCCAAAACAGAAATTCTAATTTTACTATACAATTAGCAAGATCGCTGGATCTTCCAGGGTCATGGGAAGTAAGGCTAGCAGAGATACAATATCTGCATAGTTGGCACACATTAACTTCTCCTGGATATTTTGAAATTGCTAATGAGAGAAAGAGATGGCATTTTTCTTTGAGAAGCGAATACTATAGCAGCATCCGACAACTGTTAGAAAATATGAATAAGCTTATATCAAATGCCAAGGACGGCCCTAAGACAACCCTACAGTATGATGCAGGGGGTCGAAAAATTAACCTTAAAGGTGATGAACCGCATACCACGCATACCATTCTAGTTAGCAGAGAACTTGAACATCTGTTAAGTACGTTCCCTGGATTCAACACCTTATATGTTTACACAGACATTGTAGAGCTCCAGATAGTGGGTGACTACTATGTGCCATTACTGCGCTGTGTGCCTGTGCAAGGGCAAGACAACGATTTCATTACAATAACCTATGACCGTCCACATTATGTACCAGTCAGCAAACATCACATTGATACCGTTACTATAGAAATCAAAACCGACCAGGAAAAAAAAGTGTGTTTTTATAACGGGAAGCTGATTGTCAAGCTTCATTTTAGGCCTCAGAAAAGTGAAGGATGGTTGTAATCAAGGAGCACGGGAACCCTCAAGACTACGTGGCTTACTACAGGGCACAAGCCAGTGGAGGCCTTCCAAGCTTCCGAGGAGCCTCCATTATGTACGGGACAGGGTTAGGGGGTCTGTTCCATGGGCTTTTTCGAAAAGCAATGCCTTTTTTGAGGCATGGATTAGAAATCATTAAGCCGTATGTGAAATCTGCTGCCAAAAACATTGTCAGAGATGTTGCGGGGAATTTTGTATCCCAAGTTGTTGAAAGGGGGCAGGATAGATCAGGGTTGTTCATAGCCAGGAAGAACTATGCATCGGGCCTGCCTATTTCATTTAAAAAGAGAAAACTTTTGAAAAAGGCCCGTCATACCAAGAGGAGACGTGCACAGAAGAGGAAGCTCTATGACAAGGAAGACATATTCTAATTTGTTGTTGTTAATTGCGAAGTCATGTCCGACCCATCGCGACCCCATGGACAACGTTCCTCCAGGTCTTCCTGTCCTCTACCATCTTCTGGAGTCCATTTAAATTCACACCTACTGCTTCAGTGACTCCATCCAGCCATCTCATTCTCTGTCGTCCCCTTCTTCTATTGCCCTCAATCTTTCCCAGCATTAGGCTCTTCTCCAGTGAGTCCTTCCTTCTCGTTAGGTGGCCAAAGTATTTGAGTTTCAACTTCAGGATTTGGCCTTCTAAAGAGCAGTCGGGGTTGATCTCTTCTAGGACTGACCGGTTTGAACGCCTTGCAGTCCAAGGGACTCGCAGGAGTCTTCTCCAGCACCATAGTTCAAAGGCCTCAATTCTTTTGCGCTCAGCCTTTCTTATGGTCCAACTTTCACAGCCATACATTGCAACTGGGAAAACCATGGCCTGGACTATACGCACTTTTGTTGGCAGGGTGATGTCTCTGCTTTTTAGTATGCTGTCTAGATTTGCCATAGCTTTCCTCCCCAGGAGCAAGCGTCTTTTAATTTCTTGGCTGCAGTCCCCATCTGAGGTGATCTTGGAGCCCAGAAAAATAAAATCTGTCACTACCTCCATTTCTTCCCCATCTATTTGCCAGGAATTGAGAGGGCCGGATGCCATGATTTTGGTTTTCTTAATGTTGAGTTTCAAGCCTACTTTTGCACTCTCCTTCTTCACCCGCATCAAGAGGCTCTTTAGTTCCTCTTCACTTTCTGCCATCAGAGTGGTATCATCTGCATATCTTAGGTTGTTGATATTTCTCCCGGCAATCTTAATTCCAACTTTTGATTCATCTAGCCCTGCCTTTCTCATGATGTGCTCTGCATATAAGTTAAATAGGCAGGGCGACAGTATACAGCCTTGCCGGACTCCTTTTCCAATTTTGAACCAATCAGTGGTTCCGTGTTCGATTCTCACTGTTGCTTCTTGACCCACATATAGGTTTCTCAAGAGACAAATGAGATGGTCTGGTACTCCCATCTCTTTAAGGACTTGCCACAATTTGTTGTGATCCACACAATCAAAGGCTTTTGCATAGTCAATGAAGCAGAAGTAGATGTTTTTCTGGAACTCCCTAGCTTTCTCCATGATCCAGCGTATGTTGGCAATTTGATCTCTAGTTCCTCTGCCTCTTCGAAATCCTGCCTGTACTTCTGGTAGTTCTCGATCCACATACTGCTGGAGTCTAGCTTGTAGGATTTTAAGCATAACTTTACTAGCATGTGAAATGAGTGCAATGGTGCGATAGTTTGAACATTCTTTGGCATTGCCTTTCTTTGGAATTGGAATGTAAACTGACCTTTTCCAATCCTGTGGCCACTGTTGAGTTTTCCAAATTTGCTGGCAAATTGAGTGTAGCACTTTTACTGCATCGTCTTTTAAGATTTTGAATAGCTCAGCTGGAATACTGTCACCTCCACTAGCTTTGTTGTTGCTCAGATTTTCTAAGGCCCATTTCACTTCACATTCTAGGATGTCTGGTTCGAGGTCAGTGACCATCTCATTGTGGTTATCTGGGACGTTAAGCTCATTCTTGTATAGTTCTTCTGTGTAGTTTTGCCATCTCTTCTTAATCTCTTCTGCCTCTGTTAGGTCCCTGCCATTTTGGTCCTTTATCATGCCCATCTTTGCATGAAACGTTCCCTTCATATCTCCAATTTTCTTGAAGAGATCTCTGGTCCTCCCTATTCTGTTGTTTTCTTCTATTTCTTTGCACTGTTCATTTAAGAAGGCATTCTTATCTCTTCTAGCTACTCTCTGGAATTCTGCATTCAATTGGGTGTATCTTTCTCTTTCTCCTTTGCCTTTCGCTTCCCTTCTTTCCTCAGCTATTTGCAAAGCTTCCTCAGACAGCCATTTTGCTTTCTTGCATTTCTTTTTCTTTGGGATGGTTTTAGTTGCTACCTCTTGTACAATGTTGCGAACTTCCATCCATAGTTCTTCAGGCATTCTGTCTATCAGATCCAGTTCCTTAAATCTATTTGTCACCTCTACTGTATATTCATCAGGAATATGATTTAGTTCATACCTGAGTGGCCTAGTGCTTTTCCCTACTTTTTTCAATTTAAGCCTAAATTTTGCAACGAGAAGCTCATGATCTGAGCCACAGTCAGCTCCTGGTCTTGTTTTTACTGACTGTATAGAGCTTCTCCATCTTTGGCTGCAGAGCACATAGTCAATCTGATTTCTATGTTGACCGTCTGGTGATGTCCATGTGTAGAGCCGTCTCTTGGGTTGTTGGAAAAGAGTGTTTGTTATGACCATCGTATTCTCTTGACAAAATTCTATTAGCCTGTGCCCTGCTTCATTTTGTACTCCAAGGCCAAACTTGCCTGTTATTCCGGTTATCTTTTGGCTTCCTACCTTAGCATTCCAATCCCCCATGATGATAAGGACATCATTTTTTGGTGTTAATTCTATAAGGTGCTGTAGGGCTTCATAGAACCGGTCAATTTCATCCTCTTCAGCAGCAGTGGTTGGGGCATAGATTTGGACTACTGTGATATTGAATGGTTTGCCTTGGATTCGAATTGAGATCATTCTGTCATTTTGAGGATTGTATCCCAGTATTGCTTTTCCTATTCTTTTATTGACTATGAAGGCTACTCCATTTCTTCTGAGGGATTCTTGCCCACAGTAGTATACCTGATGGTCATCTGAGTTAAATTCACCCATTCCTGTCCATTTTAGTTCGCTGATTCCTAAGATGTCGATGTTCAGTCTTGTCATCTCTTTTTTGACTACGTCTAGCTTGCCTTGATTCATGGATCTTACATTCCAGGTTCCTATGGAGAAAAAATCTTTACAGCATCGGACTTTCCTTTCACCACCAGATATATCCACAGCTGAGCGTCCTTTCGGCTTTGGCCCAGTCGCTTCATTCTTTCTGGCGCTACTAGTACTAGCCCTCTGCTCTTCCCCAGTAGCATATTGGACACCTTCCGACCTGAGGGGCTCATCTTCCAGCGTCATATCTTTTTTCCTTTTAGTACTGTCCATGGGGTTTTCATGGCAAAGATACTGGAGTGGTTTGCCATTTCCTTCTCCAGTGGATCACATTTTGTCAGAACTCTCTGCTATAACCTGTCCGTCTTGGGTGGCCCTGCACGGCATAGCTTATAGCTTCATTGAGTTACGCAAGCCCCTTCACCACGACAAGGCAGTAATCCATAAAGGGGTCATATTCTAATACAATACTAATACAGTATTAATTATTCATTCTGCTTCAGAGGAATGTATTAAATCAGAACTGGATCTTTTTCAACTGGCGCCTACACAGACCAGTATTGAAAACAGTACCTATGTCGAGATCCCTCCTTTATCAGCACTAACACCCAATGCTCCCCTGGAATTTTTTATCACGGGGCATGGTGAGCATTACACGGATTTAAACAACACCCTACTGTATGTGAGTTGCAAGATTGTAAAGGCAGATGGGATGGATATTGATGATGGGGCAAGGGTGGGCCTGACCAACTACCGTATAGCATCACTATTTAACCAGCTGGATGTTACTTTGGGAGATCGGCTCATTACACACAGCCATCTTCAGCCTATTGGGCCATGATTGAACTGATTCTGAACTTTGGTAGTGATGCACTGGGTACCCAATTTACAGCTGGGGTTTTTTACAAAGATGACTCAGAACTCTATTGACAGCTGCTCAGAACTCCGGTTTCAAGCGAGAGCAAGACACACGGCCGGTAGTTGTAAATGGGATTTGCTAGGGCCTCTGCATAGCGATCTGTTTTTTCAAGACAGACTGCTGATTAACGGCGTTGATGTGAAAGTCAAACTCACAAGAAGCAGAAATGAATTTGTGTGATGAAGGACGGCAATGAGAATTATAAAGTGCAACTCTTGGCGACTTCTCTCTTTGTAAAATGTGTAAAAGTAGCCCCGGGAGTGCGCCTTGGCCATGCAGAAGCTTTGCTCATCTCCAATGCCAAATATCCCATTGATCGAGTGGGGATGAAGGTTTACAGCATTCCTGCAGGGAGCCTTGTGTGTAATCAGGAAAATCTATTTCTGGGGCAGCTACCTAAACAATTAGTGATTGGATTTGTGGACAATGCATATTTTAGTTGGGATTATGAAAGAAACCCGTTCAATTTTCAAGACTGCAATGTCTATTTTTGCGCCCTGTATTGTGATGGCAAGGAGATCCCCGCAAAGCCTCTTCAGTCTGATTATGAACACGGTCTTTTTGTGAGAGAGTATATGCAGATGGTGCAAGCCACAGGCAAAGGCATGAAAGACAGGCCACTGATAATCAGCCAGGAAGAGTTTAACCGAGGGTATACTTTGTATTGTTTTGACTTGAGTCTTGATCAGGGATACTCTGAGCACTATTCTTTGATCAGGAATGGTAACCTCAGAGCTGAAATAAATGAGATTCAGTCTGTCCTTTTCAGATTCATTTTGCCTGGTCAGTCTTACATACCTCTGCAGTGCAGAATTGTAGAGCTTAATCTTGTCATCCTCAGACAACTCAGCTTTCTGAAGAATGGTACGCATCTCATCATCCAACCGGTTAGTGGCTATAGCCCCCATAGTAGGCGGCCTACCCTGTAGTTGCTCCATATGATGACGCGACACCAGGTACATTTTCTCGGCATGATCCATGGTTTATCCAGCTAACAGGCTAGTCAACAGCGGAATAGCTGTCCCTAGTAAGGGCTCGATAAAACCACCCGACTGAAGTATGATCTTCTTCTTCTATTGCTCAACTTTTTAATGACACCTTTCTTTCTCTTTAGAGACCAGAATTGTGAAGGTTTCAAAGGAAGGTTTCCTTTTAGGGTGTTCAGAGCTATTTCTACTATTGCCCCCACCAGGTCATTGTTAGCATTGCATAAGGTGGCTTTTCTCTGTCTTGGTCCAGCCTTTACTAAGATTTTTAAAAGCCCCCAATTTCTATGTACCCTCTCTGACATCTCAAATGAACTAGTGCTAAAGTAACTGAGCTATTGCTTTTTACACTTCTTTTTCATTGTGTAAACAGTAGGCCAATCAGACGGAAGAGGCCTGTTCTCAACCTGTAGGATTCTGGAGTGGTGGCTGCCAAATCTACCAAAAGGTACCCATGTGGTTTGAGAGTGGCATCTTGGAATACTTCTAAAAAATACTTTGTGTTAGTGGGGTACATCTCCCTGGCCAGTGTGGCAATTTGCATCTGATCACGGGGGCTGCTGAACAAAACCAAATATTTGGAATTCAGAGCTATTGTTCTCATTTTCTTACCTTGAAAGAACAGGTTTTGTAGTATGAGAATAATGCTCAGGTTTCTGTGATGGACATACTGTGTAAAAGCCTTCTCTATTTGATCGCTGTCATCGGCCGATGCCATGAGATCATCTATCACAGCTAGAGTGATTTGATTTGGCGGAAACAAATAATCATCTTCAAAAGAAGACGGAAGCCCCTCCATAAACTTAATATAAGGGATTTTATTAAGCAGTTCTTTGTACAGAGATTGCCAACAACTATAAAACCATACAATATTTTGAGGCTTTTGAGACAACACAACATCCCCATGTTCTAACATGTGTTTGATAAAAAAAGATTTGCCAGAATTGGATGGCCCGCTTATAATACAGGAGAAAGGGTGTACAAATTGTGCAATGTTTTCCGCCAACCTTAATAACCATAAGGCAGCATACAGTAATCCTCACTCTTTAATAACCTTTTATTATACACTACTTTTAGAGTTTTTCGGAGGACCCGCATTTCTAGGGTCCAATGTTTCTTAACCTTAACAATCCCCAACTGTTCTACCCGATCTCCTTTTTTCTCTATGCACCAGACAGACAATAATCATCTACCAAATCTTTCAAGCTGTCAAAATTAACCTTGTTGCTATTACCACAGTTTAGCATGATTCCCTTCACTTTTAGCACCATTTCACCGTTGGACAAAGCATAAGCATACATTTTGGGACCGGCCTCAACAAACTCTGTTATCGTAGTGTTTGGTGGAATCTCACTTGTCAGCTGTCCTAAATAATCACCCAAAGGAGGTGTCCACGCCCCCTCTCTACTTACAAAAATGACTGAATCAGTGTCTGGTACAGGCACTTATCGCCCAGCCCATCCAGTAGCCTGTATAATTCTAGCCGGGCATAAGCAGTAGTAAAGCTGGCGATAAATACATTAGTGCATGTGGATTTGGCGGGGTGGTTCTTGGCTGTTTTCCATGTCACAACGGCTGTCTCTGTATCCACAAACTCACATGAGGAAACATCATAATAGGGCACAAAAAGGTATTTGAATAAATCCTCAGGGTTTGTCACCACGGATGTGGTCAGGTGATTGGTGCTCTGACCAAACTTGCCCCACAGGGAATTTAAAAACAGCTTGGCAATCTGTCTTTTAGCAGGATTTACTTCAATGTGGTCACGTCGTAAGCGGACACCTTCCATCTTTTCATAATCCTGAATATATTGCTCTTCATCCTGTTCTGTTTTGCACCAGTCAGGGTAACCACTATCCTCTTGTTTCTGTCTGAGATGCGTGTTCATATAACCTGAAAATAGCTCATTTGATGTTCTTTCAAAATGCCAGATCTCATAGATTTCAACAATTCTGTAACCTTTTTCTAAAGCTACATTCAATTCAACGGTACACGATGTCCCAGTCAGAGCTCTTTCCTCATCACTGTGTTTACAGGGGGTGGTTTGCAGTTTTTCTGTGCAGATTGTGCACAAACTAAACATTAATTTGCCCCCTGATTTGTGGGGTAGGATTGGGAAATAGAGATTCCTTGGTGGGTACACTTTGACTTTGGCCAATCCAGAATATTGCTTTATGTCCCCAAAGTTTTGGTAGATGATTTGCGGATGGCCAATTGGGTACTCCTTGGTTTTATTCACAAACGGGTACAAACTGGTGAAATCATAGTATAAGATTTGTTCACTGGGGTTTTGGTTTGTAGTACAGGTATGTAGCATTTGTTCTACCACCCAAAAAAGCATCTCAAGGATTCAAAGGAGTTGCGAGCTTATTCTCAACTAGAAACTGCTTCAAAGATGTGTCATCCTCCACCATGGCCCTCCATTCGTGTTCCCAGATGCAGCGCACAGCATACCCCTGGTCCATGAGGTACTCTTCTTTAATCTTAGTACGGAGGTTGTGCAGGCCTCCATATGTTGAATCAAGTAATTTGTTGAAGTCTTTTTCAGAGTAGCAGACAGGGCACCCATGAAAAAAACAACCGTGAAATTCAAAAGCTGTGGGAGTTCCATTTATGACAGCAAAACCATCCAAAAAATATTTGCCTACTTGCTTTTCACCCCCCTTCAGAGCATGCTGGATATTGAGATTCTCACTGTGCTCTATATGCAACAACCATTGAATCGCTGGAGCTGAATACCTTCTCTGCACCTTGTGATAACTGTCCAAAGGAGCTAATGCAATGGTATAGCTCTTCAAATACATGAACCGGTACTGGGCCATACAGACAGATGCCAATGTGATATGTTAGAAGGGGTCAATGCATCGAATCGCTATCTCCTCAACAATATCCCCCTGACCCCCCTGAAAAACTCACGTTCAGTCATTTCCATCACCTGTTCCCTAAATCGAGTACAGGCCTCTCTTAATATATCTACATCTTGTCTGCAATAGTAAGAGCCTTCTTTAGTTTAAACACAGTACCTGTATTAGCAGAGTGCCATTTCATGAATTCTTCTCTCTCCCCGGGCATCATGGTTTCAGGGCTGTAATACTTGGTTTCAGGGAGTGGTCCCACGTAGTCTTGATTGGCCATTGTATTGAACAAGTGGGGGAAATATCCTTTGCTGCTTGAAACCCCATAGCTTTGGGTAATTTGCTTAATTTAAGGGGCAAAAATGAGAGGCTATCAATAAACCGAATCTTATAATCTGGCAGGGTGATACACAAAAGTTTCCCTCCCCTGACTTATAAGCTGAACCCTAACCTTTTCACGGATCAACTGCTTCAGTACTAGGTACCCGTCATAACCTTTGGAGTTGTGAGCGATAAAAGTGCATCCTTTAAACTTATGATTTATAAAATTCTTTACAAACCGCTCCAGGCACCTAACGTCATAACAATTCCACCTCACAACATCTTTATCATCCTCATCCTTCAACATATCCCTGGCGCAGGCATAATTAGGTATATGGATGCCTGTCTCCTGACAGCATTCAAAATCATAAATGATGTATCTTTTGCCAATTCGCGACTGGTCCAACGAATTTAGAAAGCATAAATGCCCTTCCAAGCTTTCAAACTTCTCAGAGCACTGACCACACTAGGTTTCCTTGCACTTTTTGTGGGAGCTAAAGATGTAAACCCCACATGTTTCACAATATTCTTTATTCTTACAGTCAACTTTTCCCTCCATAGCAAGCTGTGTGTGTCTTTCAAGACACACCTTAGACCGGCAAAGCTCTTTGCACCTACAGCAGCACACCTTCTCCTCCACCACCTGCTGGCATTCTTGGTTGAGGCAGGCTCTGCAGATATATTGACAACCATGACTAAATTTGTGGTGGTAAGGTGTGTGGCAGAATTTACAGAAATAGCGTTCACCCAGGAAGCCCTTGATATTTTTGATACCATAATAATGCTTGTCATGTAACAATATAAACACTATTTTTTCTTGCTGGGGGCTACCTGTGACCAAAAACCACCAACCTTTATAGTGACCCTTAAAGCTTCTTCAAAGAGGTGTATCTGAGAAAAGTCAATTCTGTTTTCTGTGGAAACACCCAGTCTATTGTGAAGTTCCCTGGCCCTGGTAATAATTTCTTGATTTCTAACATCCCTGCCAATCAGCCAGAGCAAACAGCTAGCAAAACACAGAAATTCACCTCCCACATTGAAATCTACTAGGTGCTGTCTTTTTTTCTCCAGCACGCTGGTGAGCAGCACAGTGTTTAACTTCCTAAGACCTCCCCCCTCCTTGTTCTTCACGATGATAACCACTAATTGCAAATTACCCCCCCACACACACACACACACAATATCTCGGCCTTACTTTGCAGCAGATTTTCAATACTGGTCAGAAAATCATCAGCATTTAAATCACTGATATTCCTCCTAAGAGAAAAGAGAGGATGATTTAACCCCTCTGCATCCAGCCGGAGTTGAACAAAATCGTTTGGACCTATGTCCCTAGCAACATTATTCAAAAGAGGCTGTATCACATTATGAATAGCCTCTATAGCATCTACAAAAGACTGGATTCGGTCAAGATTAATAAATCTGTAGCGTTGATAATATTCCACAGCCCTGAAATTCCTGATAGGCTTCTCCCATTCCTGTACCATATCCAGATAAACATTGTTCATATTCTGAGAGTTTGCAGAGTTAGGTACTTGTAGCTGTGGTGTAGAATGACATATCTCCCCTTCCGATTGAGATGCTGGCATGGAATCACATTTATGACTGTCTGCTGGGGATGCGGGAAGTCCACCTCTATGCATTTTTGCTTTTTTGCAGGCCGGCTCTGGTTAAACAAACAAACAAACAAAAGGCTATCACCAACATTCCTAATAATGTAATACCGCTCCCCTCCCTTTAGTTTCTAAAAAATAATACTAATGGTTTTTTAGTTGGATAAAATGCTAGATATTATACCTCCTAACAGCATTCGTGTTGTGTAGCTTGTGCATGGCTGGGCCTCTTGGGGCTCCTGGGGTAATGTAAAGTCTACATATGGCTGGCCATCCTCCCATTCTGAAGGGAAAAAACCCCAGTGTTCAGAATTGTTGCAGAAATGTTTACCAGAATCTAAAATGTATGAAAATATGAAAAACAAATACCTTTATACACCCTCAAACATTCTGAGTCTGTCAATTGGTTCTCTATGGCAATAGCAACATCAGTAAATGGCTGGTCATCCTCCCATTCTGAAGGAAAAGAAAAATCCTATGATCAGATTTGTTGCAGAAATGTTTACCAGAATCTAAATGTGTGAAAGTATGAAAGACAAATACCTTCATAAGCCCTCAAACATTCTGAGTCTGTCAATTCATTCTAGTGAAATAAAACAATCAATCAGTCAAACAAGCAAGCAGACAAGAATATTCTAAAACTCCATTTTGCATCTAAGTGTTTCAAAAATTAGCCATAAAACTACTTACAATAGTGGCTTCCATTCTGAAAAGGGTCTTCTTAGCAGATCAAATGGCTCCGGAGGTACAGATATGCCATAAACCAGCAAATGTGACTAGACCAGTATGGACCCTGCTTTTGTATACGCTGGTGATGTCACAAATTAACCACATCAGAAGAGGTGTGTTTTTCACAACTTTTGGAAAGCTGCATTTAAATAGCACGTAATATTACAAAATAATCACATCAGAGTTGATGAGTTCTTCGCAGCTTTTGCAAATCTGGCCAGCCCCTCCTCATCAGGAAAACCCAATTGAATAATACCCCTTGAGCTTTGATTAAATTATGTTTAACATCTGCTAAAGTTAAACAGGGGTCAGCAAAAGAAAAACATAATACATATTTCATGTGATTTGTAAAGCCCATTTTATTATAAATTTCATAGCATTAAGAGGTTCTTACTTACCATTTGATGTTTTGCAGAATCTGCAATAACAAGGCTTTATAAGTTTGTTCTCTTCAATGAAACTGTATAACTCAGGTCCTTTTCTTATTCTGCACCCACGCTTGGGTGGTTTGGGGGTCAAATTTACATCAAACAAATCTCCTTCAGAGGCTGCCATCTTCAAAAGACTGCTGGGATTAAATCGCTAGCTGTTCAGGCCTGCCCACACAAACTCCCCTGCCCCTTGCAATGACACGCCCTTGAACATTGCGCATGCCCAGATCACGGGGAGCTTGACATGCCCGGGCATGTCCCTGCCCGCACAAACTCCCCTGCCCCTTGCAATGACACGACCTTGAGCATTGCGCATGCCCAGATCACAGGGAGCATGACACGCCCGGGCACATCCCAAACTAGGACTAACCCCCCCCTTTTTTTTACTAGTAGACAGACAGAAACACGCATGCCCAGAATCGCAGTCCTGACATGCCTGAACAAGTTTTAAAACCCTACTGCAAGGCTGCTTGCCTCTTGTGAGCCTGGTTGGCTGCTTGCCTCTTGTGAGCATTTTAATTCCTGTTAATATTCCTTGTCTTTTGCTATAGTGGGGAGGGGGGCAGAATAGGTTTTATTCAGGGTGCAAATGGCAAAATATGTGTCTTTAGATTTTGTACAAAGGTAAAAACCACCTGTGGGTTTTAAAAGGGGCTGTGGTTTGTTTGTTTTTTCCCCTGCATTCGAGGAAATGCTTTTAAAGCTACCTAGAAATAAATACCTTTTAGAAAAAAATATCTTTTAGAAAAAAGGGGTTAAATGCAGGCTCTGGCTGCCTTTCAGGGGCTTCTTTTTCCCCAGCTTTTGAGGCACTGATTTTTAAAACTCCACAAAAATTAAAAGCATCGTTAGGCTAGAATGATTAGAAATAAAAAGCCTTTTTTCTTTTTTAATTCACAGCTCCCCAAAGTAGGGCTTGTTTCCCAAAAACACAGGCCTCTGCTAATTATTCACTTTACTTAGCTCTTTTTGGTTTTGAATGTCCATAGAATTAGTCTAGGGTTAACCTAACCATGTGCCCAGAGGATTGACTGCCACTCTTGATGGGATTAGGCCATAGAATTAATCTAGGGTTAACCTAATCATGTACCCAGAGGATTGACTGCCAATCTTGATGGGATTAGGCCAAAATGTCACATCTGGAGGGTGGGGGCTGAGCACCTCACTTCCTTTTAGGGCCATGCCCTGTTGACGTAATCAGCATATGGGCTTGTTTACTTTGATGACGTCACTGATCAAAAGTGCTGATAATTTTCATTAAAAAAAGGTATACACTACTTCTACTTCCATATAACATAAGCCAAAAAATGTCTTCATTGGTAAACCATTTTGTTTTTCCCAAAGGGCCAATTTAAAGGTCAAATTATTTTTGTTGTTGTTGTTATTTAAGATTTAATCTTCAATTCTATTCAGAGTCTGGGACTGGTAAAAACTTAACAGTTCAAGTACTAACCAAGGACCTAAGAGTTATTAAGGTGTCTGAGTATATAAACAGTTCCAAGTAAGGTGGATTTTGCAAAGTCAGAATATTCAGGTCTGATAAGTTTAAAATTTCCATGAATCTAGGCAACCCTTTGGGTATTGCTCCAAGGGCTCCTATTACTATTGGTACAACCATTGATTTCTTAACAGTTCAAGTCCTAACCAAGGACCTAAGAATTATTAAAATAGCATCTGAGTATACAGGCAGTTCCGAGAAGGGTGTTTTTTTTAAATTATTATTGTTGTTGTTGTTTATGCATGTAAGTGACAACCTGAGCAGACTTGAGAAGTTTTTTCTTCCTTTTTCTAGCAGCATGACCAAATCAACATCTTTACAAAACCTCATTTTAAGTGAAACTTTCACAATTATCAATATTATTAATGGCATTTAGATAATTTGAAACTATGTACAGAAAATTAAAGAAAAATGATAACTAATAAGGAAATGAAAGAGAATCAACCTTTATTATAGAACAATCGCTTATGTGCAGGCATTTCTGTTCGCCCACCAAATTCTTCTGAATGATCTATCAAAGCATCTTTTACCACTTCATAACTACAAAGAGCAACCATTGGCTTTGATCCATTCCAGACAGTAAATATAGGTCCATATTTCACAGTAAGCTAAGGGTAGAATTAGATGAAAATTCAGTTAATTAGGTGACAATGCATTTTTGATGAAATTATATACTACTACTACTACTACTACTAATAATAATAATAATAATAATAATAATAATAATAATAATAAAGTTGGAAGGGACCTTGGAGATCATCTAGTCCAATCCCCTGCTCAGGCAAGAAACCCTATACCATTTCACATAAATGGCTGTCCAGTCTCTTCTTAAAAACTTCCAGTGTTGGAGCATTCACAATTTCTGGAGGCAAGTTGTTCCACTGATTGTTCTAACTGTAAGGAAATTTCTCCTTAGTTCTAGGTAGCTTCTCTCTTCGATTAGTTTCCATCCATTGCTTCTTGTCCTGCCTTCAGGTGCTTTGGAGGATAGCTTGACTCCCTCTTCTTTGTGGCAGCCCCTGAGATATTGGAACACTGCTATCATGTCACTCTTTGTCCTTCTCTTCATTAAACTAGACATACCCAATTCCAGCAGCTGTTCCTTATATGCTTTAGCCTCCAGGGCCCTAAGCATCTTTGTTGTTCTTCTCGTACTATTTATAGAGTTTCAACATCTTTTTTACATTGTGGTGACCAAAACTGGATGCAGTATTCCAAGTGTGGCCTTACCAAGGCATTGTAAAGTGGTATTAATACTTCATGTGATCTTGATTCTATATCTCTGTCAATGCAGCTTAGCACTGTGTTGGCTTTTTTTGGCAGCTGCAGCACATTGCTGGCTCATATTTAAGTGATTGTCCACTAGGACTCCAAGATCCCTCTCACAGTTACTATTATTGAGCAAGGTAAGCCCTATACTATACCTGCACATTTAGTTTTTCTTGCCTAAATGTAAAACCTTACTTTTTTCACCATTAAATTTCATTTTGTTAGATAGCGTCCAATGTTCAAGTCTGTCAAGATCCTTCTGTATCTTAAGCCTGTCTTCCGGAGTGTTGGCTATTCCTGCCAGCTTGGTGTCGTATGCAAATTTGATGAGGTCCTCATCTATCCCCTCATCCAAATCATTGATGAAGATGTTGAAGAGCACAGGGCCCAGAACAGAGCCCTGGGGCACCCCAGTACACACTTCCCTCCTTGTAGATGCAGTTCCATTGAGGACCAATACACACTTCCCTCCAAGTATTTTTGAAATACTTCTTAAATTTGTCAGAAACACTTCAGCATATTTAAGCAAAGCTTCAATAACTTTTAAAACCTACAAAATACATCAATATGATTATGATCCAGTACATCACATATATCTCCTAGTTGATGAGTGACAGACAATGCTACGTTGGCCTTTGTGGGTATATATGGATTAGAAAACTTAGCTTACAGAGAATAGCTTGAGCCACTCCAGATAAAACTGTGCTTTGGTTGTACTTCTGACATACTAGCACAAAAAGACCAAAATGCAGCAATCCTATTTTTACCATTAACAAAAAATGTTATATATTGCAAAAGTAAAACAAAGCCTGATAACTAGTCTATTCTTTCTTTAGCTTACTAGAAAAATGTATTTGAAATACACCATTAACCAACTTTATGTAGGCAAGTGAAGGTCAATATTTATTGGTCCAGATGTTAACCAGCATGAGATATGGAACATTTGACATGGAATATAAGAATATATATACACTTTAGTAAATAATAATAACAGAGAAAGAAAAGAATACTTTTATTATTATGGAACATTCAAAAAATGCAATTCAGGGAAAGCTATATTGATGAAAGCTTCTTAAAGTGGATCAGGTAATTATTTGTTGTGTCAAGGACAGGCCTTGGAACTTCCAGTGAAGATGACCAATTGACAACACACTAGAGAGAGATCACTGGGGCTCCCTGAAGGATTTTTCTCTAAACTGTTGCCTTTTCAACTTACCAACAGAAGGAACTGGCATTCCTTTAGTTTATATGACTCTCCTGGGTTAGGGAGAGTACTAAAATCATTCCACAAGAACCTCAATACAGCAATGGTCTGCAAGTAGCTTCAGGAGCTGTGCTTCAGAGCAAGGGTCCCCAACCCCCTGTCCATGGATCAGTACCGATCCATGGCATGACAGCAACCAGTCTGCACAACAAGCAAAGCCCCATGTGTGGGATACAGGCAGCACACAAAACTATGCACTCTCCAGTCCGTGGAAAAATCTTTCTCGACGGAACCAATCCCTGGTGCCCAAAAGATTGGGGACCTCTGCTTCAGAGCACTGATGAGCCAGCAGCTGGGGCGGGGCTGCAATCACTTTGTTTGAAAAGCAACCATTTTGGAATTTATTTTTCAAATGGACAGTAAGTTGTGCCTTTCATTTCTTAAACACTTTTAAGGACTAATAATCTTTATTGAGCTAAAAAAAGACTCTCTTTAACTGTAGCTTTTTTTCCTTTTTGAAGATCTGTGCCATCTGGGGGATTTCTTTATTGTTAAACAAGAAGACTGCTGAAAGCAAGCTAAAATAAGGAAGTGTGGAATATCTTTTTTTTTAACTTTGATGGAGAAATATAAGAGTAGAAAGTTATGGTTCTAGTTTCCCATTTTTAAGTAATTTGCAGCTTGTCTGCTTTGCTGTGGGTGGTTAAAACTCTCCGATTTTTATGAAACCTGATTGGCCAGTAATCCTTAAGTGACCTACAAAAAAATTTACTCTTTGACTAAAAAGGGAGTTAAGAAGATGGAGGAGCAAATTATTAGAGATGTATTTGGAAAATTCTTAAATAAAACCTATCAGTTCATAGACCAACTATATTTCAAGGATGTTTAAAAAAACTAGTCAAACTACTTCACAGATGCAATTATGTGTAGAAATTACCAAACCATGGAGGCAATTTCACAAGTAGTTGACAATGTAAAGGAGTCAATTGCAATTTTGACACCAATCTTATTTATGATGATTTAAATGTAAACCTCCCAACACAATTAAAAGAAGAGTCTCAACAAAATCTGCAACTTTCAAGGGGACAAGTTTGGGACTTTTTTATTAACAAGGTTGAGAAATCCTTGAGAAAAAGACAAATTTACAATTACTTGATTGACATTCCAGAGAAGAAAAAGATTTTACTCTATGAAGATAAGCTGGAAGGAGTGATTTAAACTTAATTAGTCAATTGGAATCAGGATGGATTTTTATTGGTTTGATATTTGTAACTGAAAGAAAGTTTTAATGTAAAATGGGTCTGAAAAATGCATTTTTTTTTCTTTATATATAATGCTTAAATTATTCCTAAAGATTGTAAAAGATTACTGAAAGTGTATTTGAAAGTATCTATGTTAAGAGACAGTTAAATAAAAAGATGTATTAGTTTAAAGGAAAGTTTAGAGTCTTAAAGTAGATGTATACAAGAAGAAAAAAAGTATTCTATGAGGATACCGTATATGCCAGCGTATAAGGCGACCCAGCATATAAGACGACCCCCGTCTTTGGCGCCGAGTCGCATGCCTAGAAAGTCAAACCAGTATTTCCGGCGTATAAGATGACTCGGCGTATAAGACAACCCCTGACTAAATTTTAATATTTTATAGATTGTATTTTTTTTTCTTTTTCCTTATATTTCTTATTTTTATTTTACTTTTTTATATCTCTTTTCTTCTTTCTTTTTTCTTATTGTTTTTCTTTTTAAGCATTTTTTTTAATATTTATGCTTTTCTAAAAAATACATATATTATTGTTAATTACTTTATAACTTGTTCATGTAATGTATTTAGACTTATCTATAGTTTATACTTTCTTAATTTTTTTTTTTAAGATTTTAAGAAATTCTAATTAAGCCTATATTCAGCTCTGGGAAGGTTGGGGGATGGAGTGGGAGGGTTGGGGTGGGTTGGGTAGGGTTGTTTTTTTTTCTTTTTGTAATAATTTCAAAAATTTTCAATAAAAAAAAAATACAACCCCTGACTTCGGCGCCGATTTTAACCCTTGCGAAAGTCATCTTATACGCCAGAATATGAGTTAATTCGAGTTAGTTGGATTTTTATTTGTTTAATCTATGTAATTGAAAGAAAGCTCTAATGCAATTTGTGTTGATAAGATGAGTTTGAAAATGTTTCTTTGTTTTATGTATAATTTTGGAGTAATTTTTAAAGCTTGTAAAATATTACTGAAAGCAAAATTTAAAGTATGTATGTTAAGAAGAAATTTTTAAAAAGATGTATTAGAACATACTGATTTTAGAAATGTTTTTAAAGAAAAATTTAATGTTTTAAAATGGAGAAAAGGTGCTTTTTCCCTTTAAGGTTAAATAATCTGAAAGAATATAGTGAATTTTATTAATATAAATGGTGATAGTTTATAAAGATTATTAAGTACAAACAGAAATATTACTTCCATAGCAGGGAAGAAAAAGCAGAGATGGTTAAATTGATTGTTTTATTCAAAGAAGAGAATATATTTAATTATATTTTTTATTTGGAAATCACTTCTGCATTTTGTGCTAGAGATAAAAAAATAAAATTTTGATTTTGGTTTTGCTGATTACATAGATTTGTTGTTATAAAAATGGCTAGTTAAAAACTTGAGGCCGTAATGTTATCTTCTACTGTGCTAAAAAGAGTCAACCCCCTTTTTCCCCCTTTATCTCACATTTTCTCTTTCCTTCCCTTTTTCCTCCCTCTAGTTTCCATTATTTTTATTTTCTTTTGTATTTTATATTTTGATAAATTAATAAAATTTGAAGTAGAAAAGGAATAGGCAGAGGTTGAACTGACTTTTCAAAATGTAAAAATTATCCTTCTGTAATGCTAAAAAAAGTCTGCCATTGATGTATTTGATTCATGACTAAATAAATAAATCCATAAGGACAGGCCTTGACAAAATGGGCACAGAAGAAAAGGAAAGAAGTGAAAAAACTAAGAGTGAATGTAAAAGTATTGCAAAAAGACAAACTGATGTATTTCATGAAAAATAATAACATATACATTAGATCAACTTCCCAACAGACTGAATGGAAAGTTGATATAAGTAAAGAATATATAGGAGTGCTTCAAACAGTGTGCAAGGAATTATATTACAGAGGGCCAGTGAAGTAGAATTATAATAATGGACTATTTGATTTTTTTTTACAAAAAAGGTTACAGGTGAAAAAACTATGCATGGAAGAGGATAACTGATCTATTTGGAGGATGGAAACAGGAGCAAACTGCTAGCATTCATAAAGATAAACCATCTTTGGTAATCTAAATGGGCTTCAAGGAACTGGATTTCCACTATACTATAGGAAAGAGTTTGTGTTTCTATATGTCTTTGTTGGCATCTAGTGATTGTCTGGATTTTTGCAGCCCAGATGAAATATCCCTAGCCTTTCATTTATTAGGTTGTATCTGCATTTAAGCAACCTGGAGTCAAACAGGTTAGCTAGAAGAAGAGGAGGATTAAATGAATTTGATGCTAATTTGAATTTGATACTAATTCAAATGATATAAAGTTTTAGATTTATGTTTCTAAAGTTTTTCTTGTTACTACATATTTGAAATGTAGTACAACTTTGAAACTTCCATTGCAGGTTTATTAGATTGTTACAAGGTGACGTTATACTATAATTCCTGTTGAAGATACATGAGCTCAAAATAACATTGGTTGTTTATAGAATCAAACTAATAAAATTAGAGAAAGGCACAGTAATATTTCAAAGTAATCACCAGAAACTTTGAAGAAGTACAATACTTAACTAACCTTACCTTTTCATAATATTTATACAGAGGTAGTACATCTCGCTGAAAGATGTTCCCCAGAAAAAGCCATGGAGTAGGTCCAGGGGGCAGCTGCCCTTTTTTCTTATACATTTGGAAAGAAGAAAAAAGGGTGAAAAGTATACAGAGAAGAAGTACAACTTCTGTCCATGTCAGATCCATCCTCTTCTCAGTTGTTGTCCTCTTCAAAAATCCCAGAAACTGTTTAAATGAGACAAGATTGAAAGAAAAAGGCTAACTGGAGCCTCAATCACATCTAAATGACATATTTTCTCTAACCTTTTTTTTTTTAATCAGTGTGTTCTTTTACTGCTATCAGTACAAGGTAATTATTTACTAACATCCCTACCTTTGAAGTCTGGGTTCAAATAAGTTCCTGTTTTTGTACATTTGGTGGAACAATATGGAGTAATACAATATAAGTATCTTCTAGTCCAGTGTTTCTCAACCTTGTCAAATATAGGATGTATGGACTTCAACTCCTAGAAATCCTTACCCAGCTATGCTAACTGGGCATATCCAGGATTTGAAGTCCACACATCTTAAAGTTGTCGAAGTTAAGAAACACTGCTCTAGTCCAACTCCCTACAAAAGCTGGAGACCCTGTTCCATTCCAGACACTTCTTCAAAGCCCCCAGTGATGGAGCACCCACAACATCTGAAGGCAATTGTTCTCACTGTTAGGAAATTTCTCCTTAGTTCTAGGTTGCTTCTCTCCTAGACTCTGGGTGGTTAACAATCATATGCATAAACATACTAAAATATAAATAAGTTAATGCCAACCACTAAAATCCATTTACAGATGGGAGGGCAGGGGCAGGATTGAGAGGGAGATGGGATCTATTGTTACTCGATTAACCAGCTCCACTGTGATGCTCTCCCATGCTAACTGGTAGAGCCAGGTCTTTAGGCCCTTACAAAAGGTCAGGAGGGTTGGGGCCGACCTCACTTGGGGGAAAAAATATTCCAGAGGACAGGTGCAACAGCAGAGAAGGCTTTTCCTGGACACTGCCAGCCAGAATAGTTGGGCCTGTAGCATGCCTCCTCTGCTAGCACAGGTGGGATGGCCAATCCAGTGGGATGAGAAGTCCTTCAAGTAGCCTGGATTCATGCCTTGAACTGCTTTAAAGGTGATTACCAACACCTTGAATTGCACCTAGAAGCAGACTGGCAGCCAATGCAGCTCGCAGAGTAGTGATGTTATATGGGCCATTCTTTGGGTCCCAAGAACGGCCTGAACCGCTGCAGTCTGCACCAGCTGTAGCTTCCAAATGCCTTTCAAAGGTAGCTCTGTGTAGAACACATTACAATAGTCCAATTGTGAGATGACAGTGCAGGGAATCCTGATCCAGGAAAAGCCACAAATGGTGCACAACCCAAAATTGTGCAAAGGTTCTTCTAGCCACAACTACCACCTGCTCTTTGAGCAGGAGTTCTGAATCCAGGAGAATCCCTCAAGTTGCAAACTGGGATAGTGCCACCCCACCCAAATTCAAATATGACAGATCTCAGGATCCCATGTACCCAAAACCGTTCAGTCTTACCAGGATTCAGTCAAAGCCTGTTGTTCCCCATTCAGGCCCCACAGCCTCCAAGCACCACAAGAGGGAAGCCATAGTATGACTTGGTTCACCAGGAGTGGAAATATAGAATTGAGTATTTTCAGAATACTGCAGATCATCTGGTGACAGATGATCGCGCCCAGTCATTTGCTATGGATGATGAAAAAGAGTGGAGATATTACCAAGCCCTGTGGCGTGCCACAAGATTGTGGCCAAGAGCTGGACCTCTCATTCCCTATCAACACCAATTGGAACCAGCTTTGAGAAAGGAGTAGAACTAGCACTAAACTGTGTCGCCCAGCCACAGCCCCCATAGCTGACCCAAAAGGATACCATGGTCAATGGTATTGAAAACCATTGAGAGGTCAAGGAGAGCAAAAATGGTTGCACTACCCCGATCTCAATCTCACCAATGATCATCAACAAGTGTGACCAATGCTGTTTCCATTCCATAACCGGGCCTGAATCCTGACTGAAAGGGGTCCAAGTAATTCACTTCATCACAGATCCTCTGAAGTGCCAGACCACCACATTTTCCACAATCTTCCCCAAAAAGGAAATTGGATGAAAATTGTCCATGCAGGTAGGATCCAGTGACGATTTTTTAAGGTGGGGGAAAATCAGGGCCTCCTTAAAAGACTCCAGAAATGTCCCCCCTCTAGTGCCATATTGATCACTGCTTAGACCCACCTGCTAGTCACTGTCCTGGAGGCTTTCATTATCTGGAAGAGAAACGGATCTTACTGACAGGTGGTGGTGTTGACAATGTTGAGGACCCTGTCCACTTCATCCCCTGAAAGATTTAACCAGATTTAATCAGGAAGAGGCATCCTTCATATAACCCAAATAACTTTTGAATCCTTGTAGGACTTAAGGCTTTTCTTTCACCAGCTTGCTATAACTTTGAATTCAGTACTATGAGCATTACTCCTTTAAACAAACTCCTTCAAACCATGACTTTCAAGAGGGTTACACAGATTAGATCTCTCGTCCAGAACTACTTGATAATTTAAACAGTTAATAATTTAATTGAATAAATTACTAGGAAGCCTCTGAGGTAAACTAAACCCAATTTTCAATTCTTCAGAAGTTTTAAAAATATTCCAAATCAATATCAAACTGTTTGTGAGGTTCTCTCTGTCCATCAGATAATGGAAAGGAATACTTTTATCAGTTCATTTATACTGAAAAACTGACTGGATGGAATTTCAAAACCACCTCAAGGTTGGTTAGGTTTTAATATTTACAGAACAGCAGAACCAAACATGAACAGAGACTATTTGAAAGAGATTCTGTTCCTTCATTTCTTTCATAATGATTAGAACAGCACATTTAATAGTTTTTGACAACTTCAGACAATCCAAAATACTTGAAGAATATTCTGAGAGGTTTCAGACTGCCTCTTACTATAAAATTTCCTGGTATTTACTTACTACTGAAATTAGATAGGAGAGAAACTCAGCAGAAAAGTTTTCAAGATTTCAAACTATGGTATGACAGGACATCAATCTCAAATTTAGACTGGATGGGTGCAGGCCAAATAATCATCTTTGGAGGCAAAATCATTGGTGGAAGAAAAAGAATCACTTGTTGTTCAGCACACCACTTTGGGGGAGGAGTGCTACTTTCTATGAATGCCTCGTTGAGTTAGAAAGCCCACCAAGGTGTTCTATTGGGTAGCATGAATAGAGGGGTGTGAATTGTTACGTTGTATTACTTTGATTCTTGGAGGGAAAGTTTAGATCTGGTTTCACTTTTGATATTATGTACCCAATAAACATATTCTTTGAGGAATTTTCCTGCCTCTGAGTTATAACATAGTCAATTTTATATTTATTTCCCATATTTTTCCCCATTTCTCCAATTCTATATTATATCCGAAATTTTTTGCCCATCTAATCATTGTGGCTTTGACAACCTTGTCTTCCATTTTATATCTCAATAGGTATTTACATAAATTGCTAATTAATTTTATTTCTGTTCCATGTATAATTTTATCCAATTCTTGCGGCTCTTTTTGGATTTCATATAATTTTTTGTCCTCTGTATATTTAGATTGAATTTGTGTAAATGTCTACCAATCAATCCCTATGCTTGTTCCAATTCTTGTTTTGTTTTGTTTTCAAATTTCCCTGTTCATTTACAAATTCCTTGTATCTAATTATCTTATTTATATCGAATAGATTTGGGTATTTCAAAGCTTCTGTTGGGGATAACCACATTGGAATTCTTGTATAATGTTTTTGTTTTATTTTTTCCCAAGTCTGTAGCAATGCATTCCTAACTATGTGTCTTTGAAAATATCTGTTATGTCCCGAGCCTTGCAAACGGCTCAGGCGTTTGCAGGCAGTCCCGGACAGGTGCAAAGCTGCCCGGGACCAGATAGGCTGTCGCCAGCGCCGTGCGCATGCGTGGGTGCTGGCGCGGGAAAAGTATCACATTTACCCGGGAAGCGTCTATATAAGAAGCTGGGAGGTTTTGTGAGCTGCTGAAGCCATCTACTTGTAAGCTGAACGCTGAATAAAGGAAACTGAGAACTTCAACTGCTTCTCGTGTCTGCTTCCCGCCAAGGACTCAACACTGGCGACGAGGATGGGATGCCTTGCACTACCTGGAAAGGAAGAAGTGTAAGCTTACCCAAGGAATCCTGAGCGGCGGAAAGGAACGGCATCGACTCGGCAGCTGCCCGCCAATCCGGTGCGCATTCGGGGGTAGGCTGGCTGATAGACCCGTCTCCTGAAGATCTGAAGATGGCGAAAATCGGAAGGCTTTCGGAA
The DNA here is from genome assembly GCF_016545835.1 of Crotalus tigris. Lineage (NCBI taxonomy): Eukaryota > Metazoa > Chordata > Lepidosauria > Squamata > Viperidae > Crotalus > Crotalus tigris. The sequence continues at coordinate 163,757 of NW_024097729.1, forward strand.
TTCGACGTCTCACATCCAGAGCGGTGGGAGTCATACGTAGCCAGGGTGGAGAACTACTTCAAGGCAAACCAAGTGAGGGAAGAGAGCTTGAAGGCTGCCACCCTGCTTTGTGTTTGCGGTCAAGACGCCTTCGACATCGCAGAAAACCTTGCAGCACCTGTTCCAGTAGAGTCTGTCAGCTACGCAGATCTGAAGAAGCTACTGAAGGAGCACTTCCACCCCAAGATGTCCGTCATCGCATGGCGCCACACCTTCGAGCAGAGGGATCAACGGCCCGGTGAGTCGGCCAAAGAATTCATCGCCGCATTACGGAAGGCCGCCAAGCACTGCGAGTTCAAAGACCTCGAAGAACGACTGAGGGACCGATTCGTGTGCGGGTTAAGGCATCGAGATCTACAACAGAGACTTTTCGCTAAAGAAGAACTGTCCTACCAAGATGCCTTAAGGGAAGTCACCGCAGAAGAAGCAGCAGGTGGCGCTGTCAAGAACATGCGGCCAATCAGAAACAGTCCAGAGGTTGCATCCGTGCACCAGGAAGACGCCCAAAGAAACTCTGAGGAGGATCCGGACGAGGAAGTCGACCGTCTCCACCCCACGACGGAAGAAAAACAGAAGGGAAGCTCTTCAGCTCCGCTCAAGTGCATCGGCTGTGGAGGTCGCCACAGGAGAACCGACTGCAAGTTCCGCTCCGCTACCTGCCGGGCATGCGGCAAACAAGGACACATTGCAGCTCTGTGTCTGGGCCGACGAAAGGTACAACCTCAGGAAGAACTGCGCCTGAAAGGTACCAGATTCCCCAGCCAGAATAGGGTAGGGTTTTGCGCTTCGCGAAGAAGCATCCTTAGGACAGGCACACACAAGCCCATTAAGAAAAAGCTGTCACTCAAGGTGAAGCTACAAGGGGTTCCATTATCTATGGAACTAGACACAGGGTCTGCCTTTTCAATTATCTCCTTGCATACATTTAGGAAGATTTGTTCCGGTAGTGGAACTCAGGCCAAGTTAAGGCCTTCTGACATTGTGTTAACAGATTTTCAAAATTCAAGAGTGTGTGTTAAGGGGGAGGCCACCCTTAACGTGCAATACAAGAGTTTTGAAGGTCCACTAGACTTATTAGTAGTAGGGGGTGAACGAACGAGTCTCATAGGACTCGATTGGTTTGAGGCCCTGGGGATACACGTCACAGGACTCAACAGTTTACAAACACTTGACCTACAGGAAGTCTGCAAAGAATTTGCAGATGTTTTCAGCCCCCAGCTGGGCACATTCAAAGGACCCCCTGTGTCCTTAAAGCTAGACCCCACTGTCACTCCCATTAGAATTAAAGCAAGAAGGGTCCCTTTTGCTTTAAAGAGTAAAATTGACACTGAGTTAGACAAACTGATTCAACAGGGAATCCTAGAACCTGTTGATTCCAGTCCTTGGGAGACCCCCATTGTCACGCCTCTAAAGGCAAATGGGGACATTCGCATTTGTGCTGACTACAAATGCACTCTGAATAAGGCATTGCAGCAACATGCCTATCCTGTTCCTGTGGTCAGTCATATTCTGGCCTCCCTCAAGGGGGGGCGCGTTTTTGCAAAGCTTGACCTAGCTCAAGCGTATCAACAGCTGCCTGTTGATGATGATGCTGCTATAGCTCAGACTATTGTGACCCACAGGGGAGCCTTTAAGGTAAAAAGGCTGCAGTTTGGAGTGAATGTCGCTCCTGGGATTTTCCAAAGCGTAATGGAAAACACACTACGGGGTATACCAGGGGTTTGCCCCTACTTTGATGATGTCTTAATTGCAGGAGACTCCACACACATTCTAGCTGAAAGGCTAAGGGCTGTTCTGTTAAGATTCAGGAAGTCAGGCCTCAAGCTCAAAAAAGACAAATGCAAGATTGGGGTGCCTTCTACTGAATTTCTGGGGTTCAAAATTGATGCTGCTGGGATTCACCCTGCTGAATCCAAACTAACAGCTATTTTAGAAGCACCTAGGCCAAAGTCCAAGGCCGAACTTCAGGCCTTCCTGGGCCTCCTGAATTTCTACAATTCTTTTCTTCCACATAAAGCTAGTGTAGCTGAGCCTCTTCACAGGCTACTAGACAAACAAGCAGTGTGGCAGTGGTCACATACACAGGAGGCTTGCTTTAACAAAGTCAAGGCCTTGCTCACTTCTAACAGTGTACTTGCACATTTCAACGAATCTCTTCCTGTGTGCATCGCATGTGATGCGTCCCCTTACGGGGTAGGAGCTGTCCTGAGCCACCTCAGGTCTGATGGAACTCAGGTTCCTGTTGCATATTACTCCAGAACATTGTCTTCTGCTGAGCGCAACTACGCTCAGATAGACAGGGAGGCTCTGGCTGTTGTTGCTGGAATTAAAAAATTCCATGATTTTCTATATGGCAGGCATTTCACGGTCTTTACTGACCATAAGCCTCTGCTGGGACTGTTTACCACACGTAAGCAGACTCCCCAAATCATTTCCCCTAGAATGCTTAGGTGGTCTATTTTTCTGTCTGCATATGATTTTTCTTTACTCCACAAGCCTGGGAAAGAAATGGGCCATGCTGATGGCCTCAGTAGATTGCCTCTGCCAGTAGTAGAAGCTGACCCTGCGCCAGCTGTCAACATTCTATCAATCCAAGCCTTGCCCGAGCTCCCTCTTTGTGCCAGGGATGTTGCCGCTGAAACAGGTACAGATCACACACTTTCACGTGTCCGTTCCTGGGTTTTGTCCGGTTGGCCTGAGCACTGCCCTAGTCCTGAGTTTCAGAGTTTCTGGTCCAAAAGAAACGAGTTGTCCCTTTCTCAGGGTTGTCTGCTTTGGGGAAACAGAGTTGTCATTCCCTCCTCAATGAGGACTAGGGTCTTAGAATCCCTCCACGAGGGTCATCCTGGCATTGTTCGTATGAAGGCTCTTGCACGCAGCCACTTGTGGTGGCCTGTTTTAGATAAGGATATTGAGGCTAAGGTGCATGCATGCCACCTGTGCCAACGATCTCGCCCAGAGATGCCCCAAGCTCCCGTGCATAAATGGGAGGAAACGCAGTCCCCATGGTCTAGGGTGCACATTGACTACGCTGGGCCCTTTCAGGGCCAGTTCTTCTTGGTCCTTGTTGACAGCCATTCAAAATGGCTTGAGGTTGTACCTGTCTCTTCCACCACCACTGCAAAGACTATTCAGGTACTGAGGGGGATTTTTGCTGCACACGGGCTTCCAGATGTCATCGTGTCTGACAACGGCCCTCAATTCACTTCCTCCGAATTCCAAGCTTTCTTACAGGCTAACATGATTCGTCATGCCACGTCTGCACCCTTCCACCCGTCCACCAACAGTATGGCTGAACGTATGGTGCGCATCACAAAGGACGCCTTGAAAAGACTCACCTACGGGGACTGGCATCACAGGTTGGCTGACTTTCTCCTTTCTTATCGCACCACACCGTCCACTTCTACAGGGAGAAGCCCAGCTGAACTTCGTTGGGGGCGTCAACTTACTACTAAACTTGACCGGTTGCATCCGGACAGACTGCCTTCATCTACCTCACATCCTAGGGCACCTAGACAACTATTTGTGGGTGCCCCGGTTTGGGCTCGCAATTACGGGCCTGGTCATACCTGGGTCCCTGCTTCTATTTCCAGGGTCACAGGTCCTCTCTCCTACGAGGTTGCCCTGGACAACGGTCGTGTCCTGCGTCGGCACATCGACCAACTCCGCCCTAGGCGGGACTTTTCAGATGAGACTCCTGGGTCTTTTCCAGGGGGGGAGGGGGACCCTTTGGAGCAAAGGGAAGGGCACGAGCTGCTGCCCATCTCCACTGATGGAGCCACAAACGGCCCATCCCAGGGTTCCGCGAGAGCTCCGAACAAGAATTCTATGAGCCTACCTAACTACCAGGCATCCACGCCTACTCCAGCCAGGGAGTCACCCCGGGGGCATACTCACTTTCCACACACATCACACAGCACTCCAGTCACGGAGGATACCCGGGGGCATCCCAACAAATCATTCCCCGCAAGAGAGCTGGCACACAATCCCCAAGGTTGGCCTGACCTTACCCCAAATTCTACAGGGGGTCAAACATACAGGGAGGTGGTCGAGGAACCAAGTCCCGACTACAACACCTCTAGCCCAAATCAGGGAGTAACTGAGTTTTGGGAAAGTACAGAAACCCACACAAGCCCGGACACAGAACGGGGTTCAGGGAATGGACAGCCTCCTGACAGGTCTTGGACGGACCTAGGAGGTTCAACAGAGATGCCCAGCAGTGGCTATCACTTCAAGGGGCCCGAGGGTCTACAGCTAGGCAGGTCAACCAGGTCACAAAGTGACAGAAGCTCTGGCCTGACGAGCCCGGTGGGCAAGCAAGCAGGCCAGGCATCGGGGCACAGTCCTTGGAAGGCACCAAGGCAAAATAAGGAGAACAGGCTCACATCTCCCTCCAGTCAGGGAACTCATGCTAGTAACCCAGAGCTGAGAAGGTCACAGAGAGCAAAGAAGTCTCCTAAATACTTAGAGGATTACATAACATTGATGGCTAAACAAAAGCCAGGTAACGATAGGAGCACTGAGAAGCAGAACACTGCATAAAATAAATGTTTATATGTTGGTAATAGTTTTAGCCCGAGGGAAAGGGGTGTTATGTCCCGAGCCTTGCAAACGGCTCGGGTGTTTGCAGGCAGTCCCGGACAGGTGCAAAGCTGCCCGGGACCAGATAGGCTGTCGCCAGCGCCGTGCGCATGCGCGGGTGCTGGCGCGGGAAAAGTATCACATTTACCCGGGAAGCGTCTATATAAGAAGCTGGGAGGTTTTGGGAGCTGCTGAAGCAATCTACTTGTAAGCTGAACACTGAATAAAGGAAACTGAGAACTTCAACTGCTTCTCATGTCTGCTTCCCGCCAAGGACTCAACAATATCTGTGTATTTTATGTTTTTCGTCCCATAGGAATGCATGCCACCCTGCTTGCAAATCATGTCCTTCTATTGTTAAGACTCTAGTATTTTTCAAATCCATCCAATCTTTTAGCCAAGTTAAGCTTGATGCTTGGTAGTATATTTCCCACTCTGGTAACGGCAATCCCCCTTTATCTTTCGTGTCTTGCAAGAGTTTTAATTTAATCCTGGGTTTTTTCCTTTGCCATATAAATTTAGTGATCAATTTATTTAATTCTTGAAAGAATGTTTTCCCTAATTTTATTGGAATAACCTGGAACAGAAATAATATTTTTGGCAATACATTCATTTTGACTGTAGCGGTCCTCCCTAAAAATGAAATTTGCAAATTTTCCCAATTTTCTAAATCTTTTTTTATCTGGTGTAGTATTTTATCATAATTGTCCTCCTAAATCGAGGAGCATTTCGCTGTAAGCCAGATCCCTAAGTATTTTATTTTCTTGGTTATACTTATCTTTGTTTTATCTTCCAATTCCCTTTCTTGTGCCTTTGTAGGATTTTTTGTTATTAATTTGGATTTATTCCTATTAATCTTAAGTCCGGCTACCTCACCAAATTCTTCTATTTTTTGAATCAATTTAAAGCTGGTTTCTAATGGATCTTCCAAAATAAATACCAAGTCATTAGCAAAGGCCTGGACCTTATATTCTTCCTTTTTAATTTTTAAACCCTTTATTTCTTGGTCCTCTCTGATTTTTGTAAGAAGTATTTCTAATGATAAAATAAATAGAAGAGGAGAAAGTGGGCATCCTTGTCTTACTCCTTTGGTTATATCAATTTTTTCTGTCATTTCCTCATTTATAATTACCCTAGCTGTTTGTTTGGTATATATTTTCTCAACCATCTTTCCAAATTTTGTCCCAAAATCCATATAGTACAATTGTGTTATAATAAAATTCCAATTCAAATTATCAAATGCCTTCTGGGCATCAAGAAAAAACAGTGTAGCTTGTCTTTCAGGATGAACTTCGTAAAATTCTAAAGTATTCAGTATTATCCTCATGTTATTTTTTATTTGTCGTCCTGGTAAAAATCCATTTTGATCTGGGTGAATATAATTATTCAAAATTTTCTTTATCCTTTCTGCTATTATTGTTGTAAATGTCTTATAATCTTTATTCAGTAAAGAAATTGGTCTATAATTTTGAATTTGTTGTAGGTCTGAGTCTTCCTTAGGAATGAGGGTGATAATTGCTTCAGTCCAAGTTGTTGGTATCTTCGCCTCTTCCAACACCTCATTGTACATCTCCAACATTATCCATTGTAGTCACTCTTGTGTATTTTTATAAAACTCGACCGGAATTCCATCTGGGCCTGGTGATTTGTTGTTTTTTTTGTTTTTTCAATGCTATTTCTAATTCTATTGCAGTTATTGGTCTATTCAACATTTCCTTTTGTTCTTCAGTAATTTTACCCATTTTTGCTGCCTCAATATATTGTTTGACTTTATCATCTGGTATATCTTCCTGATGGTATAGCTTTGAAAAGAAATTTTGTATTATTTTCTTTTTTTCTTCCCGTCTATATTGTACTGTTCCACTTTCATCTTGTAGTTGGTATATTGTTCTTTTGCCTTTTTCTTTTTTTAATTTATAAGCCAACCATCGACCAGTTTTATTCACGTTTTCAAAGTAATTTTGTTTTGCCATCCTGATTTTCTGTGCCATTTCTTTTTGTGTTGTCAGGTTAATCTTGTGTTTTATAATATTCCATTTTTCTTTTATCTTTTTGTTTTGTGGGTCCTTCTGTAGATCACCTTCTATTTTTTTTAATTCTTCTTGTAATTTCCCTTGTTGAAGTCTCCTATCTTTATTTTTCTTTGAGTTGTATGCAATTGCCAATCCCCGTATGTAAGCTTTTGTAGTATCCCACAAATTTTGTGTTGATGTCTCTTCCTTTTTATTTACCTGAAAAAATAATGTCGACTCCTTTTCTAGCATCTGTATATATTGTTTATCTTTACATAGTCTTTGATTCATTGACCATCTTTTTCTCTGTTTCTGGCCTTTCCATTTTATTATTATTGGGTTATGATCCGCCCAATCATTAAGCCCTATTTCAATTTCCTCTATCCCTTTTTGTACGTCTGTTGTTGCCCAGGCCATATTGATCCTAGATCAAGACTGATGTGGATACGAGTAGAACGTATATTGTTTGTCTGATCTGTGTGTCTCTCTCCATATATCCTGAAGATTGAGTTCTGTTACCATGTCAAAGAATGATTTTGGTAATATATTTTTCTTCTTTTTATTCTTTTTACTACTCTTATAATCTTTCTTAACATCAACTATTGCATTTAGATCCCCAATCATACAAATATTTTCGTAATCTAGATCCACTAGATTCTTATGTACCTTTTAAAAAAAATCTTGTTGATTATTATTTGGTGCATATACTGCCGTTAATAAAATTTGTTTTTGCTCTAATTCTATTTCCAACATTAAAATTCTCCCCTCTTCATCCGAATATATTGATTTTGATTTTATTTTTTCTTTGACATATATAGCAATTCCTCTTTTCTTGTTTTGTGCTAAGGTTGTGTATAGTGTTCCTAATTTTACATTCTCTAGTAATTTTCTATAATCCTTTTTTATATGAACTTCCTGAAGACATATCACATCTGCATCCAATTTCCTTAATTTGTTAAACGTTTGTGCTCTTTTTCTTGGTATATTTAATCCATTAATGTTTACAGAGAAGAGCTTAATTGCGTCTCCCATTTTTTACTTTTACTTTTTACTTTTTTACTTTACTTCTTTATGCTTCTTGTCTCTATTATTCTTCCTTTTGCTCCTTCTCTTTCTAACCTTTCTCTTTCTTGTATCATTTGTATTTCTCTCTCTTGTTCGACTTCCTCTAATACTTCTTCATCTTGACTTTTACTCTCCGACTCTTCCCTACTTTCTTGTTCTTCTCCCTGTGTAAAGTAACATTCATAAAAGTCCTGCACTTTCTCAAGTGTATCTATCTTATTTTTTTTTTCCTGCCAAGTTAGAAATATGCCTTCAGGTATTAACCATCGAAACATAACTTTATATTTAATTAATTGGGTCGTTAGAAATTGGTATTCTCGTCTCTGGTTTCGTATACTATGTGGTATTTGTTTTACTACAATTATTTCTTTACTCTTATATATTATTGGTTCATCTCTTGTTTTTTATATATTTCATCCCTTATTGATCTTCTAGTAAACCTTATATTTATTTATTTATTTATTTATTTTTAATATTTATATGCCGCCCAATCCCGAAGGACTCAGGGCGGCGTACAAAGTTAAAAAACAGTCAAAAAACAATAAAATAATAAAATAATACAATCATACTGCGATCATACTGCGAGTCCGGTCATATCCCGGCCCCCCGGGGACATCAGCCCCAGGCCTGCCGGAACAGGAGGGTTTTAACAGCCTTCTTAAAGGCCGGCAGGGTGGGAGTAGTTCGAACCTCGGGGGGAAGTTGGTTCCACCAGGTCGGAGCCACCACGGAAAAGGCCCTTCCCCGAGGGCCCGCCAGCCGACATTGTCTGGCCGACGGGACCTGAAGGAGGCCCAATCTATGGGACCTCACCGGTCTCTGGGAGCTATGCGGCAGAATGCGGTCCTGTAAGTAACCTGGCCCTATGCCATGAAGGGCTTTAAAGGTGATAACCAACACCTTGAATTGCGTCCGGAGACCCACAGGAAGCCAGTGCAGCTCGCGGAGGATAGGTGACACGTGGGCGTACCTTGGCGCGCCCACAATCGCTCTCGCGGCTGCGTTCTGAACCAACTGCAGCCTCCGAACGCTCTTCAAGGGTAGCCCCATGTAGAGCGCATTGCAGTAATCCAGTCTTGAGGTGACAACGGCATGAGTGACTGTGAGTAAAGCCTCTCGGTCCAAATAAGGCCGCAACTGGTGCACTAGGCGAACCTGTGCAAAGGTCCCCCTGGCCACAGCTGATAGATGTTGTTCCAGATTTAGCTGTGAGTCTAGGAGGACACCCAAGTTGCGTGCCTGCACTGAGGGAGGAAAATTTGCCCCCCCCAGGACTAAAGATGGACCATCCAGTTGGCCTTTGGGAGGCAGGACCCAGAGCCACTCGGTCTTGTCAGGGTTGAGTCTAAGCCTGTTCACCCCCATCCAGACCCTCACATCTTCCAGGCACCGGCACATCACGTCGACCGCTTCACTGAAAGGGCACGGGGTGGAGATATATAATTGGGTATCATCTGCATACTGATGATACCTCACCCCGTGTCGCCGAATGATCTCACCCAGCGGTTTCATGTAGATGTTGAAAAGGAGGGGGGACAGGACCGAGCCCTGAGGCACCCCATAATCGAGGCGCCTAGGGGTCGATCTCTGTCCGCCCGCCAACACCGACTGCGACCTGTCAGAGAGGTAGGAGGAGAACCACCACAATACAGTGCCACCCACCCCCACCTCTCTGAGACGACGCAGAAGGATACCATGGTCGATGGTATCGAAAGCCGCTGAGAGGTCAAGAAGCACCAGGATAGAGGAATGACCCCTATCTCGGGCTCGCCAGAGGTCATCGGTCAGTGCAACCAAAGCGGTCTCAGTGCTGTAGCCGGGCCTGAAACCAGATTGAAAAGGGTCCAGGTAATTGGTTTCATCCAAGGATCGCAAGAGTTGAGATGCCACCACCTTCTCTACAACCTTCCCCACAAAGGGGAGGTTGGAGACGGGACGAAAGTTCTTCAAAACAGCTGGGTCCAGGGAAGGCTTCTTGAGGAGGGGCCTCACCACCGCTTCCTTTAAGGGTTGCGGGAAAGACCCCTCCATCAAGGAAGCATTAATTATCGCCTGGAGCCAGCCTCGTGTCACCTCCCTACTGGCCGAAACCAGCCAGGAGGGGCACGGGTCCAATAAACAGGTGGCGGCATTCATTGCCCTCACGGCCTTGTCCACTTCATCAGGGGTCACAGGCTCAAACTCGCTCCAGATAATATGACTAAGACCAGCCCCTGGCAACTCGGCTGGCACTGCCCAGTCAGAGTCCAGGTCCCTCTGAATCTGAGCGATTTTGTCCGAAAGAAACTGAGCAAACTCCTCAGCTCTCCCCTGCAAGGGTTCCTCCGTCTCCTCCACTTTAAGAAGGGAGCGGGTCACCCTAAACAAGGCGGCTGGGCGAGATTCTGCGGACGCAATAAGTGCGGAAAAGTGAACACGCTTTGCCGCTCTTATCGCCACTAAATAAGTCCTAAGATAGGCTCTTAATAGTGATCGGTCAGATTCAGAGTTACTGGCCCTCCAACGTCGCTCTAGACGTCTCTAAACGTATATGGACCTCTCTCGCCAATCTATGCCTTCGTGCATAATTTGTATATACTCTATATATTTCGTCTATGTCTCTTCTTACTTCCTGTTTTTCCTTGCCTATTATCTCCGCCAACAGCATTAAATAGTTTTATGTAGTATTATGGTGAATTATAAGAATTATTGTCAACCCTTCCACTGGTTGAGATAGCAAAGAAGACTCCTGGGACATCTTTTACCAAGAGTATAACTTTACTGAAAATTCCATGTAGGCACAAAAGTGCAAAAGCCAATTCTAACATTTTCACATGCAAACAGCATAGGAAAACTTTCCCCTTTCCCCCGGTTCTCTCACTGTCTATTTAACTGCCATATTAGTTACACTCGCATTTCGGTCTCTCCAGGTCAGACTTTTCCAGCCAATGACCTTGGAGAAGCTGCATCTGTCTCAGGCTTCAAGTTGAAAGACTTGCATTCCTTTCCCCTCCCCAATACCTCTCTTGCATTCCAATGCCTTCCCACCCACCTCGTTTTGCTGATGTCTGATTGCAAGCAGGTTTGCATAGCGAGTCGACCATGACATGCCAACCCTCCAGAAAGAAGATTAATCCTGTAATAAAACAAACACACAAACATTATTACACCACAGTGTGCTGCTACTGCTTGGCCTATCATGGTCAGTCGGGATACCTGGCATGGAATCTATGGATAAGTCTAGGGGCACGAACATTTGCTGCTGTTACCCATTCTGCCTCCTCCAGGGGAAACCTCTTCCACTAAACTAAATACTGTAAGTTCCCCTTGTGGATTTGGGAGTCCATCAGTTTTTCTAACTTCTCGCGAGATCTCAAGAAGTTAGAAAGACTGATGAAACTTTTGTTTTTACCGATAGTCCCACAAACACGTGGTGAAGGATGAGAAACGGAATGCAGCTGAAAGGCAGGTTAGTAAAAAAAAACACTTGGGGGAGGCGAGGGCATCTGGGTGGGAGTGGGTGTGGCAACTTTACCCTGCATGGTGGTGGGAGGGTGGGGTGCATGCCCTTACCAAGCCAGGCCAGCCCCTGCAGCCCCAGGGCAGCCGTGCTAGATGGCAGTGGGCAGGGTGTTGAAGTGGGGGCTGGCAGGCCAACCAAAGCAGCAGGTGGAGCGCCCAAAGCTCAGGGAGGGAGGGCACTGAAGTGGGCAGTCAGGCTATTGGCAAGAGCAATGCATCTGAGTGGAAAGCTGCCTCAGAACAAGTGGGGCAGGTAAGGAAAGAAATCCTTGCTCCCCCCAGTAATTGCCTTTCTTTCCTTACCTGACTTCCAGCCCCGTGCCATTTCTCCTTAACAATCCGCCGCCGCTGCCGCCATGTGCAAGGAAACAAAGGAAGGGTTTTTTGGGGAAAAAAGGTCAATCAATCAATTCCAACTTCTCATGAAAGATTGCAAGAATTGATTGATTGACCTTCTTCCCCCCCCCAAAAAAAGATCCTTTGTTTCCTTGCACGCAGGGCAAGTAAAAGGGCAAGTAAAAAAAGAAGTACCACCCCCAAACACCATTCCAAAGCATTGCCAATGAGTAGCGTGCATGTGTCTGGGAGTAGGGCAGGTCACCTCAGCCCCAGGACTGCTCCTCCTCATCCGATCATGTGTCATCCCCCCCTCCACACCTTCAGCAAGAGGCATGGGAAGGGTTAATGGTGGGCGCGGGAGAGCTGGGAGGAGCTGTGCAAAGAAGACAAAGGGAAGGCTAAGCAGATTGCAGGTGCCGCTCCTTGCCTCCTTTACGGCTACTGCTTTGGCCAAAGCGACCCAGCCGCAGTCCTGCCCGGCTCTGCCACTGCCATGACACTGCTCCACTCCAGCCCCAGGCAGCGCCTCTGCCTTGCATGACTGCCCCACTCACGTCCACTCTGAGCCTGTGATCGGCCTCCATACTGCTGCCGCCACAGCTGCAGGATGGTGCAGAAGTCATGTAATAGGGATGTGTATCTGGGCAGTTCGGCTCCCCGAGTCGACCCGCGACAATGCCCTGCTGATCGCCGGCTCCAAGGGTGATAGCAGCAGCAAACCTGGCTCAATCCTCAGCAAGCCCGGCTTGGCCGTCAGCAGGAAGCTGCCCAAGAGGAACACCTTCTACCACAAGCTCCAGAATTTCCTCTACATCGTGCTGGAAAGGCCACACAGCTGGGCGTCTATCTAGCACACTTACGTGTGAGTAAAGGCAGCCCTGGCTGGCAGATAGGTGAACAGATGAGCAGGGAAGCTACAGTACCTGGCCCCAGTCCAGCCCAGCCCAGGTCAGCTATCCACAGCCTCCTAGCCACGTCATGCTGAAACTGGCCATTTGCTGCCTCCTGCCCAATGCTGCAGCCATGAGGCCATGGAACAAGCCGGGTGGCAGTAAGAAACCAGAATACCAGTTCCTTACCTCCGCCCATCTTGTTCTGCGGCCTCATGGCAGTGGCATTGGGTGCGACATGTGAGGCGGCAAATGGCCATGGCCAGGGGCCCATAGACTGTGGCTGCTGATGGACACAGTTGGCCCCCATGCACTCGCTGTGTGCAGTGGCTGATTGTGTCAGGCAGCAGCTGCCCTGGCCTCTGCCTAGCTTTGCCTTGCCCTGCGGCAATGACACCCCTGCCCTGCCCCCATCTCAACTTGCCTCACCCTGCAGGATGAGCCTCCTGCCCACTGTCCCACCTATCAGAGACCCCATGGATCTCCCCCAACCCTGCCCGGCCCTGACAGGTGTCCTTCCCCACGAGCAACATTGAGGTGGCCACGCATACCTCGGCCAAACCCACCCAGTCTGCCATGACTATCGCAGCCATGCCCACCCATTGGGCCATGCCCACCCAAAGGGCCACACCCACCCAGCACCTGGCAATACACAAGGGGGGGTTGGGTTGCAGTTTGGGCACTCGGTCTCTAAAAGGTTTGCCATCACCGCTCTAGAAGGATAACTGGATCTGGAAACTACATCTAAAATCAAAGTGAAAATAATCTGTGCACTCACCATAGCCCTTGGTTGTTTCAGTAAGGAGAACTATAGGTGGTTGTCCACTAAATTCTTCACTATAAATTACCATGGCATCTCTCATTGCGTTATATCCACAAATCGCAACCATCGGCTTTGGTCCTGGCCACATAGTGAAAATTGAACCATACTTCCTAGTGAACTGAGAGCAAAATCCATCAAAGGCATGAATCAGAAGGAACTGAGATCTTATTGTTGGATTCAATGTCCCACAAAATCTTTTAATAACTTTTTAAAAATATGAATGTAAAAATTAAGCAGACTTCTTCCCAATCTAATATAAATGATTTGAAAGTACTATGTTAAATTTTAGGGCTACAAGTACCCTAATTTTTTTAAATCAACTTTTTCCAGCCAGATGCCTTTCAGCTTGAATTTTAATTTACTACTATCAAAAGACTTGGTGGCCAAGGATTATGGTAGCTGGTCCAAAATGCATGATTGGTTCAAAAACTGGTGCAGAATAAATTCACCATGATTAGAAGAAACAGATTCATGTTAAAACTAATTTCACTTTCACATTAGAACTTCATTCTATTTTTTGTATTAAATGTCACAAGTGTGGCATTTGTACACCAGGCTGCAAAATGCGCTGCTTAATCATAATTAATTTATTTATATCCTGCCTTTATTATTTTTACTATAACTGTCTAGGTGCAAGCATCTCATGAAGCCAGCCCAGAACTATGGTTTTTAATTCCATGCTATCAGTATTTATCCAAAGCCACATACAAGCCATCTATAGATAAACATGATATTTTATGGTACAATGTATGACTCCAATTTTATATTTAGGAGAGAACAGTTGCTATAAATTAACTATTAACATTATACTTATTTTGTCCTGTACAAAATTCTGTTCTTCTTAATTATACCACTTTCTCTCTGAGAAAATATGTTTGGGGTTAAACCTGTAACCAAAAAAATAAGCCAGACAGAAGTGGGGTTGGAAGCATCCTTAGTAGTGCTGAAAAGAACCCCAACTTTTTAAATGCCTGTTTTGCATTATACTCTCAAAATATGGGAGATTGCTATTCTCCCAAATGATTCTTGAATCTCTCACCCACTAAGAAAGGAAACTATCAAAGACTGTCTTACCTTTGGGTAGGTTTTATGCAGAGGCAGAACATCTTTTTGCAGTAGATTCCCCAAAAAGAGCCAGAGCCTGGGTCCCGGAGGGAGCCTGCCTCTTGCCTGGTGAATCTTGAAGGCCCAGAGTGTGAGCAGAAAGAGAACCAAGAGTATTGCTGCTCCAGGCACCAGCTCCACCTGCATGTTGTTTTGCTTGTCTTGACAAAGTGGAAGTGATTTCTTTTTTAATTAAGCCTATATTCTGCTCTGGGAAGCTCAGGGGGGGAAGGGGGGGTGTTTTGGGGGGTGGGTGGGGAAGGGGATGTTATGTTTAGTTTAGTTTTTTTGTGTATTCTGTATTTTTTGTTTTTAAATTGTTGTATTTTTTTTGTTTTTTCGTTTTTTTGTCTTTTTTGTAAAAATTTATAAAAATGTAGACAAAGTGGAAGTGATGAGACTTTAGGGTTGGAAATGAGTCTGGGATACACAGAAAATGTTAGAGGCAAAGTCAATGTAACTGATTCTCTAGTTTTCTCTCTTCTACTCCAAAGTTGTCTTTCTACTTTTACAGGCTATCAATTGTTCAAGAACAGGAAATACTATCTTTAAGTATTTGTTTAAATCCTATAAACAAAGCTGGAGAAGCTGAAGGAATACGCTAATGACATTTTTTTTCTTTTTACGACCCTATAATCCCTTAATTCAGAGTAGAGTTGGGGAAACCAAATGGAGCTGAGATGTCCAGATGCCCTTCCTGACACCTATGCTGAGTTCAGAGCAGATATTTTCTCTTTGCGCCCTGAAAGATTTGCCATTGCCTAAGACCAACCTTCCAAGTGGAAGGCAAGCGTCTTCACCATTAGGCCATCATGCCTCTCTGCTCTAATGACATGCTTATAACTAAACAAAGATTATTTAAGTAATCCAAGTGTCTAGATTGAAATAGGTATCTTCTGATTGTGGGTAGATTTAGAATTTCAAATGCGCTAGATGGAAGTATGTGGATGAAAGGGTTGGAGAGTCATGTTCCAGGCAAGCAGCTGCACTTGATAGATTTCCAGAACAAGAAAATTGTGGTGACAAAACCAACTGTTGAGTGGTCAGCCAACAAAAGAAAAAAGTAGGTGAACACATGGGCCTGTTTTAATAAACCCACAAATGAGTTCACTTTCTATTCTCATCATTTACAGCAGGGGTCTTCAAACTTGGCCCTTTTATGACTTGTGGACTTTAGCTCCCAGAATTCCTCAGCCAACGTGCCTGGCTGAGAATTCTGGGAGTTGAAGTCCACAAGTCATAAAAGGCCAAGTTTGAAGACCCCTGATTTACAGTATCAAATGAGCAAACAACGAAGACATAGGAAAAGGAATGGCCATTTAGCACTTTCCAAAGGTTTGGACTTCAATTCTAAGACTGCATAGCAACCATAGTCAACAATAAGAGACTCTGAGAGTTGCAGTTCAAAAAATCAATTACACATTAGATCTGTTACCAACCCCTAATTTACAACACTGAGTTGAAATCTTTATAAAGAGTTCAATAGACTGTGCTCTCCCTCAGTCTGAATTATATTTTAAGGCTTTTATAAAGATAATGTAGGGCAGGAGAAAATCGATAGTTATGATTTTAATAAAATCCCCAGAGCAATCATGGAAACAAGTTAGCAGAGATGGACAAAGTTCTGAAGGGACTTTCACTTTTATGAAGGTGCATGGAAAGCATCCCCTGAAGCTGCTTCTCAAAACAATGACACCTCCCTCCCCCCCTTCTCAAAGTAAAACAAGACTATGGCATTGAGTTGTGCCTAGGGAGGTTTTGACTCATGAAGACAGTGATGGGAACTGCTTCTGTGCAGTCTTCTTCCAGCTACTGAAACTACAGGATGAATCTCCAGAAGCAACAGGGAGCATCTCATTGAGGCAGGTCATGTCCTATTTGTTCTGTGATGATGATATTGTGTTGGTTTTTATTTGTTGAAACAAAATCCAGTCATGTCACATAGGCCTTGAGTGTTTGTTTTTGCAAGCTATCTATGCAATAGTCACAGATTCCAATCAAGGGCAATTCACCCTAGATTCGCTTTAAAATAACCCATGAGCAATATAACAATTTAAAAATTATACTTCTTTAGCTAATAATTTGTCTGTTCCTAATTCACAATCCCTGGTCATATTTTTACATTTACCAAAACTACAGCAAACCAATCAAGCAACACAAGCAATGCAATCTTTGCATTTAGCCTAAGTTCAGCCTAAAGATATGCATGCATTTTTGATAAACAACAGAAAAACCTAATTTTACATTTACAATACAAATTGTATAAAATATCAGTAACATTATAGCACTGACACCACTTGTTGAATGATCACAGTGAGTGCACATACAGTATATGTGCGTAATGTGTATCAGATATACCAATGGACTCCAAATGGTGACTTTCTTCTGTTTTGCTCCCTTGAACAAACACAGGAGACAGAATGTCACCAGACAGTTGACTAATTTTATTCTATTAGATGTTCAGTTTTATAATTGTACACTGTGGGAAAGACATTGCCTCTTTGAAAGGACTTCTTTCTTGTTTTCCAATCTACTCCATACTTCAGAATAAACCTGTTTGTTTAGGTACTTCACAAAAAAAAACTACTTTTAAATTTCTGGGATTAGAGAAAAAGAAGAAGAATCTATAAGTTATTGTTGCTTATAACTGCATTTCACAAATATATACGCTACCCCTTATATTTTACTAGACCTTTGTAATAAGGGCAAAGTTAGCAGAAATAGTGTTATGCTATGACTTAGGGAAAATCTTAATGTTCTCATGATCATTGAAACTCCACAAGGTGAGGTCCTGCACAGAGGGAGATTGACAGTTATTTTGTATTTCTTTCATTTGCGAATAATCACACCAACTGTTGTCACCTTCTCACCAGGTTGCTTGGCAATAGTCTTGTAGCCCATTCCAGCCTTGTGTAGATCTACAATCTTGTCCCTGACATCCTTGGACAGCTCTTTGGGCCTGGCCGTGATGGAGAGTTTGGAATCTGATCGATTGCTTCTGTGGATAGTGCTCCTAATCTCACCTCGTTACTTGTATAAAAGACACCTGGGAGCCAGAAATCTTGCTGGTTGATAGGGGATCAAATACTTATTTCACTCATTAAAATGCAAATCAATTTATAACTTTTTTGAAATGACTTTTTCTGGATTTTTTTGTTGTTATTCTGTCTCTCACTGTTACAATAAACCTAGTATTAAAATTATAGACTGATCATTTCTTTGTCAGTGGGCAAACATATAAAATCAGCAGGGATCAAATAATTTTTTCCCTCACTGTACATATCCAATGTTTTTATGCTACCTAGAAAGTAAGGCATCATCTCAGATTAGCAGTGGAAAGTTCACCTTATAGCTTGAATGCTTGGAAAATGCCATAGCCATTCTAAAACATCTGGATTTTTTGAAATGACTTAGCATTTAATGTGTACTTTGCTCTTAAAAACAGCCTTTAAAATAATAATTTACTTAAGCCAATGAAAGCAAATTTTCTTAATAGATAAGACTTAATCATATTATCCAGGAAATTACCCTGTAAAGCAGGGGTGTCAAACTGCCAGCCCGTAGGCCGGATGCATCGTGGTGAAACTACGCCCACCCCATTGCCAGCAATGGGAAAAAGTCGCAAAATGTTGCAACACAACACGTGATGTTGTGAGTTTGACACCCGTGCTGTAAAACCTGTTAGACTTATATTCAGATTGACAAAAAATTCTGCCATGGAGATATGATTTTGTTTTTCTTGAAGCAAAGAGGTCACATGATCTGTTTTGATGAAATTTCCCCTCTTTCTCTGTAAAGCTTGCTCTGTAAAGCTTCATGTAAGCAGAAACCCCTGGCCTTCCAAAGTAACGGGCCCATTCTCCCACACTACTTGCCAAAGATTTTGGATAGCGGTATCAGGAGAAACTGCTGCTGGAGAAACAAGGAGACACTCTGAAGCAAAGTAAGGCCAAGCCAAGCAATGTTTTATTAAGGTGAAATAAGAGGGCTATGTGACTTCATGAAATGGTTTTGAGGCAGACTTATTGAAACCACTTTGATGGCTGGACATGAGAAAGACTTAAAGAAACTCTTGTTGGTTCACCTACAGAGTGCAACATCTACTCTGTTGTTTAATATTTTTTTTTAAAAAAAGACAAACCCTAAGATTATGTCAATTAACAATCTCAGCTTAATAAAAGTAAATGGAGAAGGAACTGTAGCAGTAAAAAAAATATCTTTGAGTTTTAAAACTTTATAGGGATAGTGATTGTAATAATGAAATAAAGAGGTATCAGCTACCTGGGAGAAAGATAATGATAGATACCTTAATATTTTTGGAGCATCTTAGTAAATTGGATTTCAGCTTCTTTTTTTTTTACTTCAAGACTAAACCAGATAGCAAACCAAAGGAACTATAATCAGGTTTCCTGCATCTTTCTGGGATCATAAAATCAGCTACCAGAGGGAAGGGGTTGCTATATATTTGGACCACAACAATGGGAAAAGGCGCTAACCTTTCCCTTCAATTTCTCTACTCTCAGAATAGGTGAGGAGTCTCTCTTACCTGTTCTTCCAGTCATTGGGAAAATGAAAGAAGGAAGACATAAATAGGGAAGCAGTAAAGAGGAAAACATTAGTCTCCCCCAGTGCTCTGACCCTATCATTTCTCTTCTGGCTCCTATTACTACTTATAGCTTTTCCAGAAAAAAAAAAAAAACCTTCCTTCCATGAAGCCACCTTGTCTCTTCTGGTTTCAAAAATTCTTCTTCATGATTTGATCGGATTCTCTCAAAGAATTCACCATTTAGATATGCATGTTTCTGGGACACTGATCTTGAAACTAATACAGATAGTGGCAAGGGCAGGCAGAAAACAGCATCCGGTCAGTATAGATAAGGTAACAGTTCAACAGCCCTACAAGTTATTGCAAACCTTGAAGACTCCAGATTTATTTATTTATTTATTTATGAGACTAATATACCGCTTTAAGTGCAAGCACTCTCTAAGCGGTGTACACCAGTAAGCAATGTATATATATATATATATTTACATTGCCCCCAACCATCTGGGTCCTCATTTTACCTACCCCGGAAGGATGGAAGGCTGAGTCAACCTTGAGCCAGTGAGATTTGAACCGCTGACCTGCTGAACACAGTCAGCTAAAGTGGCCTGCAGTACTGCACCCTAACTACTGCGCCACCTCGGCAGATCACTAAATCATCAAGAACCCCTCTGTTACATGCAGAGCACGTAGACATCCTTCTTTTGGAATTCACTATTCTCATCCAAGAAATTACTTGAGTCAAATGTCCTAGGATTTTCCCAGCACAGAGGATCAAAATGCACTGAAACCCCAAATGGAAGACCAGTTGAGACTTTAAGGAGACAGGAAGATACAGAGAGCAAAAGTAGCTAGTTCCCCCCCCCCCAAGGAAACAAATTGTTCTGAATTCTTTCAAAAATAAGAAGATATAAAATTAACATTGAAACAATTTACAAAATTTCAACATACTTGGTGTTTGACCAATGCGTGTTCATGTTTAAAGACAGAAAATTATGTTAGTTGAAATGAAGAACATAACAAGTCTGATTTATCTGCTATGTTTCACCAGTGTAAACAGCAGTTATCTTTTTCAGATTACAAGTTGAATTCATGTAATCTTATGTTATTAGAAATGCTTGAGACTTTAAAGTTATCTGTTCAATATCTTATTCCTTTTCTCCAACAAAAGAAAATCATTATTTTGAATTATTTAAAAATACCCTTTAGTTGTGTTAATATTGTACTGCCTTGACACATCAGCACAATTTTTATTTAAAGGCTTTGACACATTTCTCTATGGTGCTCTTTACCCAGAATGAGATTGAGGGATTAAAACATCCCAAATCATTACAGAAAACTAGGACAGAGACAATGGGTGCTTAGTTAGCTTGCTACAGACATTTACCGATAATGTCATATTCAGCCTTCACCATTCTCTGGTAGACCTTCCTTTTAACTTAGGTTTTTCTTGAAGGCATTTCTTCACCATCTTGAAGGCATGTCTTCACCATCTTCCCTGCTCTCCCAACCTCCGCCAACTCCAAGAACATTTATGCAGTGGCTGCATCTGGATTTCATAAATCTGGATTTCATAAATCTGGATGACCACTATCTTGCAGTTAAAGAGATGAAAAATTGGCTGCCATCTAGTGATCAATAGGCTCACTAGATGGCAGCAAATTCTTTATCTCTAATTGCAAGATAGCAATCCAGATCTATGTAATCCAGATACAGCTGCTACATAAATGCTTTGGGAGTCGGCATTCAAGAAAGGGATTTTGGTGCATGGGAGTGACTGTTCTCTGCTACACCCATCCAAAATCATTACTGAACTGTTGATTGACTAGTGGGCAGGAGCAAAGGGCTACAGTTTGTTCTATAACTTGCTGTCATCTGGTGGTCTGTTGACTGGAGCAGCAACAATGCAGCCATTGGATAGTATTCAGACACTCATTAGTGGACCTTAAGGAATCTTAATAATTGCATCATAGCAGTTTATAGATCATAGGAAAGGGTAGGATAAGAAAAACTGTATTTTGAAGTTTTATCTGTACCAAATAACATTCTCTCATATACCATACTTTTCAAATGAAATTACACAAGGACATAAACTGTCTCATCCAATAGGATTGTCCCACCCAATACCCTTGGCAGAACAGGTATGTTCTGGAACCATCGAGTCAAGGAAAATTTCCTTGTTTCCCAACCTTGGCCTAATAGATGCATAAAAGGCATGTTTATCTCAAAAAGCCATTGAAGTTTATTTCTGTGGTTGTGTAATCTTAAACCTCTGCATATTTTCTAGAGCTACGTCAAGCCTATTCAATCTGTCCCAAGGACTGGACCTGAAGCCCCGTAAACAATCTATTCCTGATACAATTTCATTTCTGGGTTCACTCATTATTTAGTTTAAAAAAAACATAAGTAGCTTTAATGTTTGCTGATGTGGTTTGTTGCTTTGTATATGGAATTAGATGGAATTCCATCTAGAAAATAGATGGATCACAGAAAGAGGTAACATGCCAAATTTCATAGATCTAAATGCTGGGGTTTTAAGCTGGACATTTTTGAGAATCTGAAAAGTGCCTTTTTTTTTTTTGCTTTTTATTTGGATGGGGTAACATTTGCATGAAAAAATGGTTTATGCTAGTGTCCAAAAATTTTAAAAAATTAAAATTAAATTAAAATATGTTTCAATTGCATATATTGTCAAACAAATATTATAGTTCAGTCATATACAAGACACAGTTTATGAGTCTTTAAAACAACTGTTAGATATCAACAGATTTAACATAACATTATATTTAGTCCAAGCATATCAATAAAAGATCACCTTTATTTTCAAATATAAGTCCACAAACTCAGTTTCTCATAGTTCTGAGAACATTGTATAAAGTTAAAATCTCCACTACAAATTATATATTGCTAATTTGCAGAATGTAGCTTAGAGAAACATCAATGAAACTTTTCTTAACTGAGCCAAAACATGTAGTCTAATCATAGGTAAAAGTAGCTATCTTTGCTATAAAAATTATTGTATTGGTATTCCACATCAATTTTACGATTGCCTTAACGTGTAATAGCCATCCCACATATTTTGTTACTTTCTCCTAATTATAGAACACAACTGTCCACTGAACGTTTAACGGCTCGTATAAGGGGGGATTGATTCTTATTCTGGAAGATCATAAACAGAGACATTATATCCGTGTCTTTGGTGTCCCCATCCAGGTAGAAGGTGAAGTTCTGGAGCAGAGTGCTGAAGAACAGGAAGAGCTCCATCCTAGCCAGGGCCTCTCCTGCACAGGCCCTCTTCCCTGAAATAGCAAAAAAGAAGAAAGTACAGCTACTAGATTTGTGTCTGATAAAAGAATAACATGGATTGGTTAAACATTTGAATTTGTAATACAATTTGTTCTAGAGCAGGGGGAGGCAACCTCGGCTCTTTTTTGACTCATGGACTTCAACTCCCAGAATTCCTGAGTCACCATAGCTGACTCATGAATTCTGGGAGTTCAAGTCCACAAGTCATAAAAGAGCCGAGGTTGCCTACCACTGTTCTAGAGGCACATATCTGCTGAGAATGGCATGAAGGCATGTCTTTTCCTGAACTGGCCCTTTTCATCCAAAAAATTATCTGAGTTGAACTTCTCTAGAGTTTCCCATTGAGTAGAGTAAAAATGTACAGAGGTGAGGACTGGCACAACAGTCGTGTTCTAGAGGGAGAGGAAGAAACAAGATGACTGATACTACTTCATGTGGAGAGAAAGAGTCTTTGGTTCCCACTTGCCTAACATAAAACAGGACAGTTGGGAGTACTCTGTAAATGCTTCGTGAACCTGGAGGGAAGGGAGCTACATTGGTTTAATGCATATTTATTCGAACTTCCTTGGATATGAAAGATCTCTTGATACATAACAGTCATCTTTTTTTTTCTTTTATTCCACATAATATCTTGACAAATGGCTATATCACCACATCTTGGGAATGGTGTAACCACGGAATTTTGTGTCACAAACTGTTGCCTGGGGAAGGTTGTCAAGATTCATTTTCTGATGCTGTTGCACCTCCTGGATCACGGCATTTGTGAAAGGCTTCTTCAAAGTTTCCTCCATGCTTGGAATGAGGTTTGCACCCACCCCGTCATCAATCTCCTGCTGTACCCTAGCTGTGAGAGAAAAATATTGAGAAGAGGTTCAGAGCCTTTCACTTTCTCAGCCTTTTACACCTTCATTGAACTACCATTTATACAGGAGGTTGCACAGCAAAACATGGCTTGTGGTTACTGTCCCAGCAGCAAAGAGCCCATGCACACTATTCACAACAGTTTCAGTAGTGTAGATATCCTCAAGTCAGTTCTGCCTGAAAAGAAAACAGAAAGGGAAATGGAAGAATAAAAATTCTACTGGGAATTGAAATAAAGTATTTCATGAAACTCTTCATGAAATTCTTTTTTCAATTATAGGAAATGTAATTTAACCAGACTGACTTTAGAATATATGGAAAAAGTCTTCAATTCTAAGATATTTTTTGTATCCGCATTAGATGCCGAGGAAGGAACAGCTTGCTTGTCTCGTAAAATTTAAATTAGCCCAAAAAGCAAATTTCTATACATACTCATTTTTAGAAGAATTATGTCTTAAAAAATAGTAGCCTTCATTTCTAATGCTTGGCCTAATTGGGAGAATAGTATGGATAAGTTTAGAAACAATTATGCCTGCAATAGGAAAATATGCCAACAAATGGCTATGAAGTTGCTCCAAAAGTAAGCAAAAAAGAAGGGAAGAATAAATATTGTCATATTCCTTCATATGGGATGGACTCATCTGAGGTGTGATGTTGGAGAAGGCTCCTGCATATTCCTTGGACAGCAAAGGTGACTAACAAGCAAGTACTGGAATGCATAATGCCAGACATGTCACTGGAAGGCAAAATCACAAAACTGCCTCCTGCCAGGGAATTTACTGGAGAAAGCAATTATGTTTGGAAGAGTTAGCTGTAAAAGGAAACATGCCAGCAAAGAACACAGTGTCTGGACACCTTCAAAGCTGACACCAGCCAGAGCACAGAACAACTCAAAGAAGTAGGGCAAGATCGGAAGATGAAGAAGAATGATTCTTCTTCTTCTTCTTCTTCTTCTTCTTCTTCTTCTTCTTCTTCTTCTTCTTCTTCTTCTTCTTCTTCTTCTTCTTCTTCTTCTTCTTCTTCTTCTTCTTCTTCTTCTTCTTCATCATCATCATCTGGGATGAACTAGTTTCATCTTAGATGCATATTGGAAATATTTATACAGTTATGCAAATAGGGTATCTATGCCTACCTTCTCCATTCTAAGAAGAAAGCAATCGATATAGTCACGCGAGGTCTGGGGATCCAACATCTTCTTGTGCAATTCCACCTTCTCATGGATATAATCAATGCTTTTTTAAAAAAAAAAGGTGCTGGAACTCACACATACAAACTGCCTTGCCTACCCTACAAGGTTCCATCCAAAAAGGTGCCGGAACTCCATTCTGGGCGTTCTGTGAGAAAAAAAGCCCTGGATATAATCACAGAATTATTTCAATGTCAGCAAAAGACTTGATATGTTGTCCAAAAAAGTATTCCATTGTTTTTGGGAAAATATTGTACACCTGTCACATAGCACACATTAAAAATTATGCTTCTTTAGGTTATTATTGTGGAGGCTTAACGCCCCAAATATTCAGATAGTAGCTTTTACTCTGATATTACTAATTGTCAACCCTCAGATGGGTTCAAGATCAAAATACAAGAACCACAAGAATTTCAGTATACTATTTTTAATTCTAGGCACAGGTAAATATAGAATCTAGAAAATTATAATGGCAATGTATATTTCTAATAAGTTAATTGAAGAATAGCATCTTTAAAAGCTTTTCCCCAGATGTCTCCTCAGCTAGGCTCTGTCAAGCAACTCGCCCACTGTTTTCCTAGCCTCCACCCCCCTCTATTCCACAAGGATAATGGTGAAAAAAGCCAAAGTCCTTGAAGACTGGACAAAGAAGTTGCCTGTGCAGATAAACATAAGGGAACTGTCAAAAAAGCCATGATAAGGAGAGATGCACCTGTCCACAATTTGATACGATAATTAGCACTGCTAATATGATTTATACAGTACCTGTACATACAGCATTGCACTTAAAAAATATTATATATAATATAGTATTTTAGTGTGAATGTAATATTGATATTGTCCTTATATCACAAATGTATTGGCTGCAGGGAGGTAGAGACTGGCTGGATGTCATTTGTTAAAACAACAAGGAATGATGCATGAGAACTAAAAACAACTTTTCATTCAAGGGATTAAGAAACTATAGAGAAACATTAATATTAGGAGGAATCAGCCCCTTCAGTGAAATCCCATATTTGGACCTCTCTGACTAGTTAAGAAATAAGTGATTCTTAGAAACAAGCAGGTCAAGGACCAAAGGAATTACAAGAGAAGGAAATGATCCCATGGGAAATAAGAAGTTTGCTGAGAACCAATTGATGTTTGGATAGCTTAGTTTTGCTAGATGTCTAGAACTAGTTTGTCATGCTTAGTCACTCATCACATCTAGACTTCACATCTCTGATTTGGACACTGTCACACACACAGAGGCCCACGAGTAAAAATGAGTGTTTGTGATAGGAGGAACATCAGAGAGGAAAAACATGCCAGTCCTAGGAAACTAGTAAGAAATCTTATTTGAGACTCCACAATCTGCAGGTTCTTTATGAAGATAAGATCTTTATAATCAAAATGATTGCCAAAGACGACTGCACAGATCACATTAGAAACAGTACTTGCAAAATTTCTTCTTGGGTCAAAAGGCTGCCCTGCAACAAGAGCCACAGAAATTTATGAGAGGGATCAAAGAATGTGGATCTTCCCTTTCACAATTCTCACCACAAAATTGGAAAAAAAAGTGGTTCAGGCCAAAGACGTTGAGATGAGTATTTTTTCCCTCTTATCTACAAAAGTAATATGAATGCAATATTAAAATACTATAACCACTTTAAACAAGATACAAAGTAGCGTTTCCATGTTTCACTTTGAAATCCACCATGTTTTCCTTTCTGCCGTTAGATCAGAGGTCCCCAACCTTTTGGGCACCAGGGACCGGTTACGTGGAGAGAGATTTTTTCCACGGACCAGAGGGGGCATGGTTTTGTGTGCTGCCTGCATCCTGTGGATTGGGCTTTCCTTGCTTGTGTGGACCGGTTGCTGACATGCCATGGCCCGGTACTGGTCAATGGACCGGGGGTTGTGGACCCTTGCCCTACGTCACCTATCACATTCATCCACAATGTCCTTTGGTGGCTGCTGATTCTGCCTGGTGTTTGATTTAGAATTATGTTCATGCTTATTTTTAAGCAATTTCTTTTGCTTCTCCTTCCAGTTTTAACTGAGCACTCTGTTCCCTACATCCCTCTCTCCTTTAATCCATCCAACACTTTAAAAAAAATAATTCCAAACACTTTTTTCTATTTCTTTTCCTACCTCCTTCCAGAACAATCTTGTCCACTGAAGATGGTTTTCCAAAGAGCTCTAACTCCCAGAATAAATTTGATTTAAATGCACTTAATTCAATCCACATTACCTTACAGTTCTCCATCTCTCATGCATCCTTATTCATGATTTTCTTATATCCCTTAGTTTACCTATCTCAATTATCCATAAAGTGTTTTGATGATTGATGAATTTGCTTGATATATGATTTAACATAACATTTCACTTCTTTTGAGCAAACTTGTAATTTTATGAATTTATAATTATCCCATTAATACTTCCTAGTATTTCTGATCTCTTAGTTGGTGCAACCAGATTAAGATTTTAGTACAGTGCTTCTGAGCAAGCTTGTAATTTGGCCAAAATTGTGGAAACCTTTTGGGAAAAGTGTACAGTAGAAATGCCACCTTTGGTTAAGTTTCCACCAATTTTTCTTCTAATTTCTTTATAACTGTAGCCTTGTTCACTTAATAATACTATTTTACATTGCTTTCTGGGTGACCAGTCAACTCTTTGCACCATTACTTTAATTTTATTATGTTTCACAAGCTCACTAAATGAAAGAACACAAAAAAACCCAACCAACATGATAGCAATCACATAACACATTGACAAATGTCCTCCTCTCAGCTTCAATACATGACATCAATAACTGAATCCAACTGTGATCTGTTTGGCTCGTTGCCAAAACAAGATGACACCTGATTGGCTCTCTAAATACTCATGCTCTTTGGCTACAATCAGATGAAGGAAAGCTACCTGATATCAACCTAAGCAAGTTGTGCTTCCTTTTTCTGGTTATTTAGCTATAATGTTTCATAGAATTCAGTACAAATAATTGAACAAACCTTGTTGCATTACATTCTTGATTAAATTATCTTTCCATTGATATATAATGTTATGGCACTACTCCCAAAAAAGTGGTGTTATTAGCCATCAAACCTCAAAAATACACATTTCCCAAAAGGTTTCACAATTTTGGCCACTACTGTAATGAAGTCAAACATGGATAGTGGATAGAAAAAAAGGGAGAAACAGCTTCAAAGCTTCCGGTGTGTACTTTTCCCTTTGTTTATTTTCCCTTTGCAAAAATAAAAGGGAAGGGGGCGCTCACTGCCTATCTTAATGTTTTTCTTTACTTTGTGCACTTAAGTTCAGAGAATGTTTTTGGCTGAGGAATTCTGGGAGTTGAAGTCCACAAGTCTTAAAGTTGCCAAGGTTGGAGACCCCTGGATTAGTTGACCTATCTTGCAGAAAATAGCATGAGCTGCTGCAGGCTCCCCACTACAGCTGATCCACCATGGACATTCATACCCAGCTGGCCCTCCGCCAAAGCTCCCCTGCCACCACTGGTCCACTTGCCCTCTTCCCCTGCCCCCTCATTCCTGGCGATTCGCAGGAGGACACTTGTTCCCCACCAATTGCCTGGGTGGGACATTTCTTCCTATCCCCTTGCCCCCCACTTTGCAATCCCAAATCCAACAGGAGCAGCATCTGCTGCCTTCCCTGCAACCCAGCATAGAGAACCTCTTCCACAACTAGCAAAAGGAACAAGAATGGCAAGTGGTTCCCAGCACCACTTTCCTTAAGCGATTGTGACCTGCCCAGATGAAAGAGTCCAGACACTCTTCACACTGCTGGTTTCCTCACTTTGTAAATGCAAAGGGCAGCCGCTCACAATTTCTATGGATACTTGTGTCTCCAGGTTCCTCCAGCGTTCAGAGTACTTAAAGCAAGGCAGATTATAGTTTCAGGATGAGAGGACAATGGGAAACAGCCATTTTTAATTCCACCATGCTGGGGAGGGCTTGCAACACCAGGTTGCAAGCAGGAACAGCAGAATTGCTATGCTTGCACTTATGGGAACAACAAGTCAATTAAAAAAGCTGGTTTCTGGATGAATCATTGCTTCTAGAAATCAAGCTGTGCTCTGTTCAGATGGAATTTATTGTCCACCTGGGAATCCTGACAAAGAACGTAGAGATGCCTCTTCTCATCACAGCCACTGCTTGTTCTTTGCATTATCACTTTGGGAAGACAGTAGAAGTTCTTCCTTGAATTCATCATATAGTTCAGTAATGGTGAACCTTTTAGAGACCAAGTGCCCAAACTGCAACCCAAAACCCACTTATTTATCGCAAAGTGCCAACATGGCAATTTAACCTAAATACTGAAGTTTTCATTTAGAAAAAACAACTCATACATTAACATTTTTTGTCTTAAAAGAAAAACACAATAACAAAGCTTTCAACGATACAAACAATTTTTATTGCAAAGTAAAAGTTTGCATTAGGCATGCTTTTGAACAATTAATGTGATTTTTGCTGTTGTATGCATGCTGATAATTTGTCTAACCTTGGCTCATACTTTGTACATTTGAGAGCAACACATGCAGCACTCAGGTAATCTGTTAGTCTGTTTCTGGTGTCAGATTTGCTGTAATTTAAAGCTGAAAACAGTGCGCTCGCTCCGGAGGCTTGTTTTGTCTAGGAAGGGCTTGAGAAATGGCCTTTTCCTGCGAAAACCTAGCCAAAGAGCAAGGTGCATGTGCCCACAGAGAGGGATCCAAGTGCCCCCTCTGCCACACATGCCATAGGTTCACCACCACTGATATAGTTTATATATTTAGTTGATTTGGGTTTCAGAATTTGATTTGCTTTAATGGAAAGGAGTTTCAAATATGAGCACTGTCTTGAACTAAATGTCTCCAAGCATATGCAGAGTGCATTCCCTTTCTCGTTAAAAAGTCAATGCTAAAGTAAATATTTTTTTTCCTTTTCCCCTTCCTCGCTCCCTTCTCCTGCCCAGTTCTTATTAAACCAAGCAACGAACGCTCTGGTATGGGATTCTTGTTCTGTTGTCTCATCATGATTAATGGGTTTGTAGATTCTCTTAGTCTGGCTCCTTAGTTGAGACCTGTGTGACTTGGGCCATCCTTCTGGTATACTTTCTGGTGATATACCTTTAGCATAGCTCTCAACCTTAACAGAAAACACAAGCACCTTCCCCATTACACTTCAGTATCCACATGGAGGGACTCTAGTCTTAGATTTATTAGGACAGAATATGTGTCTGAATTTCAACAACCTAATATCAAACAGGATGGCTAGAGGAAGAGAAGGTTTCAGTGAATTTGATGCTAATACAAATGATACAAATCTGAGGCTCAGAAATTTTCTACATATTTTCTTTTTACTACTTCTTTTATAATGAACTCTGAAGTTTCATTGTGGGTTGATCAGATGGTTACAAGGTGAATTTAAACTAAAATTCCTGCTGAAGATACAGATGAGCCCCCAATAAAATTAGATACTTATAGGAAATCAAACTCATAAAATTAGGGAAAGGCATAGATATCTTTCAAAGTGATCACCAGAAACTTTGAAGAAGAACAATAATGAACTAACCTTACCTTTGGATAATATTTAGCCTGCCTCCTTGGGCTACCATGTGTACTCCCCTGAGAGATGAACCCCAGCACCCCTCTCTTGTCTGATCTGATGGATGAGCAGATGTAATTGGGAAGAGGCAGTCCTTCAGATAACCGTAATAACGTTTGAACCCTTGTAAGACTTGAGTTTTTCCCTGCACCAGTTTGTTAAAGTACTGAGTTCAGTACTATGAGCATGGATTGAATACAAACTGCCTGAGATAAAACTTAACTCAATTTTCTATTCCCCAATCCTTTTAAAAATTGTTTCAATAGACTTGAGGTTTCAGATAGTTTAAAGTAACACCACAAAGACATGTCTACTGTGCTCAGCAGGAGGTGATTTACCAGCTAATGTTAAACTATGGCTTTTCTATATTGATAATTTATTCATTAAAAGGTAAATAGCATTTAATCTTATTACCCTTTATTTTCTCATTTTAAGCCTGAAAAATGGAAAGTGGTAGTTTTGTTTTTATCAGTGGATAGGTCTGCTTGTATCTGGTTTTTTTGTTTTGTTTTGTTTTGTTTTGTTTGCAGGAGAAACAAAGAAACCTTGTTCAATTATCCACAGCACCTATAATTCAGCAACAGGATTAGATTCCAGATAATGAATGCACAGGACCATGCTACTTAAGAGTCTACATACAATTCATTATGCAAGACTTTGGTAACTATGGTCTTCTATGATTAGGGACATTTCATTAGAATTAAATATCTTATATTAGGATCACAAATGCACTTTTGGAAAAATATATCTAAAACAATTGCTTCCTCTAGTCCAGACATGTCAAACGCGTGATGTCACCTGACGTCGCACAACGTATCGGGATGGTTCTGCCATTGCTGGCAATGGGGTGGGCGCAGCTTCCACGTGACACGTCCAGCCAGCAGGCCAGCAATTTGACATCCCTGATTTAGTCTAACCCTTCAAATCATGTGCAGACCACCAGCTACTTACTTAATTAGTCCTTGTCCTGAATTCTTGACAATCTGCAAATTAAAATGTGTCTTGCCCTTACCTTGTTCTACTGTTTATGAAGAGTGAATTGTGTTTCATTGTCATTAGTGGGGTCATCAGCAAAAGGGAGTTCATGCAGGAAGAGTTCCCTTGAAATGTTTACTTTTTTAGTCCTTGTTTGAGTGCTGGTATCAAACTGTTTATGAGATACCCTCTGCCCCACCAAATAATGGAAACCTGATTTATATCCAACTCTATTCTGGAAAGCTCACTGGTTGGACTTTGGAAATCACTTCAAGGTTGGTTAGATTTCAGTGTTTGTAGAAAAACAGAACCCAATATGAACAGAGTCTGTTTTACTTTGAAACAGATTCTGTCCTGCTGCCATAATTTTTATGTTTGCTTCACACTTTCACCCATTTGACAAGCTGTATTTTCCTGGCTCTATCACTGATTAAGCTACTCTCTATTTAGTGCCTGGTTCGGTCCAGCCAATTGAAATACTCCAATTTTCCATCCTGTTAGTATCATTTACATGGCCCATTATGAGGAAGAAATGAGCCTTGTGTTACAAACCAGAGATGATCTCTCTGTTTATTTTATGAAGAATTTTCTCTCATGGATGTTATGAGACATATGTCAAGAGTTAAAGTATTTGGTCCTTAGGAAGAGGCCATTGTATCTCCAATATTCACATTCATTGTTTGTGTTGAGTCCTCAGCTATTGGCAATAAGTCACGAAGCATCTCGTAGTTTCAGGAGCCTCTTTATTGTTGTTCTGTAGCCCCATTACAACTCTGAGGCATGCAAGCCTCTCAGCCTCTCTTAATAACAATCCCCGGGCCAAAAGGCAACATTTAGGCCTGCAGTGTGCCTCGCGCATGCGTGCGAGCGCTGGCGCCAGCCAGTCTGGTCCCGGGCAGCTTGCAACTGCCCGGGACTGTTGCAACGTCCCGAGCCTGCCTTTGCAGGCTCAGGACACAACACCCCTTCCCCCCCGGCTAAGACTATAACTACATGAATAGTTACACGCGACCTCAACACGAGCGTGGTGTGCCAACCCCTGCTCCAATGGTGCCGGGCTATTGTTCTGGAGATTAATTCCCCAGTGCCCATATTTCCAATTTCCCACAGGAACACCCTCTCACTGTTTCTGCTTTGCCAGCAGAGTTACAAAATCTTCAAGGTACTTAGGAGATTTCTTAGCTCTCTGTGATCTCCTTAGGCCCTGATAATCTTCAATTACATTTTGCCCAGGGAATGATATGGGTTCGCCCCCTTTCTCGGACCCTGGTGGTCCCCATGGACCATGCCCCATTGCCTGGTCTGCTTGCTTGCCCACCGGGCTTGTCAGACCAGGACTTTGTTCCCTCCATAACCTGGTTGACCTAGTTGCAGGCTCTCTGGCCCCTCTAGAGGACTGCCACTGTTGGGCAACTCTGTAGAGCCTCCCAGGCCCATACTGAACCTATCGTGAGGCTGCCTTCCTCCACTCCCCAGTTCCATAGTAGGACTGTCTGGGTTTTCAGTACTATCCCAAAACTCATTTGCACTCTCAACCATGCCGGAGATGTCAGAATTGGGATTTGCCCCTCCGACCACCTCCCAGTGTGAATGCCCCCTTCTGGGAACAGTAGCAGTGCTGGGCCAACTAGACAGATTGTGTGCCAGCTCTCTTGCAATGTTTGAATTATTAGGATGCTCCCAGTTATTCTCCCTGACTGGAGTGCTGAATGGTGCTAGTGGATGATGAGTATGCCCCCTGGGTGACTCCCTGGCTGGAGTAGGTGCCTCTGTGCTAGCTAGTTCCCACGAATTCCTGTTTGGAACACTCGCGGAATCTTGTGATAGGCCATCTGTGGCCTCTCTGTTGGTGCTTGGCTGCTGCCAACACCCATCCCTTTGCCCATAGAGGTCCCCCTCCCCCCTGGAAAAGAACCAGGAGTCTCTGAAGGTAAGTCCAGTCTTGTACGCAGCTGGTCGATATGCCGTCATCCAACGAGACCTCGTATGACAAGGGACCTGTAACCTTGCATACTACAGCACGAACCCACAAGTGACCTGGCCCGTAGTTACGGGTCCATAGCAGGGCACCCACTTGCAATTGCCTCGGTGCCCTGGGTTGTGTAACCTTAGGAGGCAGTCTGTCCGGATGCAACCGGTCAAGTTTAGTAATCAGTTTGCACCCCCAGCAAAGTTCACCTGGGCTTCTTCCTGTAGAAGTTGAAGGTGTGGTGCGGTAAGCAAGAAGAAAATCAGCCAACCTGTGGTGCCAGTCCCCATAGGTCAGTTTCTTTAAAGCATCCTTGGTGATGCGGACCATCCGTTCAGCCATACCGTTGGTGGAAGGGTGGAAAGGCGCAGAGGTGGCATGACGAATCATGTTGGCCTGTAAGAAAGCTTGGAATTCAGAAGAAGTGAATTGAGGGCCATTGTCAGACACCAAAACATCCAGAAGCCCATGTGCAACAAAAATCCCCCTCAGTATTTGAATGATCTTTGCAGTGGTGGTGGAAGAGACAGGTACAACCTCAAGCCATTTTGAATAGCTATCAACCAGGACCAAGAAGAATTGACCCTGAAAGGGCCTAGCATAATCGATGTGCACCCTAGACCATGGTGACTGTTTCCTCCCATCAATGCACAGGAGCCTGGGGCATTTCTGGGCATGAGCGCTGACAAAGGTAGCATGTGTGCACCTTAGCATCAATTTCTTTGTCTAACCCAGGCCACCACAAATGGCTGCGCGCAAGCGCCTTCATTCGTACAATGCCAGGATGACCCTCGTGAAGGGAACCTAAGACCCTAGACCTCATTGAGGTAGGAATGACAACTCTGCTGCCCCACAGCAGACAACCCTGAAAAGTGGATAACTCATGTCTCTTAAGCCGGAAACTCTGAAACTCAGTGCCTGGACAACTCTCTGGCCATCCAGACAAAACCCAGGATAAGACACGAGAGAGTGTGAGATCTGTGGCTGATTCAGCAGCCACATCCCTGGAATTTAAAGGTGACTCAGGCAGTGCCTGAATGGAAAGGATGTTGATGGCAGGTGCAGGATCAGCCTCCACTACTTGTAAGAGTAATCTACTGAGGCCATCAGCATGGCCCATTTCTTTGCCAGGTTTGTGAATTAAGGAAAAATCATAAGCTGACAGAAAGATTGACCATCTCAGCATCCTGGGGGAGATGATGGGGGGGTTGTTTGTTTGTAGTAAACAACTCCAACAGAGGCTTACGATCAGTGTAGACCGTGAAATGTCTGCCATATAAAAAATCATGGAATTTTTTAATTCCAGCAACAACAGCTAAGACCTCCCTGTCTATCTGGGCATAGTTTCGCTCAGCAGAAGACAAGGTTCTGGACTAATACGCAACAGGAACCTGAGTTCCATCCGGTCTAAGGTGGCTAAGTACTGCTCCCACCCCATAAGGGGAGGCATCACAAGCGATGCACACAGGGAGAGTTTCATTAAAATGTGCAAGCACATTATTGGATGTGAGTAAGGCCTTAACCTCATTGAAGCTTGCTTCATGTGCTTGTGACCACTGCCACACTGCCTTTTTGTCCAGAAGCCTATGAAGTGGTTCAGCTACATTAGCCTTGTTGGGAATGAATGAATTGTAGAAATTCAAGAGGCCCAGGAAAGCTTGTAGTTCAGCTTTGGACTTAGGTCTAGGAGCTTGCATGATAGCTTTTAATTTGGACTCAGCAGGATGAATCCCATTGGCATCAATTTTGAATCCCAGAAAATCTGTAGAAGGCACCCCAATTTTACATTTGTCCTTTTTAAGTTTGAGGCCTGTTTTCCGGAACCGCAGCAGGACAGCCCTCAATCTCTCAGCTAAATTTTGAGTGGAATCTCCAACAATTAAGACATCATCAAAATAGGGGCAAACCCCTGGTATACCTCTCAAGGTATTTTCCATTATGATTTGGAAAATTCCAGGAGCCACATTTACTCCAAATTGTAGTCTTTTGACTTTGAATGCCCACCTGTGTGTTACAATGGTTTGTGCTATAGCAGCAGCTTCATCAACAGGTAACTGTTGATAAGCCTGTGCTAAATCTAGCTTTTCAAAAACACACACACCCTTGAGGGAAGCCAGAATATGGCTGACTACAGGTACAGGATAGGTATGTTGTTGCAATGCCTTATTTATAGTGCATTTGTAATCTGCACAGATGCGAATGTCCCCATTAGCCTTAAGAGGCGTGACTATGGGAGTTTCCCAAGGACTGGAGTCAACAGGTTCTAAGACTCCTTGCTGAATCAATTTGTCCAATTCAGCATCAATTTTCCCTTTTAAAGCAAAAGGTACTCTCCTTGCTTTTACTCTGATAGGAGTGGCAGTGAGGTCCAATTTTAAGGAAACTGGGGGCCCTTTGTATGTGCCCAGCTGTGAGCTGAAAACATCTGCAAATTCTTTGCAGACTTCCTGTAGACCTACTGTTTGCAAGCTATTGAGCCCTGTAACTTGTATTCCCAAGGCCTCAAACAAATCGAGTCCTATGAGACTCGTGCGCTCACCCCCCACTATCAATACATCTAATGGACCTTCAAAATCCTTATATTGTACGTTATGGGTGGCCTCCCCCTTAATACACACTTTGGAGTTTTGAAAGTCTGTTAGAACTATATTAGAAGGCCTAAGCTTGGCCTGGAATCCACTACCAGAACAAATCTTTCTGAATGTGTGAATGGAAATAATTGAAAGTGCAGACCCACTGTCTAGTTCCATGACCAATGGAACTCCTTGCAACTTCACTTTAAGTGACAGTTTCTTTTTGAGTAGCTTGTGTGTGCCTGTCCTATAAATGCTTCTTCGTGAAGTACAGAAATCCAACCTGTTTTGGCTGGGGAACCTGGTACCTTTCAGGCGCAATTCTTCTCGGGGTTGTACCTTCTGACGGCCCAGATACACAGCTGCTATGTGGCCTTGCTTTCCACATGCTCTACAGATTGCAGAACGGAACCTGCAGTCGGTCCTCTTGTGGCGACCTCCACACCCGAACCACTTGGGTACAGCTGAAGACTTTTCTTTGCCTTCCTTCTGCTTTCTTTCTTTAGTTGGGTAGAGATGATCCACCTCTTCATCAGGGTCCTCTTCCGAGCTCTCCTGGACTCCCTCATGGTGCACGGAAACAGCTTCTGGAGTATTTCTGATTGGCCTCATATTCTTGATTGCCCCGCCTGCTGCTTCTTCTGCAGTAATCTCTCTCAAGGCATCTTGGAACGATATTTCTTCTTTAGCAAAATGTCTCTGCTGCAAGTCTCTGTTTCTCAGCCCACATACAAATATGTTTCTCAGCCTTTCTTCTAAGTCTTTAAACTCACAAGGCTTAGCTGCTCTTCTCAATGTAGCAATGTACTCTTTAGCTGATTCACCAGCCCGTTGATCCCTCTGTTCAAAGGTATGTCTCCATGCAATAACAGACAACTTGGGCTGAAAATGTTCTTTTAGTAATTTCTTTAAATCTGTGTATGTAACAGATTCAAGAGGTGCAGGGGCTGCTAAATTTTCAGCAATTTCAAATGCATCTTGACCACAAACACACAGCAGGGTGGCGGCCTTTAAGCCATCTTCTCTCACTTGATTTACTCTGAAATAGTTTTCTACTCTGGCCACATAAGACTCCCATCTTTCTGGATGCGTAACATCAAACTCAGAAAGTCTTCCTATCTTTGCCATTTTTGCAGTAGTACGGAAAGGGTCTATCAGCCAGCTTACCTCCAATGATGCTGTATTGGCAGGCAGTTGCTGAGTTTAACACCGTCTTCCTAGCTGCTTCAGGACTCCAGGGTAAGCTTACAATGTCTTCAATTGATTGTAAGGCATCCCATCCTCGTTGCCAGTGGTGAATCCTCAGCTATTGACAATAAGTCAAAAAGCATCTTGTACTTTCAGGAGCCTCTTTATTGTTGTTCTGCAGCCCCGTTACAACTCTGAGGCACGCAAGCCTCTCAGCCTCTCTTAATAACAATCCCAGGGCCAAAAGGCAACATTTAGGCGCGCTGCGCGCCTCGCGCATGTGCGCGAGCGCTGGCGCCAGCCAGTCTGCTCCCGGGCAGCTTGCAACTGCCTGGGACCGTTCCAACGTCCCGAGCCTACCTTTGCAGGCTCAGGACACAACAGTTTGGATATACTCAGCTTTAGCGATGGTCAAAAAAGACATGTGCATGTAATAAACTGATTTAACCACAACAACACATTCCCTTATTTCTTTCAGAAGGATCAGAACAACAAATTTAATAGTGATTGGAAGTTTAAGGCAGTCCAAAATATTGAAAGAATATTCTGAAAGGTCTCAGATTGCCTTTTACTACAAAATTAACTGGTATTTACTTGCTACAGAAATTTGATAGCAGAGAAACTTGGCAGAAAATTTGCTGTTCAGTACTGCAAGACGCTCTGGATCAATGAAGTAAAGCTCTCTCCATTAATTAGTCTCATTTGTTGTACTGTAATCTGAATGTTTCCAGAGAGAATGAGGTAGAAATCAGGATAAAGAGACATCACAGAATCTGATATCTTTCTGCCTTTCTCCCATTCCCTCTTGTAGAGTATTGTACCATTTTTTCCCCTATTTGAATCAATTTCTCTGAGAACATAGTTTGATAGTTCTGCATTGCATTTCTTTTCTCCAAGAATTTTGGCTAGCAGCTGTGCTTTCACTTCTAGTTTTTTATTACTTTCATTTAATCAATATCTTTTTCATTTTGGAATGGAGATTAGTCAAGATTCCCAACAGCAGCTTCTTTTTCCACTGCCTGGATATAAGGTTCCACTTCTGTAAAGTACAGATCAGATTTTTCGCATGTTTTAAACTAGACAGATTTTCGAAATCATCCTTCCAGATTTTACTATAGTTTTGCAAAAGATAAGAAGAACAGCAGAGGATTAGGTTGCACTGCTGTGAGCAGCCACAACAACACAAATTATGTTTATTGGGTTCAATATCAATTTTTCAGGGGGACTTACATCTACAGTACTCACACTAATCATTTGATTTACCCAGAAAAGGCCAGATATCTTGCCTTTTGATCTTTTGTTATTTGCAGTTCTCTGGATTTTATTCTGCCATGTAGAAAAATCTACATATACATAGTACGAATATGAATTGCTAAGAAAATGCACATATAGTATAAAATGCATATTTGTACAGGGAGAACATGGCAAAAGATGCATATTTTCATGAAACATAAAAAAGTAGGATGGAACAAACTAACATCAGAAAATTCAGAAAAAACAATATTGGCTGCTTTATTTCCAGAATTTTATTTAAGGAATCTTCTGTATTAAGATGTGAATCCTACACCGATATTTCTTTGCTTTGTTGCAGGTCCACAGAATAAAAAGTTCCTCTTTACACCTAAATTTCCAACACACATTTGAAATACCTCTATTCATTTTGACAATTTTTCTGGTGTTAAATATCAACGGTACATGATTTTACAACAAAGTAATCTTTTAAATTATAATTTAATGTAAATTTTAAACCCTTCATCCACATATTTTCCCATCATTAAAGCATTATATTATATCCAAAACTCTTTGCTCAATGGATTATACAATGCTTCCCGTACTCATTCTCCAAATTCAATTTCAGTACAGTGATACTTCAGTAATGGACCGCTTCAAAACTCATCAAATTTGGAATTCAACACGTTTTAATGCAAAAATGTTGTCCCAGTACTCAGCATTTGTTTGGTAATCAACACACTGCAATAGGAAGAGAGGCACGGCTGTGAAGAACGGGTAGAAAGTTGGCCACAGTGGTGGGATTCAAAAATGTGAATAACCGGTTCTCTGTGTGGATGCCACTTCTGGAAGTCCAATCTGGACCTGGGCAACAAAAACATTAGCTACCGGTTCTGCGAACTGATGCGAACTGGCTGAATCCCACCACTTGTTGGCCATGCTGGGAAGGTCACTGACATAGGAAAAGGAACATACAGGAAATCTTTCCCAGCCGAAACAAAGGATCACATGGTAAATCACATGGTGTTTTTGGTACTCATCATTTTTGGTACTTGTCATGCATCATGAAACCAATTAAGGGCAAGTACCAAAGTAAGACTGTAACAGTTTATAAACCTTAGTGATATCATGTTCCTCATTACCACATAGTAAAGTATTCAATTCATTTTTTGCAAAGTCAAATCCATAATCTTTTTTTTTCTAATGAAAACCTTTCTTTTGATTGTAAATACTGTATGTAAACCAGTGACAGACACATCCTTCTAATTCCAACTCTTTTTTGGATTTGAGGGTAGGTTTTCCATGATTAAAAAGTATTATTGGACCATAGGTCCACCAGTCTAGCCTTGCCACCATAGCTTATTTTCTTTCATCTGTTCTAGCTTGCATCTTAACATGCTGACCTTATTTTTCAGCCTGATCTTCTATTTTGGTGGTACACTTTTTAGCTTTTTTTCCTTTGGATTTTTTTTTTCATCCCAGATATTCTGTTATAACTGTAGCCATGCCGTTTATTGATTGGTTTGTTTCTTGCAGTGAGTTAGCGATCAGATTTGATATTGT
The DNA here is from genome assembly GCF_016545835.1 of Crotalus tigris. Taxonomy (NCBI): domain Eukaryota; kingdom Metazoa; phylum Chordata; class Lepidosauria; order Squamata; family Viperidae; genus Crotalus; species Crotalus tigris. Next base: position 203,087 of record NW_024097729.1, read on the forward strand.
GGTATTGGCACCTTTTAATACTTGTGCTAGCTGTTTCTTTGGAAAAGATTTAATGCAGGCAAACTTATTTTGTTGCATTTGTGTTGTTATACATGCTCAGTTACTCTTTGTTTCCATTCCTCTCTTAGAGGGATTTGTTCTTTCTGAGGAAAAAGTGGAGGAGAAGGTGCCAAGGTTGGACAAGAAAATCATTCAATAGTTATGTTAGCTTCCCATACTTCTGACTCCCTCTGGTTTGCCTTAAAAAAACCAAAGCTTCCTCTGATACCCAGCAACATTCATCAGGCACCTTGAATAGATTGATTTAACAAAGGGAAATTATACTACAAACATGCACTATAGTGACTCAACTAATCACAACCATAACCAGTCCTCACAACAAGGAGCCTCCCATTCTTTTCTGCCATACCCTGGCATTCAGAATCTATGCAGGTGAGTGGATGTCAGGCCCAAGCAATAGATCAACATGTGATGGGTTCAAGCTGACTACTTTATTAAAATTATATGTATAGTACAGGAATCTCCCCAGACTGCTTGCCTTCTTTGGGGAAGTTTCATTGGAATTTAGGCGGTGTCACTTCTAGATCTCTTGAGGCTACACAATGATTCAAAGCTAACTCCCTATTTAGTTTCTCCTCCCCACCTCACTGGACATTTCCCAACAGTGGTGTCTTAATTTGCTATGGGTCTAAGCCCTAATATACAGCATAAACTACCATGCTGTTGGGCTTAAGCCCTAACAGACATCATACAGCCAAGGGGCTCTCCTCCATCTTTTAATGCAACAAAATTAAAAACAAGTGGGCAATCAGTTGTTAGTTCCTAAGTCTGGAACAGAGGAACTAATGAGTCAAATTCCAATCCCACACCCTGGGAACCGGTCTGCAGGGCAATGAGATTGGTGGCATAGATCTTCCAATGCCAGAAGTACCTCCCAGTATGGTAGTAAATCTATTAAATTTCAATAAAATTGAGGAGCAAACCAATATTACATTATGCAAGGAATCTGATAGTGTTTATAGCTTTTCTGTGGGACATTGTTTTAAGTGGTGAGATGTTGGACAATTCTATATTTTTAATCTACTTTGTCATTGGATATTTTTATCTGACTAATTATAATCAAAAAGAAGTTGTTTACATGTTTACCCAGTTACATTTAGCCCAAGCCCCAAGCCTCTACTGCCAAAGATATACTGGGAACCAGGATCCAAATGCTGGACAAGGAGCAAGAGCAACAGGAAGACAGATCTGGAGTCCAACAGAAGAGCAAAGACCAGGAAATAGCAATTCTATGCCCCTGTGATGCTGGGATGGCTAAATTAGGGATATTGATGTTTTCCTTTTAAGCAGTTAGGCTGATCATCTTTGCTCTGCCCTGAGTAGCTGTTGGCATGGTTCTTGAGGTATGTGCCCACCATAATCCTAACTCTAACCTTAACCCTCATGATTTGAGTTAGATATACACTGACATACGAGCACATACACACATGCAAGCACACACAAAAAAACACACGTTGTGCTCATTGTCACCTGGAACAATCTGACATATTTAATTGCTAGCCAGCTCCTCAGATCAACAGCACATTTATGTATTGGGGCTCACGGCATTGAAGCGACACGCAATACCACTTTCAATCAAGTTCTTCTTTATTCAATTCCAGTTCCACTCAACAAACAACAGGCTCACAGGCCTTTTATAGTTTCCCAAACAGCTTATCATAATTCTCCCTTTTTGTGCCTTGCACATGTGCGCAAGGCCGGCGCCAAAAAGTCTGGTCCCGGGCAGCTTTTAGAAGCCCTGGGACCATTTGCAACACTTCTGCCTCAGCAGACCCAGGACACAACAATCTGCATGTTCCGTTTCTGCCTCAGAGAATTTAGAGAGGATCACAACAAACTGGGGGGAGAGGTCATCACTTAACTAGCAAGCACCTACATCAGAACAGATGTGTGATGGTATGGTGGGTAAACTGAGGCTTTTGGGATGAGACATTGAGACCTCAAACATTTGATATATGGGCCTCAATCTCCTGCCATGCAAGTGGTCTCTGATTTGAGGACAACCTGGTTTGATTCAAACAATTTCATTTTTTACAATTCCAGCAGAAAATAATAAAAAAAGATCAAAGATCAATTTGATCCCAGAATCAAATTGAATTTAAAATATTTTTGAAGGGTATTTTTCCAAGGGTATTTTTCCAAAAGGGTATTGCCTACCACAAAATTCTATAATCACAAGAAGGATTGTTGAGTGCATTCTACATGATATAACTGTGTAAGAATCATGTAACTGGGTTACATGATTTTGTAGGCAAAACTTTCTTGGGTCAATTTATCTGCCATCAGGCAAAAACCTTTCGACAGGAGATTTTATCAGTAGTGGATGAAAAAGGAAAAAGAAAGCTTTGAAGAATTCAGTGAATGTGAAACAATATTTTCTGAGGAATGGCTTCCATTTTGAAATCCTAAGATGCATATTTTGCATTTTGTACATCTGGAACCATTGATTTTCTGAAGTTAGATGTTCTAATTATTTATTATCCACAATAATAAAGTAATTTATCAGATAAATAACTCATGCTAAGATTCATTTTATTCTTAATTCCTTACAAACTGACTGCCTTGATTCAGTCAAATGCCACATCTGTTAAGGGTTCTAAAATTTCAGTTACCTCAGACACTACTACAGAAGCTGAAGTAAATTAGTACACGTTTTAATTCTATATATTGCCAAGCAAATATTATAGTTTAATCATATAAATACTCAGTCTGTCAGTCTTTAAAACAATCATTAGATATCAACAGATTTAAACATGATTTGATCTTGCATTTAGCCAAACCACATCAATATAAATTCTTCCTTGTTACCTTTAAATATAGGTTAATCCACAACATTAATTTGTGATAATACTTCTAACTGAGATCCTTGTATGAAGTTAAAATCTTATATATTGAAAATTTGCTGAATATAGCTTAGAGAAAAAGCTAGTAAGTATTTCAGAAGTATTCTTAATTGCACCAAAATATGTAATCAGATAAGAGATAAGAGTAACTATATTTGCTATAAAAATATTGTATTTTTATTTCATATCTTTATTAAGATTGCCTTTAAATTAATAGCCATGCCACATGCTTCATTTGAGTATCTATTAGTAAAGGTGCTTTCTCCTAATTATTAACCACAAGTGTCCACTGTACGTTTAACAGCTCGTATAAGGGGGTATTGGTTTTTTCTGAAGTCATTATACAAAGACATTACATCCGAGTCTTTGGTGTCCCCAACCAGAGAGAAGGTGAAATTCTGGAGCAGAGTGCTGAAGAACAGGAAGAGCTCCATCCTAGCCAGGGCCTCCCCTGGACAGGCCCTCTTCCCTACAATAGCAATAAAGAAAACAAAACCTATTTAGGAAGTAATTACTGGGATTGTCTTTGATAAAAGAATAACATGAAACAGGTAATCATGTGAATTTGTGATACAATCTGTTCCAGAGGCTTGTACCTGCTGAGAATGGCATGAAAGCATCGTTTTTCCTGAACTGTCCCTGTTCATCCAAAAAATGATTGGGATTGAACTTCTCTGGAGTCTCCCAATGAAGAGGGTCAAAATGTACAGAAGCGAAGACTGGTACAATAGGCATATACTAGAGGGAGAGGAAGAAACAGATGCTATTAGATGATATTATTTCATATGGAGAAGAAAGTGCCTTTGCTTCCCACATGCCTAAACAGGAAATGAATAGCCATCTGCTGAACCTTGAAGAACAAGGAGAGAAGGAGTAGATATTTCTTTCAATACATATTTCTCTAAATTGCTCTTTTATTCAAACTGCCTCACGTGTCAAAGATCTAAGTTTCTTTTGTTCCCTAGAGAGCCTTCATAAATACTTGTATCATCTTACCTTGGGAATGGTGTAACCATGGAATTTTACATCACAAGTTGTTGCCCGAGGAAAGGTCTCAAGGGTCCCTTTCTGATATCGCTGAACCTCATGAACAACGGCATTTGTGAAAGGCATCTTCAACCGGTCTTCCATGCTTGGCGTGCGATTTGTACCCACCACCTCATCAATCTCCTGTTGCACCTTAGCTGTGAGAAAAAACATATTGAGATGAGATTGACAACCTTTTACTTTGCCACGCTGAGCACCTGTAGTCAGCTAACACTCAAATAGAAACATGTGTTCCAAAGCACATTCAGGAAAGACACTTCTAGTCAGGACAATGGCTCCTTCTCAAGGTCATTTCTCAGTAGAGACCATTTCAACTTTCCTAGTGCAAGATGGGATTCATATTATTTGTATCTCTGTGCCTTACTAGATATCTTGAGAGGCAGTAAGCACAAAGTATTTCTGTATGGGCTTTCTGAAGATTAGCGTCTCCACCCAAAAATGGGGTAAACAGTAGTCAGGAGAAAAGATATAGTTCTTAAATTAACTTCCTAAGCTGTTATTATATGTATACCTTATTTATTTATTTATTTATTTATTTATTTATTTATTTATTTATATGCCGCCCAATCCCAAAGGACTCAGGGCGGCGTACAAAATTAAAACAATCATCTAACAATAAAACAATAAAATAATACAATCATATCGCGAGTCCGATCATATCCCGCCCTCCCCCCCGGGGACATCAGCCCCAGGCCTGCCGGAACAGGAGAGTTTTAACGGCTTTCTTAAAGGCCGGCAGGATGGGAGTTGTTCGAACCTCGGGGAGAAGTTGATTCCACCAGGTTGGAGCCACCACAGAAAAGGCCCTTCCCTGAGGGCCCGCCAGATGACATTGTCTGGCCGACGGGACCTGAAGGAGGCCCAATCTATGGGACATCACCGGTCTCTGGGAACTGAGCGGCAGTATGCGGTCCTGTAAGTAACCTGGCCCTATGCCATGAAGGGCTTTAAAGGTGATAACCAACACCTTGAATTGTGTCCAGAGACCCACAGGAAGCCAGTGCAGCTCGCAGAGGATAGGTGACACGTGGGCGTACCTTGGCACGCCCACAATCGCTCTCGCGGCTGCATTCTGAAGCAACTTCAGCCTCTGAACGCCCTTCAAGGGTAGCCCCATGTAGAGCGCATTACAGTAATCCAGTCTTGAGGTGACAAGGGCATGAGTGACTGTGAGTAAAGCCTCTCGGTCCAAATAAGGCCGCAACTGGTGCACTAGGCGAACCTGGGCAAAGGTCCCCCTGGCCCCAGCTGATAGATGTTGTTCCAAATTTAGCTGTGAGTCCAGGAGGACACCCAAGTTGCGTGCCTGCACTGAGGGAGGTAAATTTGCCTCCCCCAGGACTAATGATGGACCATCCAGTTGACCTTTGGGAGGCAAGACCCAGAGCCACTCAGTCTTGTCAGGGTTGAGTCTAAGCCTGTTCACCCCCATCCAGACCCTCACATCTTCCAGGCACCGGCACATCACGTCAACTGCTTCACTAAAAGGTCACGGGTTGGAGATATATAATTGGGTATCATCCGCGTACTGATGATACCTCACCCCGTGTCGCCGAATGATCTCACCCAGCGGTTTCATGTGGATGTTAAAAAGGAGGGGGGACAGGACCGAGCCCTGAGGCACCCCATGATCGAGGCGCCTAGGGGTCGATCTCTGTCCGCCCGCCAACACCGACTGCGACCTGTCAGAGAGGTAGGAGGAGAACCACCGCAATACGGTGCCGCCCACCCCCACCTCTCCGAGACGACGCAGAAGGATACCATGGTCGATGGTATCGAAAGCCGCTGAGAGGTCAAGAAGCACCAGGATAGAGGAATGACCCCTATCCTGGGCTCGCCAAAGGTCATCGGTCAGTGCGACCAAAGCAGTCTCAGTGCTGTAGCCAGGCCTGAAACCAGATTGAAAAGGGTCCAGATAATTAGTTTCATCCAAGGATTGCAAGAGTTGGGATGCCACCACCTTCTCTACAACCTTCCCCACAAAGGGGAGGTTGGAGACAGGACGAAAGTTCTTCAAAACAGCTGGGTCCAGGGAAGGCTTCTTGAGGAGGGGCCTCACCACCGCTTCCTTTAAAGGTTGCGGGAAAGACCCCTCCATCAAGGAGGCATTGATTATCGCCTGGAGCCAGCCTCGTGTCACCTCCCTACTGGCAGAAACCAGCCAGGAGGGGCATGGGTCCAATAAACAGGTGGCGGCATTCATTGCCCTCACGGCCTTGTCCACTTCATCAGGGGTCACAGGCTCAAACTCACTCCAGATAACATGACTAAGACCAGCCCCCGGCAACTCGGCTGGCACTGCCCAGTCGGAGTCCAGGTCTCTCTGAATCTGAGCGATTTTGTCCGAAAGAAACTGAACAAACTCCTCAGCTCTCCCCTGCAAGGGTTCCTCCGCCTCCTCCACTTTAAGAAGGGAGAGGGTCACCCTAAACAAGGCGGCCGGGCGAGATTCTGCGGACGCAATAAGTGCAGAAAAGTGAACACGCTTTGCCGCCCTTATCGCCACTAAATAAGTCATAAGATAGGCTCTTAATAGTGATCGGTCAGATTCAGAGTTACTGGCCCTCCAACGTCGCTCTAGACGTCTCTTGTGGTGCTTCATCTCCCGGAGCTCCTCAGTAAACCAAGGCGCCCTCCGTGGACCACCACCACAGAGAGGTCGCAAAGGCGCAATTCGATCCAGGGCCCCGGACGCCGCCTCATTCCAGGCCGCAACCAGGGACCCGGACGAGTTGTGGACAAGGGAGTCAGGTATTTCCCCAAGCTCCTCCTGGAACCGATCTGGGTCCATTAGGCGCCTGGGGTGGGACCACCTAGTCGGCTCCCTCTCCCTGCGATGGGGGAGTGATGCTCTGAAGTCCAGCCTCAATAGGAAATGATCTGTCCATGAAAAGGGCGAGATCTCTATTCCCCTTAATTCCAGATCATGTCTCCATTGCCCCGAGAGAAACACAAGGTCGAGTGTGTGACCACCCCTATGAGTCGGATCCTGGATTACCTGGGTCAGGTCCATGGTTGCCATGGAAGCCATGAACTCCTGCGCCGTCTCTGAGCGATCGCCGAGTGATGGTAGGTTAAAGTCCCCCAGTACCATAAGTCTGGGTAACTCCACCGCCAACCCGGCTACTGACTCCAGCAACGCAGGCAGGGCTGTTGCAACGCAGCTGGGAGGTAGGTACGTCAGCAGCAAGCCCAACTGAACCCGTGAACCCAACTTCAATAGGAGGGACTCACACCCAGCAACCTCCGGGGCAGGAATCCCACGAAGACTCAAGGACTTCCGAGCAATGACTGCCACTCCCCCACCCCTGCCCTGATGTCGAGGCTGTCCGGGCACATCTCCGAGAGGGAAACACCCTCCTCAGGGCCCAGCCAGGTTTCGGTTATACATGCCAGGTCTGCCCCGCTGTCCAATATTAAATCACGGACAAGGGGGGCTTTGTGGACAACGGACCTGGCATTAAGCAACAGCAGCCTACAACTAGGGCCCTGTACTCCCCTGTCACCAGTACTACAGGATGAGCCTTTTGAGGGGCCGGAACAAGGAATCGCTCTAATATAGCAAGTCCTTGTTCCCCAAAGGTGGCCTGCCCCTCGGCTCCTGCCATATCTGCCCATCCCAGTCATAACCGGGATGCTCCAACCTTCTCCCCTCCCGGAGTACCCCCACCCTCACCAGCCTTCTCCCTTCCTTATGCTATGGGCATAAATAATTAATATTTATGCCCATAGCAACAAGCATTCATTCCTCCAAAAAGCATGAGGCCCATTTTCAAAAAGCTAGTGGTTTACTCTACAACTAATCAAGCAACTTTAGGAAGTATCATGGATTAAGATTAATTATATTCTGTAACAATCTTTATTACTTTTTATCTATGTCATAATTATACATTCCTCTGGGAAACAATTTTACCACTATCTGAAGCAGAATGGTTCAAAATGTTAGAGATGATACCTTGAATTAAAAGTAATGTTCATTTATATTATTGCAAAAATGATCCTTAAGAAAAGCTATGCTATACTAAGTTCATTCATTCACACTAGGATCCATAAAGCAAGTATTAAATTCATGTAATTGGTTGATTGGCCTATGGCTGTATGGGGAATGAAGATTGTTGTTACAGCATTCAATCACCTTTGTCTCTTCCTGGTCTAATCAATATAGTTCACTAGAATTGTCTTCATAAAATCTCAATATTCAACAGGAAATCCACTTGTTCCAAGGGCATGTTAGCTAGTCTGGGAAATCTAAAAAAATATTCTATAAGAAGACAGTGGGGAAACACTTCCCAAATGTTCCCCAGAAAAATGCAGTAATCCAGCTGCAATAAGTTTACTTTACTCAACACCATATTAATTTCTTTCTTCTTTGAAAGAAGTGTGTTTTTTTAAAAAACCATCTTTCTTAGCATTAATAATGGCAGTCCTAGGAGTATTGACACCTTTATATATTTGTGGGTATTTCTATACCTTGAATGTGTGGCAATTTAGCTATCGCTAGAAGGCTGCAGAGCAAAGCATGGCTTGTGGTTATTGTCCCAGCCATAAAAAGTCCAAACACAATAATCACAAGATCTTCAGGAGTATAGATACCCTCAGATGAATTCTGCTCCTTTAAAAAAAATGAAAAGAGAAACAGAACAATAAAAATTCTACTTGGAATTGAAATAAAGTAATTCATGAAACTCTTCATAGTGTCTTTTTCAATTAAAGGAAATGTAATTCAATCAAAGTGACTTTAGAAAATATAAAAAAGGTCTTCAATTCTAAGGTATTTCTGGGATCACCATTCATGCAGAGGAAGAAACAGCTTGCCCCTTTGATCTGCCCATCAAATGTTTACAACAAGATTGGCTGGCAATAAAGAATGGATACTCTTGATTTTGACTAATGTTGTTGGAGCTGGCCTAAGCAATTCCTAAGGTACATGGTTGGAAAAAAGAATTAAATCTATTCCATAGAAACGTACTTGTTAGATCTAACAAATTAATTCTAATAGAAATTTCTTCTACAAGATGATTCTAGAAAACTGTACTTAATTATCTTTATATCACCTATTGTAACTGTAGAAGATCTCTAAAAAAAAAACCTTCTAAAATTTAAATCGGCATGGGAAGAAAATTTCTATGCATACTATTTTTTTTGAAGAATTTTGCTGTCTTAAAGATAACAGAGTTCATTTTTATTGTTTGATCTAATTTGCAGAATTGTATGGGTACTTTTAAAACAATTATGTTGGAATAATAATGTATGCCAACAAAGGGCAATGAATGGGTTGTCCAAAAGTAAACAAAAAAGAAGGGGAGAATAAATATTTCCATACTTCTTCATATAGGATCAACTAGTTCCATCTTAAATGTATATTATGCAGACAATTATGCAGACGTGTATGCCTACCTTCTCCATTCTAAGAAGGAAGCAATCGATATAGTCACGTGGGTTCTGGGAATCCAATGTCTTTTTGTGCAATTCCACCTTCTCACGGATATATTCACAGACATGCTCAGCCTCAGCAAAAATGTCTTTGTGTGGCCCAGGAAAGTATTCCACTAGTTTTGGAAATGTATTGTATACCTGTCACAGAGTTCACATTAAATACTATATCTTATTAGACCATTATGGTGGAGGATTAATGTCCTAAATATTCAGAGACTAGCTTTTATTCTGATATTGCTAATTGTCAATCCTCAGATGGACCCAAACCCAAGAAGACAAGAATCACAAGGATTTCAGTATATTATCTTTAATTCTACTCTCAGGTAAACACAGTGTCTTGGAAACTGTTAATAGGAATTTATATCTATAATAAGTTAATTGAAGAGGAGTGTCTTTGAAAAGCTTTTCCCCAGATCTCTCCTTACCTAGGCCGACTTCCTTGTAAGAGCTACTTTGTCAAGGGATTCTCCCGCTGCTTTCCTAGCCTCCCCCATCAGTTGCACAAATGGATAATGGTGAAAATGGCCAAAGTCCTCCAAGAGGCAAAGACAGAAACTGGCTGTATGCATAAAGATAGGGGAACTGTCTAACAATTCTATGATAAGAAGAAATGCACCTGTCCAGAATCTGACATGGCCCAAAGGAGTTACAAGAGAAGGAAATAGTTCCCTAAGAAATAAGTCCAGCCAGAAGAGATTTTTTAAGAACCAATTTATGCTTAGATGGCTCAGTCATGCTGGATGTCTAGATTTGGCTTCTCCAGCTCAGTAGCTCATCACGTCTACATTTCTGATTTGCACCCACAAACGTACCCGCTAGTTAAAATGAGGGTTCATGACAAGAAGAGGATCAGATGGATTAACATACCAGTCCTAAGAAACTAACAGAGTATCTTAATTGAGATTCCATAACCTTCTGATTCTCTATGAAGCTTCGATCTTTGTAATCAAATCGATTGCCAAAGACAACTGCACAGATCACATTAGAAACAGCACTTGAAAAAATTCTTCTTGGGTCAAAAGGCTGCCCTGCAAAAAAAACCACAGACTCTTATGAGTGGGATCAGTGAATGTGGATCTTCTCTTCCACAAATCTCACCTCAAAACTGGAACAAAAAGTGATTCAGAGAAACTGGAATTATTATTCTTTCCCTCTTTCCTAAGTATGGAATATAAACACAATATTAAAATCCTATAACCACTTTAATCAAGATACAACATAGTATTTCATGTTCCATTTTGAAATTGACTAAAATATATATTCAAAGATTGACCTGGTTACCACTAGAGTTTCTTCACAAACGTATGGCTGCCTTTAGTCTAGAATTGTTTTCTCACCCCTTGCTTTTCTTTTTCTGCTCATGGCTGATTTTTCCACTTTGTCCCTTCCCTCCTTCACCTCTTTGTAGGTTCTGCTTTCTTAACTGAGTTCTCCTGTCTCACCCTCCCTTCCTCCTTCTAAACTTTTTTTCCCTGTTTTCTTTCTATATTTCTTTAAATAATATCACTTGCTAGTCATTCCATTATTTTTGCCTCCTCATTCCAGAGGTTTGTCCATTAAAGATTATATTCAAAGACACCACAACTCATTAAAGGAATACTATTTATGACCGCTTAATTCAGATCCACAGGGTCTTTCAGTTCTCCACCTCTCAGGAGACAAATGAGATGGTCTGGTACTCCCATCTCTTTAAGAACTTGCCACAATTTGTTGTGATCCACACAATCAAAGGCTTTAGCATAGTCAATGAAGCAGAAGTAGATGTTTTTCTGGAACTCCCTAGCTTTCTCCATAATCCAGCGTATGTTGGCAATTTGATCTCTAGTTCCTCTGCCTCTTCGAAATCCTGCCTGACTTCTGGTAGTTCTCGATCCATATACTGCTGGAGTCTAGCTTGTAGGATTTTAAGCATAACTTTACTAGCATGTGAAATGAGTGCAATGGTGCGATAGTTTGAACGTTCTTTGGCATTGCCTTTCTTTGGAATTGGAATGTAAACTGACCTTTTCCAATCCTGTGGCCACTGCTGAGTTTTCCAAATTTGCTGGCAAATTGAGTGTAGCATTTTTACTGCATTGTCTTTTAAGATTTTGAATAGCTCAGCTGGAATACTGTCACCTCCACTAGCTTTGTTGTTGCTCAGATTTTCTAAGGCCCATTTCACTTCACATTCTAGGATGTCTGGTTCGAGGTCAGTGACCATCTCATTGTGGTTATCTGGGATGTTAAGCTCATTCTTGTATAGTTCTTCTGTGTAGTTTTGCCATCTCTTCTTAATCTCTTCTGCCTCTGTTAGGTCTCTGCCATTTTGGTCCTTTATCATGCTCATCTTTGCATAAAACGTTCCCTTCATATCTCCAATGTTCTTGAAGAGATCTCTGGTCCTCCCTATTCTGTTGTTTTCTTCGATTTCTTGCACTGTTCATTTAAGAAGGCATTCTTATCTCTTCTAGCTGTTCTCTGGAATCTTTCTCTTTCTCCTTTGCCTTTATCTTTCCTTCTTTCCTCAGCTATTTGCAAAGCTTCCTCAGACAGCCATTTTGCTTTCTTGCATTTCTTTTTCTTTGGGATGGTTTTAGTTGCTACCTCTTGTACAATGTTGCGAACTTCCATCCATAGTTCTTCAGGCGCTCTGTCTATCAGATCTAATTCCTTAAATCTATTTGTCACCTCTACTGTATATTCATCAGGAATATGATTTAGTTCATACCTGAGTGGCCTAGTGCTTTTCCCTACTTTTTTCAATTTAAGCCTAAATTTTGCAACAACTCATGATCTGAGCCACAGTCAGCTCCTGGTCTTGTTTTTACTGACTGTATAGAGCTTCTCCATCTTTGGCTGCAGAGCACATAGTCAATCTGATTTCTATGTTGACCGTCTGGTGATGTCCATGTGTAGAGCCGTCTCTGGGTTGTTGGAAAAGAGTGTTTGTTATGACCATCGTATTCTCTTGACAAAATTCTATCAGCTTGTGCCCTGATTCATTTTGTACTCCAAGGCCAAACTTGCCTATTATTCCGGTTACCTTTTGGCTTCCTACCTTAGCATTCCAATCCCCCATGATGATAAGGACATCATTTTTGGGTGTTAATTTTATAAGGTGCTGTAGGGCTTCATAGAACCGGTCAATTTCATCCTCTTCAGCACCAGTGTTTGGAGCATAGATTTGGACTATTGTGATATTGAATGGTTTGTCTTGAATTCAAATTGAGATCATTCTGTCATTTTGGGGATTGTATCCCAGTATTGCTTTTCCTATTCTTTTATTGACTATGAAGGCTACTCCATTTCTTCTGAGTGATTCTTGCCCACAGTAGTATACCTGATGGTCATCTGAGTTAAATTCACCCATTCCTGTCCATTTTAGTTCACTGATTCCTAAGATGTCGATGTTCAGTCTTGTCATCTCTTTTTTGACTATGTCTAGCTTGCCTTGATTCATGGATCTTACATTCCAGGTTCCTATGGAGAAAAAATCTTTACAGCATCAGACTTTCCTTTCACCACCAGATATATCCACAGTTGAGCGTCCTTTCGGCTTTGGCCCAGTCGCTTCATTCTTTCTGGCACTACTAGTACTAGCCCTCTGCTCTTCCCCAGTAACATATTGGACACCTTCCGACCTGAGGGGCTCATCTTCCAGTGTCATATCTTTTTGCCTTTTAGTACTGTCCATGGGGTTTTCATGGCAAAGATACTGGAGTGGTTTGCCATTTCCTTCTCCAGTGGATCACATTTTGTCAGAACTCTCTGCTATGACCTGTCCATCTTGGGTGGCCCTGCACGGGATAGCTTATAGCTTCATTGAGTTACACAAGCCCCTTCGCCTCGATCGTCTGGAGACTTCTTTGGGGGAGGCGTGATGTCTCTTTTATACACTGAAGGGGTGGTTCTGTCGGTAGCTTGGACAGATCCCTTGGTTACATCAGGGCTGTGACTGCTTCACCTGGTCGTCGGATAGTGTGCTTCTCTGACGGGAAGGTACCAGGGGTCATTGTGGAGTTTAACTGATATTTTTCAGAAACATTTTTGCTTCTCTTTCCAGTTTTGACCAAGGACAAGGGGGGACATGATAGCAGTATTCCAATATCTCAGGGGCTGCCATAAAGAAGAGGGAATCAAGCTATTTTCCAAAGCACCTGAAGGCAGGACAAGAAGCAACGGGTGGAAACTAATCAAGGAGAGAAGCAACCTAGAACTACGGAGAAACTTCCTGACAGTGAGAACAATTAATCAATGGAACAACCTGCCTCCAGAAGCAGTAAATGCTCCAACACTGGAAGTTTTTAAGAAGAGACTGGATAGCCATTTGTCCAAAATGGTGTAGGATTTCCTGCCTGAGCAGGGAGTTGGACTAGATGACCTCCAAGGTCCCTTCCAGCTTTACTATTATTATTATTACACTCTTTACCTCCACCCTTCTCTCCTTCTAATGTATCCCCCTTTTTAAAAATAATAATAATCAATACACTTTTTTCTGCTTCTTTGTGTATCTCCTTCCAGCCACAAGGATGGCTTTCAAAACTGCTATAACTGCCTGAATAAATTCTATTTGTGGCCCTACAATTCAAATCCATGTTGCCTTACAGATCTCTGTCCCTCATGCAGCCTGTTCTTATGTATGTGTTTCTTGCCTCACTTAGTTTACCTATCTCTTTAATCCATAAAGTTTGTTGTTGGTTTCTGAATTTACTTAATGTGTGTTACTGCATCCAGCCTAACATTTCACTTCTTTTGGACAAAATTGTAACTTTATAAAGCCATAATTGCCCTATTAAACAATTTCCTAGTATTTCTGATCTCTCAGCCACTGCAGTTACAGTAAGATTTCAGTACTTCTTGACAATCTTGTAATTTCATCAAGCCAAAAGCTGACACTGGATAAAAAAGAGGGAGAAACAGCCGTGTTACTTTTCCCTTTGCTTCTGAACAATACTGTGAAAACAAAAGGGAGGGGAGCATTCACTGCCTATCTAAGTTTTTCTTTATTATGTGCATTTAAGTGCAGAGGATTTGATTTTAAGTTTACAATCTACTTTTCCTGTAACCTCACATAATACAAAAACCCTTTCCAGCTTTTTTTTTTTTTTTACCCTTTGTGGCAGCCATTTCCTCCACCAGACAAAGAGCTTCCTCCTGCACCCTCTCAGACATTCTTTTTTTCCCCATCCCAAAATCTCGCAAGGTGGACAGTGTGAACCGTCGCAGCTCCTTCCATTTCTTGTCATTAGTACTGGTCAAACCTGAAACCAAAGACACAGGAAACAGATCACAATGTGATATCAGTTCTCAAAAATTATATATTACAATTTTCCCACTACACTTTTAAAGTAAACAAGCCTTTGTGCTTGAATTACTAGTTAGATGAACTGCAGAGTTTTCATCTGTCTGTTCTTGAGTGCTGTCATATTACGAGAAGAATGAATGAGATTGTGGAAATCATGTCACAAGTTACTATAAGTGTTAAATGGAGAGGGACAGATCCTAGACCAATCATGGACAGAATTCAGTACGCAGAAGAAAATTGCAATTGCTTCAGTTCTGGTTAGTTTATGCAGTAGAGGTTTTGTTCACAAAAAGAAGTCACTTCCAATTGCTCTCTTACTTGGTTGCTTGATTAGGTACCATCAAGTCACTGTCAATTACAAGCAACCACATAGATTTTGTCCGTTACAATAGATCTCCAGCCTAGTTCTTGAGGACTTTGATATATTTGTCATCATTTTAAAAACCAGTGTTTTTCTACAAAAAAAAAGAAGGTGCCAGAACTCACACACGACATATAACTCGCCTTGCCTACCCTACAAGGTTCCATCCAAAAAAAGTGCCGGAACTCCGTTCTGGGCATTCTATGAGAAAAAAAGCCCTGATTGTAACTAATTCCATCATGTCTCCTTCCTACCATCTTTCCCACCCTTACAACTTTCTCTAGAGAGCTAGAGAGAGCTTTGCACAAACTTTCTGAAATATGATCATTTGAATCTGGTCATTTGTACTTTGAGTGAAAATTCTGGACTGATTTGTTCAATGATAAGTTTTATTGGGTATCCACAATATTCTCAAGAGTCTTCCCTGGAATGTTCTCAGGAATCTTCTCCAACATCAAAGCTCAAAGGCATCAACAATTTTCTACCCAGCTTCTTCAAAATCCAAGTTATTTTGAAGGTATATGAAATTGATATTCAGCATTAATCCAGATAACATAAGCCAAAAAATGTCTTCATTGGTAAACCATTTTGTTTTTCCCAAAGGGCCAATTTAGAGGTCAAATTATTTTTGTTGTTGTTGTTATTTAAGATTTAATCTTCAATTCGATTCACAGTCTGGGACTGGTAAAAACTTAACAGTTCAAGTACTAACCAAGGACCTAAGAGTTATTAAGGTGTCTGAGTATATAAACAGTTCCAAGTAAGGTGGATTTTGCAAAGTCAGAATATTCAGGTCTGATAAGTTCAAAATTTCCATGAATCTAGGCAACCCTTTGGGTATTGCTCCAAGGGCTCCTATTACTATTGGTACAACCATTGATTTCTTAACAGTTCAAGTCCTAACCAAGGACCTAAGAATTATTAAAATAGCATCTGAGTATACAGGCAGTTCCGAGAAGGGTGGGTTTTTTTAATTGTTTTTGTTGTTGTTGTTTATGCATGTAAGTGACAACCTGAGCAGACTTGAGAAGTGGAAAGGGAATGATAAAGAACATTTTCTTCCTTTTTCTAGCATGACCAAATCAACATCTTTACAAAACCTCATTTTAAGTGAAACTTTCACAATTATCAATATTATTAATGGCATTTAGATAATTTGAAAATATGTACAGAAAATTAAAGAAAAAATGATAACTAATAAGGAAATGAAAGAGAATCAACCTTTATTACGGAACAATCGCTTATGTGCAGGCATTTCTGTTCGCCCACCAAATTCTTCTGAATGATCTATCAAAGCATCTTTTACCACTTCATAACTACAAAGAGCAACCATTGGCTTTGATCCATTCCAGACAGTAAATATAGGTCCATATTTCACAGAAAGCTAAGGGTAGAATTAGATGAAAATTCAGTTAATTAGGTGACAATGCATTTTTGATGAAATTATATACTACTACTACTGCTAATAATAATAATAATAATAATAATAATAATAATAATAATAATAAAGTTGGAAGGGACCTTGGAGGTCATCTAGTCCAATCCCCTGCTCAGGCAGGAAACCCTATACCATTTCAGATAAATGGCTGTCCAGTCTCTTCTTAAAAACTTCCAGTGTTGGAGCATTCACAATTTCTGGAGGCAGGTTGTTCCACTGATTAATTGTTCTAACTGTAAGGAAATTTCTCCTTAGTTCTAGGTAGCTTCTCTCTTTGATTAGTTTCTATCCGTTGCTTCTTGTCCTGCCTTCAGGTGCTTTGGAGGATAGCTTGACTCCCTCTTCTTTGTGGCAGCCCCTGAGATATTGGAACACTGCTATCATGTCCCCCTTGTCCTTCTCTTCATTAAACTAGACATACCCAATTCCAGCAGCTGTTTCTTATATGCTTTAGCCTCCAGTCCCCTAAGCATCTTTGTTGTTCTTCTCTGTACTATTTATAGAGTTTCAACATCTTTTTTACATTGTGGTGACCAAAACTGGATGCAGTATTCCAAGTGTGGCCTTACCAAGGCATTGTAAAATGGTATTAATACTTCACATGATCTTGATTCTATATCTCTGTCAATGCAGCTTAGCACTGTGTTGGCTTTTTTGGCAGCTGCAGCACACTGCTGGCTCATATTTAAGTGATTGTGCACTAGGACTCCAAGATCCCTCTCACAGTTACTACTATTGAGCAAGGTATCCCCTATACTATACCTGCACATTTGGTTTTTCTTGCCTAAATGTAGAACCTTACTTTTTTCACCATTAAATTTCATTTTGTTAGATAGCGTCCAATGTTCAAGTCTGTCAAGATCCTTCTGTATCTTAAGCCTGTCTTCTGGAGTGTTGGCTATTCCTGCCAGCTTGGTGTCATATGCAAATTTGATGAGGTCCTCATCTATCCCCTCATCCAAATCATTGATGAAGATGTTGAAGAGCACTGGGCCCAGAACAGAGCCCTGGAGCACCCCACTACACACTTCCCTCCTTGTAGATGCAGTTCCATTGAGGACCAATACACACTTCACTCCAAGTATTTTTGAAATACTTCTTAAATTTGTCAGAGACACTTCAGCATATTTAAGCAAAGCTTCAGTAACTTTTAATGCCTACAAAATACATCAATATGATTATACATGATACATGACATATATCTCCTAGTTGATGAGTGACAGACAATGCTATGTTGGCCTTTGTGGGTATATATGGATTAGAGAATTTAGCTTGCAGAGAATAGCTTGAGCCACTCCAGATAAAACTGTGCTTTGGTTGTACTTCTGACATACCAGCACAAAAGGACCAAAATGCAGCAATCCTATTTTTACCATTAACAAAAAATGTTATCTATTGCAAAGATAAAACAAAGCCTGATAACTAATCTATTCTTTCTTTAGCTTACTAGAAAAATGTATTTGAAATACACCATTAACCAACTTTATGTAGGCAAGTGAAGGTCAATATTTATTGGTCCAGATGTTAACCAGCATGAGATATGGAACATTTAACATGGAATATAAGAATATATATACACTTTAGTGAATAATAATAACAGAGAAAGAAAAGAATACTTTTATTATTATGGAACATTCAAAAAAATGCAATTCAGGGAAAACTGTATTGATGAAAGCTTCTTAAAGTAGATCAGGTAATTATTTGTTGTGTCAAGGACAGACCTTGGAACTTCCAGTGAAGATGACCAATTGACAACACACTAGAGAGAGATCACTGGGGCTCCCTGAAGGATTTTTCTCTAAACTGTTGCCTTTTCAACTTACGAACAGAAGGAACTGGCATTCCTTTAGTTTATATGACTCTCCTGGGTTAGGGAGAGTACTAAAATCATTCCACAAGAACCTCCATACAGCAATGGTCTGCAAGTAGCTTCAGGAGCTGTGCTTCAGAGCAAGGGTCCCCAACCCCCTGTCCATGGATCAATACCGATCCATGGCATGCCAGCAACCAGTCTGCACAACAAGCAAAGCCCCATGTGTGGGATACAGGCAGCACACAAAACCGCACACTCTCCAGTCCGTGGAAAAATCTTTCTCGACGGAACCAATCCCTGGTGCCCAAAAGATTGGGGACCTCTGCTTCAGAGCACTGATGAGCCAGCAGCTGGGGCGGGGCTGCAATCACTTTGTTTGAAAAGCAACCATTTTGGAATTTTTTTTTCAAATGGACAGTAAGTTGTGCCTTTCATTTCTTAAACACTTTTAAGGACTAATAATCTTTATTGAGCTAAAATAAGACTCTCTTTAACTGTAGCTTTTTATTCCTTTTTGAAGATCTGTGCCATCTGGGGGATTTCTTTATTGTTAAACAAGAAGACTGCTGAAAGCAAGCTAAAATAAGGAAATGTGGAATATCTTTTTTTTTTAACTTTGTTGGAGAAATATAAGAGTAGAAAGTTATGGTTCTAGTTTTCCATTTTTAAGTAATTTGTAGCTTGTCTGCTTTGCTGTGGGTGGTTAAAACTCTCTGATTTTTATGAAACTTGATTGGCCAGTAATCCTTAAGTGACCTACAAAAAAATTTACTCTTTGACTAAAAAGGGAGTTAAGAAGATGGAGGAGCAAATTATTAGAGAAGTATTTGAAAAATTCTTAAATAAAACCTATCAGTTCATAGACCAGTGTTTCTCAACCTTGACAATTTTAAGGCATGTGGACTTCAACTCCCAGAATTCCACAGCCAGCAATGCTGGCTGTGGAATTCTGGGAGTTGAAGTCCACATACCTTAAAATTGTCAAGGTTGAGAAACACTGTCATAGACCAACTATATTCCAAGGATGTTAAAAAAAACTAGTCAAACTACTTCACAGATGCACTTATGTGTATAATGTTACCAAACCATGGAGGCAATTTCACAAGTAGTTGACAATGTAAAGGAGTCAATTGCGATTTTGACACCAATCTTATTTATGATGATTTAAATGTAAACCTTCCAACACAATTAAAAGAAGAGTCTCAACAAAATCTGCAACTTTCAAGAGGACAAGTTTGGGACTTTTTTCTTCATGGATATTAACAAGGTTGAGAAATCCTTGAGAAAGAGACAAATTTACAATTACTTGATTGACATTCCAGAGAAGAAAAAGATTTTACTCTATGAAGATAAGCTGGAAGGAGTGATTTAAACTTAATTAGTCAATTGGAATCAGGATGGATTTTTATTGGTTTGATATTTGTAACTGAAAGAAAGTTTTAATGTAAAATGAGTCTGAAAATGCATTTTTTTTCTTTATATATAATGCTTAAATTATTCCTAAAGATTGTAAAAGATTACTGAAAGTGTATTTGAAAGTATCTATGTTAAGAGACAGTTAAATAAAAAGATGTATTAGTTTAAAGAAAAGTTTAGAGTCTTAAAATGGACGTATACAAGAAGAAAAAAAATATTCTATGAGGATAATTTGGAGGGAGTGATTTAAATTTAATGAGTTAATTCAAGTTAGTTGGATTTTTATTTGTTTGATCTATGTAATTGAAAGAAAGCTCTAATGCAGTTTGTGTTGATAAAATGAGTTTGAAAATGTTTTTTTGTTTTATATATAATTTTTGGAATAATTTTTAAAGCTTGTAAAATATTACTGAAAGCAAAATTTAAAGTATGTATGTTAAGAAGAAATTTTTGAAAAGATGTATTAGAACATACTGATTTTAGAAATGTTTTTAAAGAAAAATTTAATGTTTTAAAATGGGAAAAGGTGATTTTTCCCTTTAAGGTTAAATAATCTGAAAGAATATAGTGAATTTTATTAATATAAATGGTGATAGTTTATAAAGATTATTAAGTACAAACAGAAATATTACTTCCACAGCAGGAAAGAAAAAGCAGAGATGGTTAAATTGATTGCTTTATTCAAAGAAGAGAATATATTTAATTATGTTTTTTATTTGGAAATAACTTCTGCATTTTGTGCTAGAGATAAAAAAATAAAATTTTGATTTTGGTTTTGCTGATTACATAGATTTGTTGTTATAAAAATGTCTAGTTAAAAACTTGAGGCCATAATGTTATCTTCTACTGTGCTAAAAAGAGTCAACCCCCTTCCCCCCCCCCTTTTATCTCACATTTACTCTTTCCTTCCCTTTTTCCTCCCTCTAGTTTCCATTATTTTTATTTTCTTTTGTATTTTATATTTTGATAAACTAATAAAATTTGAAGTAGAAAAGGAATAGACAGAGGTTGAACTGACTTTTCAAAATGTAAAAATTATCCTTCTGTAATGCTAAAAAAAGTCTGCCATTGATGTATTTGATTCATGACTAAATAAATAAATCCATAAGGACAGGCCTTGACAAAATGGGCACAGAAGAAAAGGAAAGAAGTGAAAAAACTAAGAGTGAATGTAAAAATATTGCAAAAATACAAACTGGTGTATTTCATGAAAAATAATAACATATACAGTAGATCAACTTCCCAACAGACTGAATGGAAAGTTGATATAAGTAAAGAATATATAGGAGTGCTTCAAACAGTGTGCAAGGAATTATATTACAGAGGGCCAGTGAAGTAGAATTATAATAATGGGCTATTTGATTTTTGTACAAAAAAAGGTTATAGGTGAAAAAACAACGCATGGAAGAGGATAACTGATCTATTTGGAGGATGGAAACAGGAGCAAACTGCTAGCATTCATAAAGATAAACCATCTTTGGTAACCTAAATAGGCTTCAAGGAACTGGATTTCCACTATACCACAGATCGGCAACCTGCGGCTCCGGAGCCGCATGCGGCTCTTTGAGCCTTCCCCTGTGGCTCCCAGCCTCCTCTGCCTTTGCAGAGAGAGACAGAGACAGAGAGAGGCAATTGCGCTTCCCTGCTTCCCTCTCTCTCTCTCTCTCTCTCTCTCTCTCTCTCTGTGTATAAAAGAGAGTGCACTCACAGTGTTCTCCGAGGAGCTGAAAAGCTTACTGGGCGGAGCTCCTCCCTTTGCTGCATCTCTGCAGGAAGCAGGAAGGGCAGGAGAGAGCTAGCTAGCCCAGCTAGGCTGACTCAGGAATTCTGGGAGTTGAAGTCCATGAGTCATAAAAGAGATGAGGTTGCTTACCCCTGAGCTTGTTGGACAACAGCTTGAAGCTTGCCAGGTGAGCAGCAGATAGGAGGGGGGGAGAAAGAGAGAGAGAGAAAGAGAGAGGGAGGGAGAGAGAGAGGGGGGGAAGAGGAGTGGCAGACCAAGGACAGATAGAGAGGGAGGGAGGGAGAGAGACAGAGAGAGAGAGACCCTTTTGACATCTAAAATGAAGATAACACTGCATATATCCTTTTTTTAACCTCTGTGTGTATGTAATTTTATTCTCTTAAAGCATTCTCTTGGTGATCATTGTTTTAATAGTATGGATATTCCCAAGAGTCATATTTTTACTTTTATTTTTAATGTGTGTGTCTGTGTGTGTGTGTGTGTGTGTATACACACACATATACATACACACACACACACGCACACACACGCTCGCGTGCGCACACACACCTATAATAAAGGTAAAAAAGGATATATGCAGTATTATCTTCATTTTAGATATCAAAAGGGTTTTGCAGCTCCCGGTGTTTTATTTTTGGTGGGAAACGGGTCCAAGTGGCTCTTTGAGTGTTTTGGGTTGCCTACCCCTGCACTATACTATAGGAAAGAGTTTGTGTTTCTATATATCTTTGTTGGCATCTAGTGATTGCCTGGATTTTTGCAGCCCAGATGAAATATCCCTAGCCTTTCATTTATTAGGTTGTATCTGCATTTAAGCAACCTGGAATCAAACAGGTTAGCTAGAAGAAGAGGAGGATTAAGTGAATTTGATGCTAATTTGAATTTGATGCTAACTCAAATGATACAAAATTTTAGATTTATGTTTCTAAAGTTTTTCTTGTTACTACATATTTGAAATGTAGTACAACTTTGAAACTTCCATTGCAGGTTTATTAGATTGTTACAAGGTGACTTTATACTATAATTCCTGTTGAAGATACACATGAGCTCAAAATAACATTGGTTGTTTATAGAATAAATCAAACTAATAAAATTAGAGAAAGGCACAGTAATATTTCAAAGTAATCACCAGAAACTTTGAAGAAGTAAAATACTTAACTAACCTTACCTTTTCATAATATTTATACAGAGGTAGTACATCTCGCTGAAAGATGTTCCCCAGAATAGGCCATGGAGTAGGTCCAGGGGGCAGCTGCCCTTTTTTCTTATACATTTGGAAAGATGAAAAAAGGGTGAAAAGTATACAGAGAAGAAGTAGAATTTCTGTCCATGTCAAATCCATCCTCTTCTCAGCTGTTGTCTTCTTCAAAAATCCCAGAAACTGTTTAAATGAGACAAGACTGAAAGAAAAAGGCTAACTGGAGCCTCAATCACATCTAAATGACATATTTTCTCTAACCTTTTTTTTTTTAATCAATGTGTTCTTTTACTGCTATCAGTACAAGGTAATTATTTACTAACATCCCTACCTTTGAAGTCTGGGTTCAAATAAGTTCCTGTTTTTGTACATTTAGTGGAACAATATGGAGTAATACAGTATAAATATCTTCTAGTCCAGTGTTTCTCAACCTTGTCAAATATAGGATGTATGGACTTCAACTCCTAGAAATCCCTACCCAGCTATGCTAACTGGGCATATCCAGGATTTGAAGTCCACACATCTTAAAGTTGTCGAAGTTAAGAAACACTGCTCTAGTCCAACTCCCTACACAAGCTGGAGACCCTGTTCCATTCCAGACACTTCTTCAAAGCCCCCAGTGATGGAGCACCCACAACATCTGAAGGCAATTGTTCTCACTGTTAGGAAATTTCTCCTTAGTTCTAGGTTGCTTCTCTCCTGGACTCTGGGTGGTTAACAATCATATGCATAAACATACTAAAATATAAATAAGTTAATGCCAACCACTAAAATCCATTTACAGATGGGAGGGCAGGGGCAGGATTGGGAGGGAGATGGGATCTATTGTTACTCGATTAACCAGCTCCACTGTGATGCTCTCCCATGCTAACTGGTAGAGCCAGGTCTTTAGGCCCTTACAAAAGGTCAGGAGGGTTGGGGCCGACCTCACTTGGGGGAAAAAATATTCCAGAGGACAGGTGCAACAGCAGAGAAGGCTTTTCCTGGACACTGCCAGCCAGAATAGTTGGGCCTGTAGCATGCCTCCTCTGCTAGCACAGGTGGGATGGCCAATTCAGTGGGATGAGAAGTCCTTCAAGTAGCCTGGACTCATGCCTTGAACTGCTTTAAAGGTGATTACCAACACCTTGAATTGCACCTAGAAGCAGACTGGCAGCCAATGCAGCTCGCAGAGTAGTGATGTTATATGGGCCATTCTTTGGGCCCCAAGAACGGCCTGAACCGCTGTAGTCTGCACCAGCTGTAGCTTCCAAATGCCTTTCAAAGGTAGCTCTGTGTAGAGCACATTACAATAGTCCAATTGTGAGATGACAGTGCAGGGAATCCTGATCCAGGAAAAGCCACAAATGGTGCACAACCCAAAATTGTGCAAAGGTTCTTCTAGCCACAACTGCCACCTGCTCTTTGAGCAGGAGTTCTGAATCCAGGAGAATCCCTCAAGTTGCAAACTGGGATAGTGCCACCCCACCCAAATTCAAATATGACAGATCTCAGGGCCCCATGTACCCAAAACCGTTCGGTCTTACCAGGATTCAGTCAAAGCCTGTTGTTCCCCATTCAGGCCCCACAGCCTCCAGGCACCACAAGAGGGAAGCCATAGTATGACTTGGTTCACCAGGAGTGGAAATATAGAATTGAGTATTTTCAGAATACTGCAGATCATCTGGTGACAGATGATCGCGCCCAGTCATTTGCTATGGATGATGAAAAAGAGTGGAGATAGTACCAAGCCCTGTGGCGTGCCACAAGATTGTGGCCAAGAGCTGGACCTCTCATTCCCTATCAACACCAATTGGAACCAGCTTTGAGAAAGGAATAGAACTAGCACTAAACTGTGTCGCCCAGCCACAGCCCCCATAGCTGACCCAAAAGGATACCATGGTCAATGGTATTGAAAACCATTGAGAGGTCAAGGAGAGCAAAAATGGTTGCACTACCCCGATCTCAATCTCACCAATGATCATCAACAAGTGCGACCAATGCTGTTTCCATTCCATAACCGGGCCTGAATCCTGACTGAAAGGGGTCCAAGTAATTCACTTCATCACAGATCCTCTGAAGTGCCAGACCACCACATTTTCCACAACCTTCCCCAAAAAGGAAATTGGATGAAAATTGTCCATGCAGGTGGATCCAGTGATGGTTTTTTAAGGTGGGGGGCAAATCAGGGCCTCCTTAAAAGACTCCAGAAATGTCCCCCTTCTAGTGGCATATTGATCACTGCTTAGACCCACCTGCTAGTCACTGTCCTAGAGGCTTTCACTATCTGGAAGAGACAAGGATCTTACTGACAGGTAGCGGTGTTGACAGTATTGAGGACCCTGTCCACTTCATCCCCTGAAAGATTTAACCAGATATAATCAGGAAGAGGCATCCTTCATATAACCCAAATAACTTTTGAATTCTTGTAGGACTTAAGGCTTTTCTTTCACCAGCTTGCTATAACTTTGAATTCAGTACTATGAGCATTACTCCTTTAAACAAACTCCTTTAAACCGTGACTTTCAAGAGGGTTACACAGACTAGATCTCTCGTCCAGAACTACTTGACTCCTGATTCATCACACCGTTATAATTTAAACAGTTAATAATTTCATTGAATAAATTACTAGGAAGCCTCTGAGGTAAACTAAACCCAATTTTCAATTCTTCAGAAGTTTTAAAAATATTCCAAATCAATATCAAACTGTTTGTGAGGTTCTCTCTGTCCATCAGATAATGGAAAGGAATACTTTTATCAGTTCATTTATACTGAAAAACTGACTGGATGGAATTTCAAAACCACCTCAAGGTTGGTTAGGTTTTAATATTTACAGAACAGCAGAACCAAACACGAACAGAGACTATTTGAAAGAGACTCTGTTCCTTCATTTCTTTTATAATGATTAGAACAGCACATTTAATAGTTTTTGACAACTTCAGACAATCCAAAATACTTGAAGAATATTCTGAGAGGTTTCAGACTGCCTCTTACTATAAAATTTCCTGGTATTTACTTATTACTGAAATTAGATAGCAGAGAAACTCAGCAGAAAAGTTTTCAAGATTTCAAACAGCACCTGCTTTTGCCACTGTCTGGATGTAGGTTTCCACAGTTGCAAAGTCTGGGTCAACGTTTTCACATTTTTACAACTAGATAGATTTTCGAAATTGTCCATTTAGATTTGGCAAGCAGTAGTTTTGTGAAAGATAAAAATTAGGTGATAGCTACAGTGGATATAAAAAGTCTTCACACCCCTATTAAAATGCCAGGTTTTTGAGATGTAAAAAAATCAGAACATATCAGAATTTTGCCATCTTTGATATAACATATAAAAACTCCCTTTTATGACCATATAATCCCTTAATTCGGGGTAGAGTTGGAGCAACTGGATGGAGCTGAGTGTTTACTGGCCAGCTGCCCTTCCTGACGCCACACTGAGTTTTTGCAGCAGATATTTGTATATACCTTATTTATATACTTTCAATATAACATATATCATATATTCCAGCGTATAAGGCGACCCGGCGTATAAGATGACCCCCATCTTCGGTGCCGAGTTGCATGCCTAGAAAGTCGTCTTATACGCCATAAACTACCATTATTTCTGGCGTATAAGACGACTCAGCGTATAAGACGACCCCCGACTTCGGCACCGATTTCAACGCTTTCAAAAGTCATCTTATACGCTGGAAAGTACGGTATATAAGCTGTACAATTAAAAAACAAACTGAAATCTTTTAGGTTACAAAATAAAAATAAAAAGTAGAATAATGTGGTATACACACCCTCTTATAAGTAGGAAAGTAGCTATATTCAGAATTAAGCAATCACATTCAAACTGATGGAAAGTACTAATCAGTACACACCTTTCAATATCCCCTCTGCATGAGTAACCACAGCAACAAAAATAATCATTCTTTAGTACAGTGTCAATCTTTCATTGGGATTTACATCTAAATTAATCATTTGATTTATCTAGAAAAAGCCAAATATCTTGCCTTTTCATCTTTTATTATTTCCATTTCTCTGGATTGTATCCTGCAGTATAGAAAAACTCTGTGTAAAATGTGTGCATGAATGCGAATCTCTAATCAGTCAGTATTGGTTATTCTCAATTTCACCATTTTCTTATTTTAGTTTAATCCATCCTATTATACACATACACATACACACACACACACACACACACACACACACACACACATACACACACACACACACACACACACACACACATACACACACACACACACACACACACACACACACAGAGAGGACTTTTTTTCTCATAGAATGCCCAGAATGAGTTCCGACACCTTTTTTGGATAAAACCTTGTAGGGTAGGCAAGGTGGGTTGTATGATGTGTGTGAGTTCCGGCACCTTTTTTTTTTTTTTTAGAAAAAAAGCATATATATATATATATATATATATATATATATATATATATATATATATATATATATATATAAGGTATATTCATATAGGAAATATATGGCAGTGGATGCCTATTTTCATGAAACATAAAAAAGTAGGATGGGTCAAACTAAGATAAGAAAATCCCAGTCATTTTTTGGATGAAAAGGACCAGTTTAGGAAAAGAGATGCTTTTGTGCCGTTTGCAACAGGTATATGCCTCTGGAACAGATTGTACTGCAAATTAATATGATTACCTGATACATGTTAGTCTTTTATTAGACACAATTCCAGCAAATGCTTCCTAGATAAGTTTATTTTCTTGTTTGCTAGTATAGGAAGTGATCCTTGTTGAGCCATTATTTCCATCTTGGCTAAATTTAATTTATGCTTTATTATCTCCATTTGTTTCTTAAGTATTTTCTTTTGTGGATCTATTTGTAATTTTGATTCTAACTTTCTGAGCTCTTCCTTCAACTTTAACTGTAGTTGTTTCTTTTCTTTATTCTTTTTAGCGATATAAGTTATAGCCAACCCTCTGAAATATGCTTTAGCCATGTCCCACACATTTTGAAGCGATGTTTCTTCTTTCTTATTTATTTTGAAAAAAAATTCCATTTCCTTTGTCGCTAGTTGTAAGAATTCTTTTTCTTTCAATATAGATTTATTCAAGGACCATCATGATTTTTCCTTAGTTCCTTTCCAAATCATTTTTAGTGGGTTATGGTCTGCTTAAACATTAGTTTCCATCTCAACTTCTTGTATCGTTTTCAATTCCAAAGATGTCCATATCATATTGATTCTAGACCATGATTTATGTCTATTTGAATAAAATGTGTATTGCAATTTCTTTGGGTTTTTCTCTCACCATATATCTTGAATGCAGAGTTCTTCTATAATTTTTAAGAACATTTTAAGTAATATATTTCCTCCTTTTCTCCCTTGTTTGGCGCTTTTATAGTCCAAAGTTCCATCGACTATTGCATTAAAATCTCCCATTATACAAAGATTTTGATAGTTTAAATCTAATATTTTTATATAGTTTTTGATAGAATTGCTCTTCCTGTTCTTCAGTGCTCTGTTCCAGAATTTCACCTTGTGTCTGGTTGGGGACCCCAAAGACATGGATATAATGTCTTTGTTTATGGACTTCAGAAAAAGGAATCAATACTCCCTTATATGAGCCATTAACTGTTCAATGGACACTTGTGTTCAATAATTTAAAAAAAGCATTTGCATCAATAGATGCTCAAATAAAGCATGTGGGATAGCTATTACATTTAAAGGCAATCTTAACCTTGATGTGGAATACAAATACAATAATTTTTATAGCAAAGGAAGCTATTCTTACTGTGGTTCTGACTACATGTAATTAAGAATACTTCTGAAATATCTCATAGCTGTTTCTCTTACAAAATCATAATTCAGTAACAGGATTAGACTCCAGATAATGAGTGCACAGGCTCATGCTACTTAAGAGACTGCATACAATTCATATGTAAGACTTCTTTGGTAGCCATGAACTTTTGTGATTGGGGACCTTTCCTTAGAATTTAAGGTCTTAGATAAGAATCACATGTGTACGTTTGGAAAAATATATCTAAAACAATTGCTGTCTCTAATCTTCCAGACTATCAGCTACTTACCTGATTATTCCTTGCCTCTGTTCTTGACCACCAGCAAATGAAAATGTGTCTTGCCTATTTATATTTGTCTACTGTTGACAATGAGATTTAGGACAGTGAGACTGATGGTTTTAAGATGTTATATCCCTATAAGATATAGATTTGTTGTAAGCTGATAGCTTATAGGGAGGGCACAAAGTAGATGCTATGATTGCTCTGCAGCAAAATTCTACTCTAAAACCCCTTTAAAATGTTGTTTCCTTGAGTAGTTTCCATTGCAACAGAATTAAGGAATTGGCTCAAAGGTTAGCGATATAGATATCTTCCAAAATACAAACTACTATACAATAAAGTATCAACCCTATGGCATTAACAATATCTGTAAATGAGTATTGGGTTGCTTGTTCAGGGAACAAGGTCCTTTCTTGCCTAATGTGCATTGCTAAGCAAGATTGCACATAACAGGGCCAGGGGTCAAGACTAACATGGCTTGATGACAAGTTTTTTTCATTTCTGCAGTTCTCAGCTTATGCAATGTAGCCACATGCCCTCACTTTGCTATATCTTCTGCAATGGAATGTTACATTTTCTATGTCATTTCTACTAGTGCAACTAACCGAGTTGGCATTTCAGTTCATTAATTAGCAGTCTGAATATATATAAAGTGCTGATCCATAATGTCTTTTGGGGTCAAAACTTTTTTTTTTTCATTTTTTGGGGGAAGGAATCAGCCATTCAATGGTGTGCAGATGGATGCAAAGCTGACCCTCCGGAGGGTGGGTGTGGGTGTGGGTGTAAAAAGAGAGTGGACTCACGGTGTTCTCCAAGAGCTGAAAAGCTTACTGTGCGGAACTCCTCCCTTTGCTGCTCTCTGCAGAAAGCAGGAAGGGCAGGAGAGAGCTAGCTAGCCCAGCTATGCTGACTCAGGAATTCTGGGAGTTGAAGTCCATGAGTCATAAAAGAGTCCTGAGCTTGTTGGAGAACAGCTTAAAGCCAGCTTGCCAGATGAGCAGCAGATAGGAGAGAGCGAGAGGGGGGGAGAGAAAGGGGGATAGAAAGAGAGAAAGAAAGAGAGTGGGGGAAGAGGACTGGCAGGACTGGCAGACCAGGGGGGGGGGGAGAGAGAGAGAGAGAGAGAGAGAGAGACCCTTTTGACATCTAAAATGAAGATAACACTGCATATACCCTTTTTTACCTTTATGAGATATATATATATATATATATATATATATATATATATATATATATATATATATATATATATATATATGTTTTCTGAGGTTTTCGCGGTATTTGTATATAGGTCTTTGGTTGTTCGGGTTTTCTCCCGCGTAAAATTGGAAGTGTCTTGGCGACGTTTCGACGAAGTCCCATTCGTCATCTTCAGGCTGGTGTTTTCAGCTTCGTGCTTCGAGCAGCAATGTGTGGTCTTAGCTGTTTCTTCCTTTTAACTGCCAGTGGGGGTATGAACTGATTGGGTGGGAGCTTGGCTGTGTTCTGATTGGGTGGAGGTGTGTTCTGATTGGTTAGGGGCTTGGCTGTGCTCTGATTGGCTGGGGGGTTGGCTGTGCTCTGATTGGCTGGGGGGTTGGCTGTGCTCTGATTGGCTGGGGGAGTGTTATGTTTGGTTGTGCTCAGGTTAGTCTGAGTTGCAGAGGGGTTTAAGATTTTGGGCTGCCTTGCTATTTTTTGGCTTCGCGTTTGTGGTCGTGCCTCATTTTCATGGAGGGTGTCAGTTTGCTTCATGTATGGATTGGAGGGCTTTAAAGTGGCTAATGATGCAGCTCTGGTCTGGCTTCTGGTTTGTGGTCGTGCCTCATCATCGGTGTGGCTTTGGGTTTGCTTTTTGCGTGGATGTGTGGTGGTGACATCCTGTGTGGTTTTTGTGAGTGTGGGTCTGGTATCATTTTTTGTATTAGGGAGTCGTTTGTCAATAAGGGCGGGTTTCCAAATGGCTGGTAGGCGGGAGGTATCATCTCGCTTGTTCATGCTGTGTGGGCGTTTTTCTATCTCGATGGCTTCTCTGATTATTCTGTTATTAAAATGTTCACTTTTGGCAATGGTTCTGGTATTTTTAAAGTCAATTTCATGTCCTGTGGCTTTAAGGTGTTGGACCAGGGAAGATGTTGGTTCCTCTTTTTTGACTGAGTTCTTATGTTCTTCAATGCGTGCACTTATTCTTCTGTTGGTTTGTCCGATGTATGTGGTGGGACAAGTGGTGCATGGGATTTCGTATACTCCTTGATTTTCTAATTCAATTTTATCTTTGGGGTTTCTAAGGATGGTGGATATTTTTCTGTTTGTGCAGAATGCTGTTTTGATGTTGTGTTTATGGAGGATCTTACTGATTCTGTCTGTGGTGCCTTTTATGTATGGGAGGAGGGCTTTGCCGTTTTCTTGTTCTTTGTCTTGGATTTTAGTGGGGGTTTCTTTTTGGATTAGGTTTGTAATCTTATTTCTTTGGAATCCATTGGATGTTAGTACATTGGTGAGAGTGTGTAGTTCGGTTTTTAGGTGTTGTTCGTCAGCTAAGCGTTTTGTTCTGGAGATGAGTGTCTTGGCTACAGAGTTGATCTGTGCTGGGTGGTGGTGTGAGAGAGCGTGCAGATAGCGGTTTGTGTGTGTTTTCTTCTGGTAGATGGTGTGTCCTAGGGAGCCATTGGATTTCTTGTAGACTAAGACATCCAGGAAGGGAAGTTGGTTGTTAGCTTCTGTTTCCATGGTGAACTGTATTTTGGGGTGTAGGCTGTTGAGGTGTGTGAGGAAGTTGTCCAGTTTTTCTTTCCCATGTGGCCAGATTATGAAGGTGTCGTCTACGTATCTGAGCCAGAGTTTGGGTTTGTGATCCGATTTTTCTAGAGCTTGGGTTTCAAAGTGTTCCATGTAGAGGTTGGCAATGACAGGTGAGAGGGGTGATCCCATGGGTGCTCCTTCTGTTTGTTTGTATTTTTGTCCATTATAGATGAAGTATGTGTTGGATAGGCAGTGGTTGGTCAGATCTAAGATGTGTTTGGGGGGGTTATATTTGTTTTGGATAGCTGTCAAGGCTTCTTTGATAGGCACTTGGGTGAAGAGGGATATGACATCAAAGCTCACGAGTAGGTCGCTGGGCTGTAAGTTTTGTTTCTTTATGATCTCTATAAAGTGGAATGAGTTTTTTACGTGTGAGGTGATGGATTCTGCATAGGGCTGTAGTTGTTTGGCGAGAAATTTGGCTAGGTTTTGTAGAGGTGAGCCTATGGAGCTGACTATAGGTCTGAGTGGGGTTCCTTCCTTGTGTATCTTGGGGAGACCATAGAGTTTGGGGCATCTGGATGATTTCTCTCTGGGAATGATTCTTTGCTGGATCTCTTCGCTAATGGGGGAGGCTTTTATTTTGGATCTGGTGGTTTTTTCCAGGTAGGTGGTGGGATCTGTATTTAGGGGTTTGTATGTGGAGTCTTGGAGTAGGTTGGTTAATTTGGTTTGGTAGTCAGATGTGTTCATAACCACCGTGGCATTGCCCTTGTCTGCTGGTAGGATTATTATGCTGGTGTCTTCTTTCAGGTTACGTAGTGCTGTCTGTTCCTCTTTGGGTAAGTTGTTGTGTATGTATGTGTGTGTGTATGTATGTGTGTGTGTGTATATATATATATATATATATATATATATATATATATATATGTAGGACTTCAGTTGTTCGGGTTTTCTCCCGCGTAAAATTGGAAGTGTCTTGGCGACGTTTCGACGAAGTCCCATTCGTCATCTTCAGGCTGGTGTTTTCAGCTTCGTGCTTTGAGCAGCAAGGTGTGGTCTTAGCTGTTTCTTCCTTTTAACTGCCAGTGGGGGTATGAACTGATTGGGTGGGAGCTTGGCTGTGTTCTGATTGGGTGGAGGTGTGTTCTGAATGGTTAGGGGCTTAGCTGTGCTCTGATTGGCTGGGGGAGTGTTCTGTTTGGTTGTGCTCAGGTCACCATCTACCAGAAGAAAACACACACAAACCGCTATCTGCACGCTCTCTCACACCACCACCCAGCACAGATCAACTCTGTAGCCAAGACACTCATCTCCAGAACAAAACGCTTAGCTGACGAACAACACCTAAAAACCGAACTACACACTCTCACCAATGTACTAACATCCAATGGATTCCATAGAAATAAGATTACAAACCTAATCCAAAAGAAACCCCCACTAAAATCCAAGACAAAGAACAAGAAAACGGCAAAGCCCTCCTCCCATACATAAAAGGCACCACAGACAGAATCAGTAAGATCCTCCATAAACACAACATCAAAACAGCATTCTGCACAAACAGAAAAATATCCACCATCCTTAGAAACCCCAAAGATAAAATTGAATTAGAAAATCAAGGAGTATACGAAATCCCATGCACCACTTGTCCCACCACATACATCGGACAAACCAACAGAAGAATAAGTGCACGCATTGAAGAACATAAGAACTCAGTCAAAAAAGAGGAACCAACATCTTCCCTGGTCCAACACCTTAAAGCCACAGGACATGAAATTGACTTTAAAAATACCAGAACCATTGCCAAAAGTGAACATTTTAATAACAGAATAATCAGAGAAGCCATCGAGATAGAAAAACGCCCACACAGCATGAACAAGCGAGATGATACCTCCCGCCTACCAGCCATTTGGAAACCCGCCCTTATTGACAAACGACTCCCTAACACAAAAAATGATACCAGACCCACACTCACAAAAACCACACAGGATGTCACCACCACACATCCACGCAAAAAGCAAACCCAAAGCCACACCGATGATGAGGCACGACCACAAACCAGAAGCCAGACCACAGCTGCATCATTAGCCACTTTAAACCCCTCCAGTCCATACATGAAGCAAACTGACACCCTCCATGAAGAGGAGGCACAACCACGAACGCGAAGCCAAAAAATAGCAAGGCAGCCCAAAATCTTAAACCCCTCTGCAACTCAGACTAACCTGAGCACAACCAAACAGAACACTCCCCCAGCCAATCAGAGCACAGCCAAGCCAATACTAACCAGAACACACCTCCACCCAATCAGAACACAGCCAAGCTCCCACCCAATCAGTTCATACCCCCACTGGCAGTTAAAAGGAAGAAACAGCTAAGACCACACATTGCTGCTCGAAGCACGAAGCTGAAAACACCAGCCTGAAGATGACGAATGGGACTTCGTCGAAACGTTGCCAAGACACTTCCAATTTTACGCGGGAGAAAACCCGAACAACCAAAGACCTACATACAAACACCCACAAAAACCTCAGAAAACATATATATATATATATATATATTACCTTGATTGCTTTTTCATGCACCCTGTCCCCAAATATGAGAGAAAGAAATAGCTATTCCATTCTCCCTTAAGTCTTTGTTAGCAATCCAAATTTTATTTTTTTATTATATATATATATATATATATATATATATATATGTATGTATCTATGTATGTATATGTATGTATATGTATATGTATGTATATATATGTATGTGTGTGTGTATATATATATTTGTTGTTGTTAATTGCTATATATATATATGTAGGTCTTTGGTTATTCGGGTTTTCTCCCGCGTAAAATTGGAAGTGTCTTGGCGACGTTTCGACGAAGTCCCATTCGTCATCTTCAGGCTGGTGTTTTCAGCTTCGTGCTCTTCAAAGCACGAAGCTGAAAACACCAGCCTGAAGATGACGAATGGGACTTCGTGGAAACGTCGCCAAGACACTTCCAATTTTACACGGTGGGAAACGAGTCCAAGTGGCTCTTTGAGTGTTTTGGGTTGCCTACCCCTGGGCTAGTCCCTTATACCTGATATCTCTGCTTAGAAAGAGATTGCAGTACAAAATTACAAAAAAAAATTAAGTTTGGGCTTTTTAACTGTTCCCCCATCACTGAATCAAACATAATCAACTTTTTACTGTGATGATGATGATGATGATGATGATGATGATGATGATGATGATGATAATAATAATAATGCATTGAAATTAGTATATCAGGAAGGCTTACTAACTACTGGAGAGACCAAACTGGCCTACAAGAAAGACCAAATGAAGAACAGAATAGAGGCATGGGAAGACAAAGCACTACATGGCCAATACATGAAAAAAATAGCTGGGAAAACAGATAATAATAAAACCTGGCAATGGCTAAGAGCAGGAAAATTGAAGAAAGAGACCGAGGGACTAATTCTGGCTGCACAAGACCAAGCCTTAAGGACAAATGCATACAAAGTCAAAATTGAGAAGACAGCAACAGACAGTAAGTGCCGCCTATGCAAAGAAGCTGAAGAAACAGTGGACCACTTGGTAAGCTGTTGCAAGAAGATTGCACAAACTGATTACAAGCAGCGGCATGACAAAGTAGCAACAATGGTGCATTGGAAGATCTGCAAAAAATATCATTTGCCTGTAAGCAAAAACTGGTGGGATCATAAAATAGAGAAAGTCATAGAAAATGATAAAATTAAACTGCTCTGGGACTTCAGAATTCAAACAGACAAGCACCTGCAACATAACACCCCAGACTTAACAATTGTCGATAAGAAAGACAAAAAAGTCTGGATAGTGGACGTGGCAGTGCCTGGAGACAGCAGAATAGAAGAGAAAGAACTGGAGAAGATAACAAAATACAAAGACCTACAAATAGAAATAGAAAGACTGTGGCAAAAGCAAGCAAGGGTAGTACCAATAGTCATAGGCTCCTTGGGTGCAATCCCAAAACAACTGGAGCACCACTTGAACACCATTGGCATTGACAAATTCGCTATTAGTCAATTGCAAAAGGCGGCCTTATTAGGAACTGCTTCCATCCTGCGACGATATCTGTAATACCATCAAACATCCACATCTGCCTATCCCAGGTCCTGGGTAAGGACTCGATGGGTAGACAAAATGCCAAATCCAGTCTGAACATCTGGCTGACTGTGCGATGATCGATAATAATAATAATAATAATAATAATAATAATAATAATAATAATATAATAATAATAATAATCCCCCAGTGAGGCACTACCTTGACGTGGTTGTGGGCTTGTGTACTCTGAGGAAGATGAGAGCTATGCCAGAGGTTCAACCATACTGGACAGGTCTCATCAGAGGAGTCAGACAAAGAGTGTCTCTCCCATAAAAAATATGGTGAGACGTAAATTGCAGAATGCCATACCGGCTCGGACGTCGCCCGGGTTAACAAGGTCCGCACTAGATATTGGAGTTCCTGGATATCTGGTGAAAAATGGGTTACAGGACTCAGGACTGTTGGCTGAGCAACCAGGGCCAGCAGCTGCAGAACTACTGGAAGAAAAGGTGTTTACCCGTCGCAGATACACAGTGATGGAAAACAAAGAAATAATGATCTGTTACTACAGATCAAGTCCAACAAGAAGAGGATATCTAAAACGAATGCACCAGTTCTGGAAAGAACAACATCCAGAATCAGAAATAACAGAACAGAGACTAGCAGATCAACGCCGATTTATAACACGAAATAAAATATTCACAGAAACAGAATTGGACGAACTGCAAAGGTTTACCCAGGGCAAAGAAATCAAAGCCTTACCAGAAGTAATTCAGAATGTAGAGGCAAACCAGGGGGAGTTGGCAGTGAAGGAATCCAGCAGAGATATACAACTGTTCTCATTTGGAAACCAGGCACCTCTACCTCAGGAAGAACAAAACCCTCTAACTAAAGAAATAAAAGAATTGAAACAAAGAATAACTGAGCATCTAGAACAGCACAAAAACAACAGAATAAGGCTACCTGCATTGAAGCTTGTTCCAAAGAAACAGCTAGCACAAGCATTAAAAGATGCAAATATTGCAATATCAAGTATAAGCACCAATTCATTGCAAGAAACAAACCAACTAATGTACAGCACAGCTGCAGTTATAACAGAATACCTGGGATGCAAAATCAACAAAGAAGAAAAACAAACAAACAGTGCACCAGAAAAATGGAAGGTTAGACTAGAAAATAAGATCAGCAAGTTAAGATCACATGCAAGCAAGCTAGAACAGATGAAAGAAAAGAAGCTGAAGAACAAGAAGACCAAAGAATACCTAATCAAGAAATACCACTTAGAAACAAGGAAGATCAAGGAAGCACTGGAAATAATAAAGCAACAAATAACAGCTATAGCCAGGAAAATCAGTAGATATGAAGCTCGAATTGCAAACTATAGGCAGAACCTCCAATTTCAATCCAATCAGAAACGTTTCTACCAATCCATCAATGGAGAAACTGCAAGGAATCAGTCAGTACCTGACAAGGAAGAAACAGTGCAGTTCTGGAAGCAGATATGGGATAACCCAAAGAAATACAACAAGGATGCGGCTTGGTTAAAAGAGGTGGATGCAAATAAAACAGAAGTTGAAATGAAAGAACTAGTAATAACAACAAAAATGGTAGAAAAAAGAGCAAAGAAAATCAAAAATTGGTCAGCACCAGGTGAAGATGAACTGCATGGGTTTTGGTTGAAACATCTAACTGTTATACACCCACTCATTGCCAAACAGTTCAACAATATACTACAAGGAGGAGAAATTGAAAAGTGGCTAACAACTGGGAAAACCTACCTAATAATGAAAAATCCAGCAAAAGGGGCAACACCAGGTAACTACAGGCCAATTACCTGCTTACCAACAACTTTCAAATTACTAACTGGTGTAGTAGCTGATGCAGTGCAACAGCATCTAGTTGAAAACAATCTCTTTCCACCTGAGCAGAAAGGAAACCGCCCCAACAGCAGAGGAACAAAAGATCAACTCCTAATAGACAAAATGATCTTGGAAAACTGCAAGAGAAGGAAGACCAACCTGAATGTGGCATGGATTGACTACAAAAAGGCATTTGACTCTCTGCCACATGATTGGATAATAAAGTGCCTAGAAATAACAGGAGTCATTAGAAACATCAGAAAATTTGTGCAAAGATCGATGGCACAATGGAAGACACAGTTGCAGATCAATGGTGAGAGGCTGGGAGAGGTTAATATCAAGAGAGAAATATTTCAAGGAGATTCATTATCACCATTACTATTTGTTATTGCACTGTTTCCTCTGTCAACAATACTGAATAACTCAGGACGTGGCTATCAAACATCAAAAACATCTGCTAGACTATCCCACCTCCTTTACATGGATGATCTGAAGCTGTATGGAAAAACATCATCTGAAATAGAATCGCTGCTCAACACTGTCCGTATATATAGCCAAGATATTGTAATGGAGTTTGGCTTGGACAAATGTGCCACACTTACTATCAAACAAGGAAAAATAGTGAAAACTGAAGGAATCAAGATGCCCCACGAAAATAACATTAAGAGTTTGGATGAGGAAGAGTACTACAAATACTTGGGTATCCTTCAAGCTGACAACATCAAGCACACTGAAGTCAAGAAAAAGATTAGAGGTGAATACATCAAGAGAGTGAAGAAGATCTTAAATCCAAACTCAATGGAGGAAATACCATAAAGGCAATCAACACCTGGGCAATCCCAGTCATTAGGTACACAGCTGGAATAGTGGACTGGACTCAAGCAGAACTAAAAGCAATGGATAGGCAGACCAGAAAAATAATGACAATGAATCATGCCCTTCATCCACGCAGTGACATTGATAGACTTTATCTACCAAGGCAAATAGGTGGGCGTGGAATGCTACAAGTACATCAGATGGTTGAAGACGAAAAAATGGCTTTGGAAGAATATCTGAAGAACAATGATGAAGATGCACTGAAATTAGTATATCAGGAAGGCTTACTAACTACTGGAGAGACCAAACTGGCCTACAAGAAAGACCAAATGAAGAACAGAATAGAGGCATGGGAAGACAAAGCACTACATGGCCAATACATGAAAAAAATAGCTGGGAAAGCAGATAATAATAAAACCTGGCAATGGCTAAGAGCAGGAAAATTGAAGAAAGAGACCGAGGGACTAATTCTGGCTGCACAAGACCAAGCCTTAAGGACAAATGCATACAAAGTCAAAATTGAGAAGACAGCAACAGACAGTAAGTGCCGCCTATGCAAAGAAGCTGAAGAAACAGTGGACCACTTGGTAAGCTGTTGCAAGAAGATTGCACAGACTGATTACAAGCAGCGGCATGACAAAGTAGCAACAATGGTGCATTGGAAGATCTGCAAAAAATATCATTTGCCTGTAAGCAAAAACTGGTGGGATCATAAAATAGAGAAAGTCATAGAAAATGATAAAATTAAACTGCTCTGGGACTTCAGAATTCAAACAGACAAGCACCTGCAACATAACACCCCAGACTTAACAATTGTCGATAAGAAAGACAAAAAAGTCTGGATAGTGGACGTGGCAGTGCCTGGAGACAGCAG
The DNA here is from genome assembly GCF_016545835.1 of Crotalus tigris. Classification (NCBI taxonomy): domain Eukaryota; kingdom Metazoa; phylum Chordata; class Lepidosauria; order Squamata; family Viperidae; genus Crotalus; species Crotalus tigris. The sequence goes on from NW_024097729.1 coordinate 242,093, forward strand.
AATAGAAGAGAAAGAACTGGAGAAGATAACAAAATACAAAGACCTACAAATAGAAATAGAAAGACTGTGGCAAAAGCAAGCAAGGGTAGTACCAATAGTCATAGATGCCTTGGGTGCAATCCCAAAACAACTGGAGCACCACTTGAACACCATTGGCATTGACAAATTCGCTATTAGTCAATTGCAAAAGGCGGCCTTACTAGGAACTGCTTCCATCCTGCGACGATATCTGTAATACCATCAAACATCCACATCTGCCTATCCCAGGTCCTGGGTAAGGACTCGATAGGTAGACAAAATGTCAAATCCAGTCTGAACATCTGGCTGACTGTGCGATGATCGATAATAATAATAATAATAATAATAATAATAATAATAATAATAATAATAATAATAATAATAATAAAAATAATAATAATAATGTTGGAAGGTACCTTGGAGGTCATCTAGTCCAACCCCCTGCTCAGGCAGGAAACCCTATACCATTTCAGACAAATAGCTGTCCAGTCTCTTCTTAAAAACTTCCAGTGTTAAAGCATTCACCACTTCTGGAGGCAGGTTCTGGAACACTGCTATCATGTCCCCCCCTCGTCCTTCTCTTCATTAAACTAGACATACCCAATTCCAGCAACCTTTCCTTATATGCTTTAGCCTCCAGTCCCTTAATCATCTTTGTTGCTCTTCTCTTTACTCTTTATAGAGTCTCAATGTCTTTTTTACATCGTGGTGACCAAAACTGGATGCAGTATTCCAAGTGTGGCCTTACCAAGGCATTGTAAAGTGGTATTAATACTTCACGTGACCTTGATTCTATCCCTCTGTCAATGCAGCACTGTGTTGGCCTTTTTGGCAGCTGCAGCACACTGCTGGCTCATATTTAAGTGATTGTCCACTAGGACTACAAGGTCCCTCTCACAGTTACTCCGAGGTCCCTCTCACAGTTACTATTGAGCAAGGTATCCCCTATACTATACCTGTACATTTGGTTTTTCTTGCCTAAATGTAGAACCTTGCTTTTTTCACCATTAAATTTCATTTTGTTAGATAGCGCCCAGTGTTCAAGTCTGTCCAGATCCTCCTGTATCCTAAGCCTGTCTTCTGGAGTGTTGGCTATTCCTGCCAGCTTGGTGTCATCTGCAAATTTGATGATTTCCCCATGTATCCCCTTGTCCAAATCATTGATGAAGATGTTGAAGAGCACTGGGCCCAGAACAGAGCCCTGGGGCACCCCACTACACACTTCCCTCCATTTAGATGCGGTTACATTGAGGACCACAGCCGGTCAGCCAGCTACGGATCCATCTGGTGGTGATGCTGTCTAACCCACATTTTCTATCTTATCAAATAGCAGGTTGTGATCTACTTTATCAAATGCCTTACTGAAGAAGAATTGCCCCTGAAAGGGCCCAGCATAATCTATATGTACCCTAGACCACGGGGTTTGAGTTTCCTCCCACCTATGAACAGGGGCCTGAGGCATTTCAGGCCGGGACTGTTGGCACACTGATGGCTTTATCAAGGCCAGGCCACCACAGATGGCTGTGCGCAAGCGCTTTCATCCTGACTATACCAGGATGTCCCTCATGTAGAGAGATTAAGATTCTAGACCTCAATGAGGCTGGGATTACTACCCCATAACAAGCATCCCTTGAACGTGGACAACTCATGCTTCTTGTACCAGAAGCTTCCGAACTCAGCATCGGGGCACTTGTCAGGCCACCCTGACAATACCCACGTCAGCACGCATGTAAACGTGTGATTAGTGGCAGTTTCTGCAGCCACATCCCTAGCATTGAGGGGAGACTCAGGCAATTCTTGAATGGACAGAATATTAACAGCTGGAGCAGGATCAGGCTCTCATTTGTTCAATGGCAATCTGCTCAGGCCATCAGCATGACCCATTTCTTTTCCAGGTTTGTGAACCATTGTATAATCATATGCTAACAGGAAAATGGACCATCTCGGCATATGAGGAGAAAGGATATGTGGGGTCTGTTTGGTAGTGGTAAACAACCCCAGCAGAGGCTTATGGTCAATGTAGACCGTGAAATGGTGGTCGTATAAGAAATCATGAAACTTATTAATGCCTGCCACTATAGCCAATGCTTCTCTGTCAATTTGAGTGTAATTACACTCTGCAGAAGACAGAGTCCTAGAGTAATAAGCCACAGGAACCTGAGTGCTGTCATCCTTCAGATGACTAAGTACAGCTCCAACCCCACAGGGAGATGAATTGCAGGCAATGCAAACAGCTTCTCATTGAAGTGAGCTAACACTGCATTAGAAGTGAGCAAGGCTTTAGTCTCATTAAAACTTTTTTTGTGGACTTTGGTCCACTGACAACAGGCTTCTTTGTCTAAGAGCCTGTGTAAGGGCTCTGCTACTGCAGCTTTATGTGGGAGAAATGCATGGTAAAAGTTTAATAACCCCAAGAAGGCTCGCAGCTCACTCTTAGACTTAGGGCTTGGGGCCTGCTGGATAGCTTTCAATTTAGATTCAGAAGGGTGAATGCCTTGAGCTTCTATCCTGAATCCTAAGAAGTCAATAGAATTGACTCCTATCTTACACTTGTCCTTCTTTAACTTAAGAATTCCTCTTCTAAAACGCAGCAAGACAGCCCTTAATCTCTCTGCCAAGTTTTGAGATGACTCACCAGCAATGAGAACATCATCAAAATATGGGCAGACTCCAGGAATACCCCGAAGTGTGCTCTCCATGACACTTTGGAATGTGCCAGGGGCTACATTCACCCCAAATTGCAATCTCTTTACTTTGAAAGCTCCTCTATGAGTTACAATAGTTTGAGCCTCAGCAGCTGCCTCATCAACAGGCAACTGTTGATAGGCCTGTGCCAGGTCAAGCTTCGCAAAAATGTGCCCCCCCCCTTTGAGGGAAGCCAGGATGTGGCTTACTACAGGTATTGGATAAGCGTGCTGCTGCAGCATCTTGTTCAGTGTGCACTTGTAGTCTGCACATATACATATGTCCCCATTAGCCTTTAAAGGCATCACTATGGGGGTTTCCCATGGACTGGAATCTACAGGTTCAAAGATGCCCTGCTGGAGCAATTTGTCCAGCTCAGCATCAATCTTACCTTTGAGGGCAAAAGGTACCCTCCTAGGCTTAACCCTGATGGGCGTTATGGTTGGGTCTAACTATAGTGAAACTGGAGGCCCCTTATAGATCCAAGCTCAGAACTAAATACATCTGCAAATTCCTTGCAGACTTCTGCCAAGCTCCACGTTTGCAAATTGTGCAGCCCAGTAACCTGGATTCCCAGAGCCTCGAACCAATTGAGTCCAATAAGACTCGTGCGTTAAGCCCCAATAACCAACACATCTAAGGGACCTTCAAAATCCTTGTGCTGTACCTTAAGGGTGGCCTCCCCCTTAACACACACCTTAGAATTCTGAAAATCTGTGAGTATTACATTGGATGGCCTGAGTTTGGCTCGAAGGCCACTGCTATTGCAAATTTTCCTAAATGTGTTGAGGGAAATAATGGAGAGAGCGGACCCAGTGTCCAACTCCATGGATAAAGGAACCCCTTGCAACCTTACTTTAAGCGACAGTTTTTTCTTTAGGGTTTATGTGCACCTGTCCTTAAAATACTCCTGCGCGTTGCTCAGAAACCCACCCTATTTTGGCTGGGGACCCTGGTACCTTTCAGACGCAATTCTTCACAAGCTTGTACCTTTTGGCGACCCAAACAGATGGATGCGATGTGGCCTTGCCTGCCGCACGCTCTGCAAATGGCAGAATGGAAACTGCAGTCAGCTCGCTTGTGGTGTCTTCCACACCCAAAGCATTGAAGAGCTGCTGGGACCTTGTCTGTACGTTCCTTCTGCCTTCTTCCAGCTTCCTGGTAGAGCTTATCCACCTCTTCTTCAGGATCTGCCTCCGAACCTTCTCGCACGTCCTCCTGGTGGACGGTGGCTGTCTCTGGAGGGCTCCTGGTGGGCTGCAGATTCTTTACCGCCCCGCCTGCTGCTTCCTCTGCTGTAACCTCTCACAGAGCATCTTGGAAAGAGACATCTTTTGCAAAGATCTTCTGCTGTAAGTCTCTGTTCCTTAAACCGCATACAAAGCGATTGCGCAGCCTTTCCTCCAAATCTTTAAACTCACACGGTCTGGCTGCTCATCTCAAGGCCGCAATAAAATCCTTAGCAGATTCACCTGCCCTCTGGTCCCTTTGTTCAAACATGTGCCTCCAAGCAATGACGGACAACTTGGGCTGGAAATGTTCCTTCATTAGTTTCTTTAAGTCAGTATACATAACTGACTCCAGAGGGGCAGGGGCCACCAGATTCTCTGTAATTTCAAAGGCTTCCTGTCCACAGACACACAACAGGGTTGCAGCCTTCAAGCTATCTTCTCTGATCTGGTTTACCCTGAAGTAATTCTCCACCCTCGCAACGTAGGATTCCCATGTTTCCGGGTGTGAGACATCGAATTCGGATAAACGGCCGATCTGTGCCATCCTAAGTTTGCACTTCACCATTTGCTTCTCTTAGGGAAGGGGTCTTTCAGCCGAGCTCACCCTCCAGCGACACTGTACTGGCAGGCTGGGACGCTGATTTTAACACCGTCTTCCCTTCTTCAGGACTTCTTTGGGTAAGTCTTTAAAGCTTCTTCCTGTTCAGCTTGTAAAGAATCCCACCCTTGTCGCCAGTGTTAAGTCCTTCCAACAATGGCAAATGATGAAGACACATCTTGCAAGGAACAGCTCTTTATTTCGTTTTCAGCCAAAACACCAACAATGAGCAAAGGACACAATGGCAACAATCAGGGTGCTTTCGTGCCTTGCGCATGCGCAAGGCGGCGCCACTCAGTCTGGTCCTGGACAGCTTCTGCAATTCCCGGGACCATTGCAACATCCCGAACCTGCTTGTGCAGGCTCAGGACACAACACCTGGGGTGTAATCCATCTGGTCCTGGTGATTTGAACTCGTCTAGGCTGGAAAGGTGCTTACTTACCATTTTCTTGCCTATCTTAACTTGCGTTTCTATTCTGTTTTTTATGGCACTATTTTTGGTAGGTTGGTCTGTTTTTTCCCTTCGTGTAAAGACAGATGCCAAAAACGAGTTAAATAATGCATCACAGTCTAGCAACGTATCAGCAAGGAGTTGGATATTTGGATTTTCAATTATCACAGATCTCATAAAATAGCAGAGATAGTAATTCACTATATTTTTGTACTTGCACCTCAATAGTTTGTTTTTTCAAATATTTCCACTTTCCTTCCAGCCCTCTTTCTCTTTCTTCACCTTCCCAACTGTTCTCCTTCTTTCTGTATCTGCTTCTGTACCATGTTTTAGGATGTGAACACCATTCTTGAATTTCCATCCTGGAGAGTTTATATAGACTTGGAAAGATATTGTCCAGACCTCAATTTTACAACAAAAGTTGTGATATAATTAAACCTTTACTGTTTGGGTAGATGTGGTGCCCCATTGCTCAATCACTAGAAGTACCGGAGATGATAGGTACATATGTATTAAATGTGCAGCCAAGCACAACATCTGCAGTTTCAGGAACAAAGAAGTTCCAAGAAGAGCATTGCAATAGTGTGAAGGGATATTCTACCCTAACCCACGTTTCTTTCTCCTGCAAAGGAATCTCCCAGCATATTTAACTTCTGGAAAATGCTCTTCAGTGTTTCAGAATTGAACGAAAGGGCCAGAAATCAATAATAGAATCTCTGCTGTGCATGTAGAGGAGCCCCAGTTTAATCCTTACACTTTCTAGGTAAAGTCTTCCCTATAAAAATGAAGATTGCTGGACAATCAGCATCAATAATATGGAGTTAGCTGGATCAGGCCCTAACTTGGTGTTAAGCAGCTTCCTGACCATCCTATACTAGAATATAGCAGTCTTTCTGATAAATCCTTGGAATACTGAAATATTACAAAAAATATCCACTCCATTTTTAGGACTATAGCACTTTATTTTTTTCAAGCATCATGATAGTAAACAACAAAAAGCCTGCATAAAGAATGGGATAGGTGCATTGTTGTGGTAAGTGCACAATTACTTTCATATTGTAAATTAAAATTGTGCCTCTTGGAAAACAAAGCTTGCAGACTCTCAGGGTGATGTATAAACTCAGCCAGTGATATATACTGGGGAGACGATGCCTGGGGAGGGGGGGTGGAGGCAGAAAATCATTGAAAGAAACATCACTTCATTGGTACACAAACACTGGTCCATTTGTGTGTAAGCTATGATGCTATTACCTGCATGAATGGGCAGACCTTGTAATATAATAGGGCAAGAGGAAACTTTGACTGAATGTTGATAAAACATAAATCTAACCATCTTGGCTGAGTTTTATGGATGTTTACAATGTAATGCATGAGGGATTTTATTTAAAAAACTAGTGTTTCTGTTGCAAACTGATATCTTGCCTTATAGTTGTTAAACACCAGAAAAATAGAGGGAAATAGCATTGTCAGGTTCTATGGTGCAATACTATCCCCCTTTTTCTTTATCTTGCACCACTTGTGAAGGACAAATTGAATCACTTTATATATAAAAGGGCCCATTATAACTATGATATAAAGCCTGCTTCCTAAGGTTCTTCCTGTCCAGGCAGCCATTACCTTTTTGGCTTTCTCTGGAGTAAGCTGGATGAAATAGGACCTTGTCTGGTCTCTATTTCCTCTGACAAGCAGAGAACAGCATTAACAGAGGGATAGAATCAAGATCATGTGATGTATTAGTACTGCTTTATAAAGCCTTAGTAAGACCACATCTAGAATAGCGCATTGAGTTTTGGTTATCATATTATTTAAAAAAAAAGATGTAGAGACTCTGAAAAGAGTACAGAAAAGAGTAACATTGATGATTAGGGGACTGAAGGCTAAAACATATGAAGAATGGTTGCAGGAATTGGGTTTGTCTAGTCCAGAGGTAGGGAATCTTGGCTCTTTTATGACTTGTAGACTTCAACTCCCCGAATTCCTGAGTCAGCATGGCTGGTTCAGGAATTCTGGGTATTGAAGTCCACAAGTCATAAAAGAGCCAAGGTTCCTTCCTAGTCTGGTGAAAAGGACTAGGGATGATACGATAGCAATCTTCCAATATTTGAGAGGTTGCCATAAAGAAGAGTGGGTCAACCTATTTTTCAAAGCACCAAAAGGCAAGACAAGAAACAATGGATGGAAACTAATCAAGGCAAGAATCAACCTAGAACTAACGAGAATGAGAACAATTAATCAGTGGCATGGCTTGCCTTCAGAAGTTGTGGGTGCTCCATCACTGGAGGCTTTTAAGAAGAGACTGGATAGTCACTTGTCTGGAATGGTAAAGGGCAGGGGTGTCAAAGGGCCAGACTCATCACCAGGAAACCGCGCCCACCCCATTGCCGGCACGTGATGTCGTGAGTTTGACATGTCTGGTATAGGGTCTTCTGCTTGAGCGGGGGTTGGACTAGAAGACCTTCAAGGTCCCTTCCAACTCTGTTATTGTGATTCAGACAAAGTGATTTATTCATTAAATATGCCACTCTTTTTTTCTGGCTGTCACGAGAGCCCGAAAAAAGCTGTTGCTGGTTTAAGGCATCCGTTCATTCACAGCTATTAAGCTATTAAAGCACTAGCTTTTTGTGTTTCCTTTTCTCTCAGGAAAGCTTGAGAGATGCCAGATTGCTGCCCACAATGAGGGTTGAAGTCCTTTTGCCAATGTTTGAGGTATGTACACCCTGTCTAGATATGTTCAAACAAAGGCTGGGCAGCTACAGTATCTCTTGGGGTCTGAAGTTAGATTCCAGCACAAGTAGGATATTGGGGCCCATAGTTTAGATAGATCCTTCCAGCTATATCAGTCTATGAAGGGAGGGATGGAGGGAGGAAAGCTCACCTCCATGCTCTCCAATAGTTTGTCCTGCTGCTGACTTTCCAGTCCAGTCTAGATAAACATATGAAACCTTGGAGAAATAGTTAATCTTATTACAGTCTCTGTAGTAAGGATGAAAAAAGTACTTTGTGAATAAAAAATCTAAAGGGAGTATATACCTAATATGAAGCTTTTGACTTCGTGCTTGTTGTTTGCTTGCTTTTCATTGCTTGTTAAAATAGTATAAGACTTAAGACATAGGACAACATAAATGTTATTTTAAAAAGAAAACAAGAATTTTATATTACTGGGATTTAAAGGGAATCATTTTCTGCATTAAGGAATGGCAATTGAAGGAATTTTGTGAATCTTGAGATATTAGAGTTCTAATCCAGTCCTTAGAAACAAACCTACTCATTCTCAGAGTTAGTGGAACTACTATTAGTAAGTGAAATTCAGGGTGCTACAGGAGCAACATCTAGGAAATATATGGACCAGAGAGGTCTCCTCCACATCAGAGAGACAAGTATAATAATATGTTACTGTGCTTTTCATCCAAAATTGCAGATGGGAGGACATTAAAGTGGGCTAAGCAAAAAACACTGTACACTGATTTGAATTTGTGAAGTATAATTTTATGTATAGCAATTATATTTGTACAAAACCTAGAAAATATTTAATTGTGAGTACTCTTTCTTAATTCTTGGAAAGCAAAATTATTTGTTTCAGTGAGGACAGATGTAATTGTATTTCAGTGCTAACTGCCTGTTGGGAAGGAAAAGCTAAAAATGTCCATTCCTGCCCAGGAGACAAAATAAGGTCACCTATTTAGCTTTGGCTGAAAATATCGAGAATTCTAATACCACCAAATTCCAAATGTCAAGACTAAAATCTAAATGCTGAACAAAGAGCAAAAGCAACAGGATTACAGCAATCATTACAAATAAACTGATCAAAGTGCTCTTATTTAGGCCAAGAATTCCAGGAAAACATCTTGCTATTCAAAGTTTGGGTTATAGCACAACATCATTTTCTCAAGTGATTCAGAATCAAAACATAACGCCTTAGGTGTTAATAACTAAATATGCTTATCAGTTTTCAAGTCTGAAAACCAAGAAACCAGTTTAATATACCCAGACCCTAAAATTTGCCAAGATTTCAGATCCAAAGAGAAGAATATTCATAAGAAATCTCCTTTCAAACAAAAATTGAAAATCTGGTAGATTGAAACCATCTTCAGTGTAAGGTAATTTTAGTTTGGCTAAGAATATTCAAGAGGATTTAGCCTGCCATAAAAAAAAATCATTAACACAGTGTTTTGAACTGTACCTTAATCTTGATATAATATTCACTCTGGTCTTATCCCAAAGACTTGATAGGATTTCATAAATATTGATTTTTCCCAATTAGGAATTGCAATAGACCTGTTCAGGAGTGCATAATTTGATTCACTGAGGCAGAAAAAAGGCTCAAAAATCAAATTTAATCAGTCAAATTTATTTCAGAGATTGACCAGCAATTAATAAAACATAAATTTTAAATACAAAGTAAAACATAAAGAACTGGGAAAAGATTAAATATATACATAGAATAAAAGGTATCCATGCAAATCTTAAAATTTTAAAATAAGAGTAAACCAAAATAAGATATCAATGATAAAATTACATTTACTTAAATATTCCAAATTGAATTAGGGATGTAATAAAATATTAATATGTTAAAAAAAAATTATAAACTAACAATCTCCCAACAAGTTTTAACAAAAGCAACTGAACTACCACAGGATCAATAAGACTTGTTTGGTTAATTTAAAAAAACCCCAACTATTATAAATTGAGAAGGTTGACCTCAGATAATGAGACAATTGATCAATAATTATGATGATGATTGAAACAAAATGACTTTCAATGTGTATGCCTATACCTCATTCTTGTAATTATCTGTCATTTATGTGTTTTAATTGCTGCAGTGAAAAAACTGGCAAACATTACAGGTGATAAAAGGATTATTATTTAATAGATTAAAAATAGTGAAGAAATGTTCATTTTTCCTACTAAAATCAGTCAATAAAAAGAAAATAAAGGTTTGCTGGCTAATAGGGGCAATATAAAAGCATAGGAAAGATAGTTTCCATGTCACCTGTGCTACAAGGATAAGTTCTTTCACACATGGGGATTCAGTAAATCTCACTTTGAGTCACTATGGACTCCAACAAGAGGACTCATCAATATCTCCTAATACATTGTGTGGAGACTTAGAGACCTATTGGAGTCCGTTGAGTTATACATATAAACATACGGAATGCATATTTAAGACTGAAATAGAGTTAAATCTCTGTATTTCATTTCACTTGGAAGTGTATATTTTCAGAGAAAATGTATTGAAAGCATCGATTGTTCTTCTATTTTTTACATCTATAGATAGAAGGCCCAGTGTCATTCTAGAAAAAGACATAGCTGCTTTAAGGTGCTGCTGATGGATGTTGTTCCCACAACCCTTTGTTCTCTGAAGCTTCTTGCTGGAGATTCAATCTCAAGTACTGCAAAGCCTTAATGCCAAATTGTATGCAATATCGCAGATTCACAGTCATGTCATTTTCGTGTTAACTTATTCCTTGTTGTATCAATTCTTTTCTCTTAAGCTAAATGAAGCCCCTGGAGTATCTCTTCTCTTAAAACCTCTTAAATTCCTCTTAAACATAGCATACTATCATAAGCTCTTGTGAATGCCAGAATAGTGTGTTCTATGGTAGCAAATATGGCTCTACTAAGTAAGAAGATTTAAAAGGAAAAGTATTTCAGATCTGTTTCACTCAAAATCCTTCAATATCCCAAAATTCTTCTAAAAAATTGCAGCTGAGATTCCCCCCCCCCCCAAATCCTCCACTTCTTTCCTTCTCTTGATTAGTGTTCAACGTTTAATGGCTCGCACAAAAGGGAACTGATTATCTTTTAAATCCTTAATGAAAGATATTACATCCATGCCTTTGGTGTCCACATCTAGATGGAAGGTGAAGTTCTGGAGCAGAGTGCTGAAGAACAAGAAGAGCTCCATCCGAGCCAGGGCCTCCCCTGGACAGGACCGCTTCCCTGCATTAGCAAAGAAGAAAACAAAACTTATTTAGGAAGTACCCCTCCTGAAATTGTGTCTAATAACTGAATAATGTGGATCAGGTTAATATATGGCTTTGTAATGCATCCAATCCGTTCCAGAAGATGGTACCTGCTGAGAATGCCATGAAAGCATCTCTTTTCCTGAACTGGCGCTTTTCATCCAAAAAATGATCTGGATTGAACTTCTCTGGAGTTTCCCACTGGAGAGGATCATAATTTACAGAGGGGAGGACTGGCACAATAGCCATGTACTAAAGGAAAAGAAAGAAACAGATGGCACTAATTGGTACTACTATATGCAGAAAAAAATCTTCAGTTCTCACTTGCCGTAAATAACATAGGTCAGTGGGGAACCCTTTGTAAAGAGGGAGGGAAATGAGAGATATTTGGTTTAATATTCAAAATGCCTTGAATATGAAGGATGTCTGGATATATAACAGTCATCTTGTTTTTTCTTCCCCAGAATATCTTGACCAATAGTTATATCACCACACCTTGGGAATGTTATAACCATGGAATTTTATGTCACAGGTTGTTGCCCGTGGAAAGGTCTCAAGACTGTCTTTCCAACACCGTTGAACCTCATGGAGAACAGCATTTGTGAAAGGCATCTTCAAACGGTCTTCCATGCTTGGAATGCGATTTGTACCCACCATCTCATCAATCTCCTTTTGCACTTTAGCTGTGAGAAAAACATATTGAGACCAGATTGACAGCCTTTTACTTTCATGTGCTGAGCAGTCAACTACTACTTGGGTAGAAGCATGTTTTTCAAAGCACATACAGAGAAGATACTTCTAAACAGAAAAATGACCCTCCTCCTCCCTCCATGGAGACCATTTCAATTCTTCTAATTTAAGATGTGATTGATGTTGTTTATAGTATATGTACCTGTGTGGCTTCCAAATAGGCCTAGAGCTAGTAAACATAAAGTATTTCCATATGGGCTATCTGAAGATTAGAATTTCTACTCCAAAAAAATGCAGTGGATAAATTTAAATTAATTTAAACTAATTAGGAAGAGGGGAAGGAGGAGGAATGTTGTTAAACCATGCAATCACTTCTCCCTCTTCATGATCCAAAGATTATAAGTTCCCTAGAAATATCTATTAGCAGTTGCTTCTTCAAAATCCCCATGAAATCTCATTTTCTGGAAATCTTGGTGTGGGACTCATTGGTTCCTAGGGCATATTAGTTAGTAAGGCACACAGACATAGATACTGAAATCCCATAAAGTTAGTATTAAATTAATGCAGTTTGCTGTATCTCTATTAAGGAAAGGGGGAAGGAAAGGACATGTTAGCTGAACTGAATAATTTAAAACAACAACAATAAAAACATTCAGGAAAAAGACAATGGCAAATCATTTCCATAATGGTTCCAACAAATTTGCATAAAAGCAACTGTAATGTATGAAACTTTACTCAACAATATTTTGAGGATTGATCATGGATACCCTAGGAGAAATAGAGGACCTCCAATGTCCTGTCTAACTTTTTATTATTATTATTATTATTATTATTATTATTATTATTGTTGTTGTTGTTGTTGTTGTTGTTATATTGTAAGATCTGAAACCTTTCTATTTTTGTGTTCATTTCTATACCTTGAAGTTGTGGCAATTTGGCCATCACAAGTAGGCTAGAGACCAAAGCATTGCTTGTGCTTACTGTCCCAGCAAAAAACAGTTCAAGCACAGAACGCACAAGGTTTTCAGGAGTGTAGATAATCTCGGATGAATTCTGCTCCTGAAGGGGAAAAGAAGAAGAAAAAGGGAGGAATAAAGAATTCTACTTGGAATTAATAGTAGTTCATGTCGGCATATATTCATAAAGATTAATCTGGCTTTCTGCCAAAAAGACAGTTAAGAGACTATTCTGAACATTATTGAATATTTATAATATCATAATGAGAAACAGGCAGCTTTAATATTTTTAAATGCAGAGAAGGCCTTTGACAACCTAAATTGGGCTTTTATATTTAAAATTTTGGAAGACATGGACTTTGGAGAGAATTTTATTCAAGGGGTCAAAGCAGTTTATATGTCACAGCAAACACAAATTATTATTAATGGTGATCTAACCAATTCATGCGAAATTCAAAAGGGTACAAGTCCCTTGTCTCCCTTATTGTTTATTTTGGTGCTGGAAATTTTGGACAGAGATATTAGGCATGAGATATAAGAAACTAACAGGTGTAAGCATCAAGAAGAAAGTGTATAAATTGAGGGCATTTGCTGATGTTTTGGTTATATTTTTGCAAGACCAAAAATAATATAGAATATTTTATGTGGAAATTAAATGAATTGGGGGTTTAGCGGCTTTTAAAATAAACAGAAAACAACAATGCTTATTAAGAATATGGCCTCTCAGGATGGTTTATTGACTGATTTTGGGGTTGAGAAAAAGGTGAAATATTTGGGGATTATATTGACAAATGCAAAACATATTTCAAAATAACTATGTGCTTCTCTAGAATGATATCAAAAACGACCTATTAAGATGGGATAAACTGCATTTATATCATTATTGGGTAGAATTTCTATAATTAAGATTGAAGGTTTTACCCAAGATGCTTTTTTTGTTTCAGATGTTACCAATATTTGCAACAGATACTCCACTTAAACAATGCCAAATGGATATTTCTAAATTTATATGGCAAGGGAAAGAACCAAAAATTAGATATAAATTACTGCAAGATGCTAAGAAAAGAGGGGGCTTGGGTTTACCATATTTGAAACTATATTTTGATGCTTGTTGTTTAATCTGGGTAAAAGAGTAAGTGAACCTCCAGAATAAGAGGCTACTTGATCATGAAGGTCAAGTAGAGCAGGGCCACGGCATGCCAGCAACCAGTCCGCACAAACAAGCAAAGCCCCATCCACGAGATTCAGGTAGCCCACAAAACCATGCAACCTCCAGTCCATGGGAAAAACTCTCTCCATGGAACCGGTCCCTGGTGCCCAAAAGGTTGGGGATCTCTGAAGTAGAGGTTACTTAATTCATGAAGGTCACGAATTAAGATTTGGATGAAACAGTTATTTATGTCTATGGAGATTCTCAGTCATCCAGGTCATAGTTATCCCAAAGATGCTTTTTCAAGAGGCAACTGGACCTTCTTGTTTTTCTTTGAAGATGTTTCGCGTCTCATCCAAGCTTCTCCAACTCTGACTGGATGGTGGGAAATGGAAAGATTTATACTCCTTGCATTTTAAAAGAATGCAAATGAACTGCTGTCTGCAAGGAGTATAAATCCTTCCATTCCCCACCATCCAGTCAGAGCTGAAGAAGCTTCTTGGATGAGAAGCGAAACATCTTCAAAGAAAAACAAGAAAGTCCAGTTGCCCTGTGAAAAAGCATCTTTAGGACACAGTTACTTATGGTGTGACAAATTTAAAGCAAATGTTGATTTTAATAATCACTTTGTTAGACATAACATTTTAAGAGTTTGGAATAAATATAAAACAAGATTTTCTATGAAGATGCTTCTTTGGATGTTCCAAGAAGGACACCTTTAGAAAAGAAATGATGGCAAAGCCAGACTGATGGATTTATGGTCAAATAATATATTTTAATTTTGGTGATCTTATCCTAAAGTCTAAGGAGGAGTTACAATCGGAAGGACATGTCTGCCATTGGTTTATATACTTACAATTGAAAGAAAGATTTACATTAGATAAAAAGAGTTATAGGTCTGACTTCGTCAAAAATGAATTTGAAATCCTACTGTGTGGTAGTGATGAACATATTATTGCTAAGATCTATAAATTATTATTGGAAAATGAACATGTAAAGCATTGAATGATTCAGTGGGCAAGGAATTTTGGATATAATGTAATGCTTGACCAATGGGAGAATATGTGGATGAAAGGTTTAAAATTTACACTAAATTATAATTTAAAAGAAAATTTCTATAAGATGATGTATTGCTGGTATTTAACATCAAACTGTTAAGAATGTATAAAAGTATTTCAAATGAATGTTGAAAATGAAAATGTAAAGAAGGGATATTTTATCATTTAGGGTGGACATATGACAAAGCAAAGAAATATTGGAGAAGGATTTCCATCCTAATACAGAAGATTGTCAAAGTGAATATAAAGATAAAACCAGAAACTTTTCTTTTGGATTTAATGGAAAAAGACTTGGAAAAAACCTTTGGAACTTTGATGTTATATATGTTGATTGCAACAAGACTATTTTATGCACAAAATGGAAGGACACTTTGATTCCCGCAATGGACAAATGGCTGCAAAAGTTGATGGAGTTAGCAGAGATGGCTAAACTAGCTGCTTTGATTAAAGAAAAAAATACAATTACTTTCGTTTCTTCTTGGAAACTGCTTCTGGACTTTGTGCTTGAGTTGGGAAAAAAAATGAAACTTTGATTTTGGATTTTACCGATTAGATAGGATTGTTGTTGTTATTATTATTATTATTTTTAAAATTTATAAGCCGCCCCACTCCCGAAGGACTCTGGGCGGCTAACAATAAAAAACACATAAAACATAACAAACAACAATACAAAAACAATCATCCAGGGGTAAGGTTTTATAAACCCCAGGCCTGCCGGAAAAGCCAGGTCTTAAGTAGCTTACGGAAGACCAACAAGGTGGGAGCGGTCCTAATCTCCGGGGGGAGCTGATTCCAAAGTAATGGCTAGTTTATACCATTATGTAAAAGTAAAAAGTTGAGGTTTGATGTCGTTATCTTATTCTACTGCACCAAATGAGTCAGAAGTCAATGCCTTCTCTTTCTTTTCCCCCTCTTTTCTACACCTTTCCCTTCCCTATTTTCCTTTTTTTTTTGAATTTTTGTATTTTATATTATAAACTAATAAAAAATAAAAAACAAGTATAGTAGCTCATGAAGTTCAACCTAATGTATCTTCCAATTAAAGGAAAAGTAATTAATTCAAAATGCTTTTAGAGTGTATTAGACAACCTGTGCCCTGTTGAGTCACCACTGGGTGGTTAAAAAGATACAGTGGGAGCAATGTTGACTTCCAACTTCCCGCAGTGTATTTCCTTGTGGAAAATTGGCAGGGAGCATCGAGGTGCGTGAGTATACGTAATAGATGCCATGCAGATCAAGGAAGACAAGAGCTTGCGGAGTATGTGTTGGGAAGATACATGAGGTGCACCAGAGGCACCATGCAGTCAATTAAGGGGCAATTAAGGGAGTGATTTGGGACGGAAAGGGTGTGTGGAAGTCAGGAGGGGTGGCACAGGTTGGGAAGGGTGCCTGGGGTTGCTTGAGAAGGAGCAAAAGGTGCCATGTGGGTCAGTGGCAATGCATGGGGGGGCAGACTGGGTTGGGAAGGATGCATGGGGATCAGAAAGAGGTGAGCAGGGAGGTGAGGTGATTTGAAAACGGTGCTTGGAAACGTTGGGAGTGTGCAAGAGGTACCATGGGGGCAGGGAAGGTGTGCGGGAGGCAGCCTGAGTCATGGAGGATATGTGACTGTGGCTCAAGGAAGCTACGGGGAAAGGCAGTGTGGGCCTGAAAACATCTTGTCCATATCATGAGGGGGCCCTTCAACTAAATATTTACTATAAGGAATGGCCAAATTATAAGAATGCATATTCTGTTTTTGACCGAGGTTGTTATGTATAATTCAGCTAAAGAATTCCTAAAGTGTATGCTTGGAAAACAGAATTAAATCTGATCATAGAAGCTTGGATGTTTCATCCAAGAGACTAATCAAAATTGCTTATAAATTCCAGGAAATTTCACTTGATCATCTTCATATAATCTATTACGAATCTAAAGAAACATCCTATAAAGAATGAATTAGAATGGAGAACAAAATTCTATACACTCATTTTTTTAAAAAATAGCTTTTCTATGAATATAGCAACATTATTTTAAGGAAGATTCCTTTTACTTTGATTTCTGCATAAAGAATACCAAATAGAGATTTCTCATGCTCAGCTTATCTGGAGAAAAGTATATCTATTTTTAGCAACAGCAATTATAGCCAGGAGAAAAATATATGTCAAGAACTAGCAATGTGGGATTGTCCAAGAGCAAAGATAGAATATGGAGAATACATAATGTTAAAATGGTTCACATTAGGTAAATTAGTTTCATGTTAGATGCATATCAGGGAATACTCATATTTATGCAGAATTTTTACACACACACACACACACACACACACACACACATGCACACATGCATACACATACACAAACACAATATATACATACACGTAGACACACACACACACACACACACACATACATACCTTCTCTAATTTGATAAGGAAACAATCAATAAAGTCACGGGGTTCCTGAATATCCAGTGTTTTCTGGTGAAGTACCACTTTTTCATGGATAAAGTCACAGAGTTTTTCAATTTCAGCAAAAGTCTTTGTGTGTTGTCCAGGAAAATATTCCATTATTTTTGGAAAACTATTGTACACCTGTAGCAAATTTCAGGTTAAATAGCATATATTTTTATACTATTATGGTGGCATCATAATCCTCCAAATATTCAGAAATTAATTTTTACAGTGAAATTGCTAATTGTCAAGGCTCCCATAGGTGCCAAAGTTAAGAAGGCAAGAACTCGATTTCACAAAAATGTCTGTAATGGTAGTCACAAATAAATAGAGAATTTGGGAAAGTGTAATAGGAATTTATATTTACAACAAGTTAATTAAAGCAAACTGTTATTGAAAAGGTTTTCCCTAGAATTCTACCCACTTGGGTTGAGTTCCATTTGCAAGGTAATCTGTTAGTTGATTCACCCACTATTTTCCTACCCTACCCGCAATCTCTTACATTAATGGATAATAGTGTAACTGCTCATAATCTTTGATATAGAGAAAAGAGAGTGTGATTATTAGCACAAAGGTATCAGCTAACTGGAGAGAGAGAGAAAGAGACAGGTCAATAATTTGACATGAAAATTACTGTTGCCAATATTATTTGGTATGTATGTGCCATGCACTTTTTAAAAATATATAATATACCTTCTTTTTGTTTGTGTGGAATACTACTATGTATCACAAAGGTAGCATGGAGAAAATAGCAATGAAATATTAAGAGGTATCAACCATTCCAGTGAAATTTCATGTTTGTACCTCCCTGGCAAGTTAGCAAATGAGTAAATACTAGAAAAAGTAGGCTAGAGCCCAAAGGAGTTATGGCTCTAATGATCAGGGAAGAAAATGGCCCATAGGAAATAAATCCAGCTATGAGAGGTGAACTGGGAATCAACTGATATTTGGGTGGCTCAGCCTTTCTGGATGTCTAGATTTAGCTTTTCCAGATCTGCAGTTCATTACATCTAGTTTTCACATTTTTGCCTTCAGCATTTGCATCTCTGCTAGTAAAAATGAGACCTCAAGATAGGAGGTGCAGAGTAGATTAGTAACATACCATTCCTGTGAAATTACTGCAGAGTTTTAATAAAGATTCTACAGCATTTTGGTTCTCCATGAACGTTTGATCTTTGTAATCAAATCGATTGCCGAAGACAACTGCACAGATTACATTAGAAACAGCACTTCTAAGTTTTCTTTTTGGTTCAAAAGGCTGCCCTGCAAGAAAGATCACAAATATTTATGAGTGGGTTCAGAAAATGCTGTGCTTTCTTTCCACAAATCTCATTATAAACCTTGAATAAGAATCATGATCTTTCTAGAATGAAGTGGTCCAGATGGGTAATTACTCTGGAATTAAATATATGAAAATATATGAAAATCTATATAATCCTAAAACTCTTGTAACTTCAGCTGGATGAAATGGTGTATCATACGCAAAACACTTTCAGCTGAGATACCTTAAATTCAGAGTCCCCAACCTCTGGTCCATGGATCAGCCCCGGGCCGCAGCATGCTAGCAACCGAGCGGCATAAACAAGTAAAGACCCATCCATGGGATGCAAGCAGCACACAAAACCATGCCCCTTCCGGTCTGTGGAAAAACCTCTCTTCACGGGACTGGTCCCTGGTGCCCAAAAGATTGGGGGGGCTCTACCTTAAATAGGATAACCTAGAATGCCTGGACCCACTGCTCCTGTGGGGAATTTAGGAAAGTTCTTGCCATTTCAGCAATGCTCTGCTGCTGCTGCTTCTGTGCTGTTGTAGTCACATGATCCTTATGTACAACGTACTCTGGCACTTCCCCACAGATCAATGGGGAAGCTTGAAAAGCTTGCAAAGAGAAAGTCAATGGGGATCATATGATCATGGCTGATGGTGGGAATGTAGCACTGAGTTTGGACTTCTTCCCTCCTGGGAAGCTTAGAGGGAAGGTCGCAAATTGCTGGGGTAGGTTTCCCACACCTACACAATCTCTGCCAAAGGATGACCCAACAGCTCACAGTGGTGTCTGATATCATGGTACTTTGGTACTTAACTGCTCTGAAACTCATCAGATTTGGTACTCAACACATTTTGATGTGAAAATTTTGTCCCAGTACTCATCGTTTGTTTGGTAGTCAATGCACAAGCTAGAACTTGGTATCAGCTGCTTTGTGACTGACTACATTATTCATTATGGGAAACATTGTTCATTTTTGGTACTCATCACGCCTCCTAAAAACAATTAACAATGAATACCAAGGTATTACTGTATAGGTTAAATACATGAAAGCCTACATTATGTTTCCACTATCTTATCGCTGGATTCTGCTGTCTACAATTTTTTCTTTATCTGGGGCTCCTCACTCTGCATTTTTCTGCTCATAGCTGGTTTCTTTTATTTTATTTGTTCCTTTCCCTTGACCAACTTAATTCTTCTTTACCTTTTTGAACTTTCTGCTTCTCTTTCCAGTTTTAACCGAGCTTTTGTTCTTTCCATATCCCTCTCCTTCTAATCTAGCCAACACTTTTTTAAAAACAGTGCCATACTCTTTGTTTTTATTTCTTTTCCTATCTCCTTCTTTAGACTCTACTGAAGATGGTTTTCAAAGGTAATATAACTCCCTGACTGAACTTTATTTGTAGCTTTTTAAGTCTACATTGCCTACAGATCTTCATCCCTCATGCAGAATATTCTTATCCATGTTTTCTTTACCTACTTTAGTTACCTATCTCATTTAGCCATAAAGTGTTTTGCTGGCTGCTGAATTTACCTGATGGGTCATTTAGCATTGATATTAAACCTAGTTAAACATATCCCTGATTAAAAATCCATAATTACCCCACTGAACAACTTCCTAGTATTTTTGATCAGTTGCTGCAGCCA
This sequence comes from Crotalus tigris, assembly GCF_016545835.1. Lineage (NCBI taxonomy): Eukaryota > Metazoa > Chordata > Lepidosauria > Squamata > Viperidae > Crotalus > Crotalus tigris. Next base: position 262,240 of record NW_024097729.1, read on the forward strand.
CACTAAAATTTCACAACTTCTCAGTATCCTTGTAATTTTAGGAAGCCAAGAGCTGATGGTGGGTAGAAAAGTGTGGGAAACAGCTTGAAAGTTTTATATATTTCCCATGTGTATTTTTATCTGTACTCCTGAACACCAGTGTGAAAACAACCCGGTAAGGGAAGGAGAGGGGGCTTGTCTCCGCCTCTCTTTCTTTTTCTTTATTTTGTACAGAATAAAATGCAGAAGTATTTGAGTTTCAACTTAGAATCTAATTTTCCTGTAATCCTACATGATACAAAACCCCTCTCAGCTTCTTTTTACAAATGAAATTATTCTTCTGCAGGTGAAGTGTTTTGGGCTTTTTGTAGGACCTTGCATGCTCTCTACTTCCTCCACTAGACAAAAGGCTTCCTCTTGCACTCTTTCAGACATTTGTTTCTTCCCCATCCCAAAATTTCTCAAGGTAGATAGGATGAAATGTCTCATCTCCTTCCATTTTCTCTCATTGGCAGTGGCCAAACCTGAAACCAAAGACACAGGGGAAAGAGCATGATGTCAGTTTTCAGCTTTTGAGAAGTAGCATGTTTCAATATAAACAGTGGTTACTTTTCTCCCTCACTTCTTTGTCCTGCTGATAGCTAAAACAGGTCACTGCATTGCAATATATTATGGATCACAAAATCTCCCACTTTTCAGAAAGTACAACTGGCAGCTTGAAATATTAATTAGCCAATACAGCTTCTATTTATTTATTCATTCGTTCATTTTCAATTTATGTAGCTACCTATCTCAAAAATGTACACTGGGCAATATTAAAGAAAATGTATTTTTATCAGCTACTATGTATTTTAGATTTTATAATTGTTATTGGTATTGTGTTTATCTTTAACACAATTTCAATAACAATTATAAAATTTAAAATATGTAGTAGCTCTGAAAAATACATTTTTTTAGTCATTAGTATAACTGGGAGATGAGAGCCTTCACACACTCAGGGCCCCAATCCTGACTGCTATCATATCAAGAGGAGAATAAGTAAGGTTATGAAAATCATGATACAGGTTTCTGCCATTGTAATATAGACAAAAATATATGATGTATATTGAACATAGAGACAAATCTATACTGTCCCTGCGATTTTCAGGAAGCAGGAAAAAAAATAGACTCACTTCAACATTTGTGCAACATTGGCTAAGAGAAGACATTTCCTTTTGAAGGTATATGAAATTAATTTTCAACAATAGCCCAGACGGCATCAGCCAAAACAGTTTTATTTGAAAAAGTATTTCTGGGTCTCTTTCCAAAGGACCAATATAGAAATGAGAGTCTGTCTTTCTTTCTTTCTTTCTTTCTTTCTTTCTTTCTTTCTTTCTTTCTTTCTTTCTTCCTTCCTTCCTTCCTTCCTTCCTCTGTCTCTTTCTCTGTCTCTTGCATGTGCACGCACTCTCTCTGTCTCTCTCTCTCTCTCTCTGTCTCTGTGTGTGTGTGTACTTACATACTTCATAATGGACTACTAACAGGAAAGATGGTACAGTTTTATTCTCTCTTCTACAACTGTGACCAAATTAACATTTCTGCAAAATCATCTTTCAAGTGAAACTTTCTAGATCTCTCTAGCATAATTTCTAGATCTCTCTAGCACAATTTAAAATGCATGTTAACAGCTTGCAAAGAAAAAGAAGAGCAAATAAGGAAGTGCAAAAGTACCAACCATGATTACGGAATATTCGCTCAATGGTGGGCACAATAATACGTCCACCAAATTCTTCTGCATGATCTATCAAAGCATTTTTTATCATGTCATATCCACAGAGCGCAACCATTGGTTTTGACCCAATCCAGATGGTAAAGATAGGACCATACTGTCCAATAAGCTAAAGGTAGAATTAAATGAAAACCTAGTTAATTACTTGATGACCCATGTTGGAGTGAAATTATTCCCAAGCATGTTTGAAGTACATTTTAAATTATCACAGAGCAACATTCAAAATGTTCAAGGAAAGTTCCAAGAATTCTTAACATCCACAAATACAACTAGATTCCAGAATATTACAGGTGTCTACTAGTTTGTGGGATATGGCTAATCATATGGGTTTATATAAAATGTAATTGCTTTTAAAATAACAGAAGAAAAAAGCAAAAGAAACAAAGCATAAAATTACATACATTATCAAGAAATACATAACAAATGCTTTAAAAATAAGTGAAAAAATACAGCACAGAAAAATAAGGTATGGAATATAGCAATAGCACCGCTTCACTGTGCTTGTACAACCCTCTCTAAGTGGTTTACAGAGTCAGCATATTGCCCCCAACAATCTGGGTCATTTTACCGACCTCGGAAGGATGAAAGGCTGAGTCAACCTTGAACTGGTGAGGGTTGAACTCCTGGCAGTCAGCAGAATTAACTTGCAATACTGCATTCTATAACCACTATGCCACCACAGTTCCTATTATATTATGTTGTTAAAACAATAAACAATTACCTTTTTTTCAATATCATTTTCTAGTAAATACACATATACACATATACTCACACACACACAAACATATATTATGAATATACATATATATTTCTAATACTTGTGACAATCATGCTTTTTAATCAATTGTACTTTGTATAAATGTTTACCTTTATATTTATCCATACAAAGTTTATGTCTATACGCAATCCACTCTTAAGTAGCAACTATAATCAGTCTTCAATCCATTGAGTAAATGAATCTTAATTTATCTTTTCAATGTAGCAGTATCAATCTTTTAATTATGATAATGGCATGGAGAATCCATGTATGCTGTATAGTTGTCAAATTCCATATATCACCGGTAAGTATATAATTCAACAGAACTTTATCCTTTGAAAAATTTAGCTTTAGACACATAGTCACATTAACATTATTACTTTCTCACAAAAATTAGCATGGCTAAAAGCATATTTACTTTTATGTGAATTAAATATCCTAGTTCACATACAATAGCATGTGCTGTACATCATAAAATAGAGATTTTGTTGCATTTGTGACATACAAGATAAATGTACCAAAACTTCCTAATACTGTTTGTTTCACCCTTTCTGGTATCATTAGACTTCTTTTACTCTTCAAGTTAGAATTAAACTTTCCAAGTGACCAAACTTTGCCTGTTACAACTTTCTAGTTTGATCGAACTCCAATCAACCCCAAAGAAAACCATAAACTGTCCATTGTCTTACAATTCACCACCTTTCAACCTTAAGTAAGCATTATGCTTTGCTATTTTGTAGTTCCCCATTATATTTATATTCATTGAGGATCTTCAAGAAACTGGATATTACTAGGTTACAGCAAGGAATTTATGTATGTTTTTGTTGATGTCTAGTGATTATGCAGATTTTTGCAACCATATAAGATAGTCTTAGTGTTAGAGATTTGCTATCCTGAGCAGCAGTGCAGCAGTCAAGGGGTTCGGGACTCCATGCCCTTTGGCTGAGTTTCTTCCTGTTAGGGAACCCTAAATGGGCCAGAAGTCGCCCCAAAGAGGCGGCAAAGGAAGGAAGTCCCGGGGACCTTGGAGCAATGGCGGTCGACCTGATCAGTCCAGGAGAAGCCTTCCAGAAACCAACAGGAGAAAGGCTAGCCTAACTTCAGAGTCTAGCCCAAGCTGCAAACAACCGAAGTCAAAAGCACTATTTTAAGCTGACTGTAAACAGCGCGTTTGAATCTGGGTAAGAACATCGATTTTCTCTATCCTACTTATCAACTTTCCTGAAGGAAAAAAAAATCCCAAGAAGCAGAAAACCTCCGAAAGTGAAGGAGGAGGATTTTTGCCCCACCCTTTTACTAATGGAAGCAGCAAATTAAACCTTTTATGGAGGACCAAAATGTATTGAAATGAAATGACTATAAACCCTAAATCTGGATAAGTTTGAAGTTACTGAATGGTTAAGACTCTCATTTTAAAGGCAATTTGTTCATTTTGAAAATTTGAAAAATAAACCAGTGCTGACAGCTAGTGATGGATGAAGACTACGACAGCTATGGCTTTCATGCAGGACTTGGCAAAATCTGGAAAAAACTAATCTCTACTTGTGACCTTGAAAGCTCTAACAACAGAGAATAGCTGTGACAAAAAAAGAAAATCTGGGCTGCAAACAAAGTGAGACTTACAAACTTCAGGGAACAAAAAAAATATTTTTTTGAACTTTCTGGATTACCAGTATCTACCTAACTCTGACCTCAAAGCTATTTGCAGAGAAAAGAAAATTTGGATTCTTAGTCATCATGGAAAATCAGAGATTTATAGAAAGAATCTATCAAGAAAAAATAAATACTTTTCAATACGAGACATATGATATGTTGCAACTAATTCAAATAACAATGATTCCAAACTGCAAAGAAATCCAAAATAACTTTGAAAATATAAACCAATTCATCTCCAATTTATCTTTACAACAACAACAAAAATCCCAGGAAATAACAACAGAGAAGGAACAAATAAAACAGACAACTGAATACAAATGTGAGAATTGTTGTTGTTGTTAATTGCAAAGTCGTGTCCGACCCATCACGACCCCATGGACAATGTTCCTCCAGGTCTTCCTGTCCTCTACCATCTTCTGGAGTCCATTTAAGTTCACACCTACTGCTTCAGTGACTCCATCCAGCCATCTCATTCTCTGTCGTCCCCTTCTTCTATTGCCCTCAATCTTTCCCAGCATTAGGCCCTTCTCCAGTGAGTCCTTCCTTCTCATTTGGTGGCCAAAGTATTTGAGTTTCAACTTCAGGATCTGGCCTTCTAAAGAGCAGTCGGGTTGATCTCTTCTAGGACTGACCGGTTTGAACGCCTTGCAGTCCAAGGGACTCGCAGGAGTCTTCTCCAGCACCATAGTTCAAAGGCCTCAATTCTTTGGCCCTCAGCCTTTCTTATGGTCCAACTTTCACAGCCATACATTGCAACTGGGAAAACCATGGCCTAGACTATACGCACTTTTGTTGGCAGGGTGATGTCTCTGCTTTTTAGAATGCTGTCTAGATTTGCCATAGCTTTCCTGCCCAGGAGCAAGCGTCTTTTAATTTCTTGGCTGCAGTCCCCATCTGAGGTGATCTTTGAGCCCAGAAAAATAAAATCTGTCACTACCTCCATTTCTTCCCCATCTATTTGCCAGGAATTGAGAGGGCCGGATGCCATGATTTTGGTTTTCTTAATGTTGAGTTTCAAGCCAACTTTTGCACTCTCCTTCTTCACCCGCATCAAGAGGCTCTTTAATTCCTCTTCACTTTCTGCCATTAGAGTGGTATCATCTGCATATCTTAGGTTGTTGATATTTCTCCCGGCAATCTTAATTCCAACTTTTGTTTCATCTAGCCCTGCCTTTCTCATGATGTGCTCTGCATATAAGATAAATGTGAGGATAGAGACTTAAAGATGGAACCTAACAAAACAAAGAAGTATGATTTAACCCAAGTGGGGAAAAAAATTACAATACTGGATTTGGAAAAGACAACTTATACTTTAACACCACAAAACAAATTTGAGGGTAAGAAAAAAGATTATTCCAGGAGATGCCAGGAAAAACACTAGAACTGGAGAGACAAAAATGATAAGAGAAACAGAGAGAAAAAGAAAAAGATTTTCAGCAAACATGAAAGGGCAAATGCCTCTTACAAAGATATTGTACTTGACTTACAGTACCTTTTATATCTACAGTAACACCTACAAGAATATGGAAAGATTCTTTGACTCAGCAGAACATATTGATTAAGAAAGATACTGGGCAAAAGAAAAACGCTAAAGTGAAAATTAAGAAAATAGACGATGGGGCCTATCAGAGAGATTATTTAAAAAAGAAATACCTGTTCGAATATGGTTAAAGAAATATAAAAATTTTGGAAGTGAATTTGCCTTTAAGAGGGAAGAGCCCCTCAAGTAACATAGTACTTTTTAATTCTTCTTTTTTATTTTATTTCTTGATATGAATAATATAAAAGAGTTGGAATGGCTTATATAAAAGAAATATTTTAGATATCTAAAGGTGATTGACTCTAAGAAAATTACAATGGATTAAAAAAAATGTTTTGAATAAGAGTTAAAAGACCAGAGTACTAGATTTATTAAATGGAATTTTTAAAGATTAAATATATTTTAATTATGGTAAAAAAGAACAAATAACTTTTGAAAATAAATATGTATTAGCTTATAGGAAATAGGGATTTTAAGTAACATATTATCTTTTTTTATTCTTATTCTTCTTTTTTCTTTTTTTAGTCTTATTTATTCCTTAAGAAAGGTAAAAGTATTGGGTTGGCTTACATGAGAAAAATAACTTAAATATTTAAATGTAATTAACTTTGAGAAAATCTTAAGTAAGAATGTTTTGAACATTGGAGGAAAAACAAATGTAAGCAAGAACTGTAAACAGGATCTATGATGAGACAACCAGAATGACTAGATAGAAAAGGAATATTATATTGATGTGATTATTAGTAAACCTTTATACTCAATCATCATTCATTAAAACAAGAATTGTATTAACTTAAGGTTGGTAAAAGAGAACATCATGGGAAAAAGAAATCAAGTAAAGCTATTATATGGATTATAGATTACAGAAATCAACTGTTGGTGAATGTTTCTTAAATGTAAACCCAGACAACACACTGTTTACCAAATATTAAGGTGATTATATTAAAAAATTAATAAAACATATTTTAAAAAAGATAATCTTAGTGTTTGGTTAGCTAGGACAGAAGGTGTGTCTGCATTTCAACAAACTGGAATCAAGCAGGATGGCTAGAGGAGGAGGAGATTTCATTGAGTTTGATGCTAATTCAAATGAAACAAACTTGAGACCAGATATTTAATTTTCTCAAACACTTATTACTACTACTTATTCTTTTTATCAACTTTATGCTTTTATCAGGTTGCTACAAAGCAATTCTATGCTAAAATACCTGTTGAAAACTTATATGAATACTCAACAACACCTCTAACTACTAAAACTAGACAAAGGAAGTAATATAGATAGACTTCAAAGAAATCATACCTTTTCATAGTTTTTATACAGAGGTAGTACATCTTGCTGCAAGAGGTTCCCCAGAATAGGCCATGGAGTAGGTCCAGCGGGCAGCTGCCTTTTTTTCTTGTACATTTGGAAAGATGAGAAAAGGGTGAAGAGTACACAGAGAAGAAGCAGAACTCCTGTCCAGGTTAGCTCCATCCTTCTTCAAGTTCCTCTTGAAAAATCACAGAAAATGTTTAAATAAGACATACTCAAAGGAGGAGGCCTCATAGACTCCCAATCACATCTAAAGTCCAGGTTTCCTCTAACCTTTCACATACCTACTTGTTTACTTTCTGCTTAATTTATTCTTTCACCTCGAGGAGAGTTACTTATCAACATTTATAAGTTCTTGTTTCTGTCCTTTGGGGGGATTGGGGTAGGTTGAAAACCAAAACATTTGCCTTTTCTGTAGGTGAGGAGTCTTTCAGGAAAAAAAATGGTAACCAACTATGCCAATGATGGCGATCCTTTAGAGACTGAGTGCCCAAACTGCAACCCAAAACCCACTTACACATCGTCGAGTGCCAGGTGGGTATGGCCCATTGGGTGGGTGTGGCCCATTGACTGGGTGTGGCCAATTGGGTGGGTGTGGCTGCGATGGTAACAGCAGACTGGGTGGGACTAAAAAGTTCAATCAATCAATTCCAACTTTGCAAGATCTTTTTTTTTCCCGCGAGAAGTTGAAATTGACTGATTGAACCTTTTTTTTTTTTTTTGCACACAGTGGCAGAGGCCTAAAGTAAAAAGGTTTTATAAAACCCAGCTGAAGGCCTAGGACTGGGGCGACGGCGTGCATGCCCACAGAGATGGCTCTGAATGCTGCCTCTGGCACCTGTGCCATAGGTTCATCACCACTGAACTATGCATAGGAAAATTTTAACAAAAAATATGTAGTTATTTTAATTGTGCCATTTTGAATTAAAAGTTCACTCACAAGTCAATTTAAAACTCCATTGTTACTGAGAGAGGAAATGACTAATGGAATGGTAGTGGGTAATTCAAACATCTGTGATAAAACGAGTGGCAATAACAGTATTTAGATTCATAGGCTATATAATGTTGAATTATGAATACAAATTTGGGGGAAAAACATGGGCCACATAGTTTTTGTATTTCTAAGCTGTAAAACCTAATTACATGAACAGAGCAGTGATTCTCACTTGTCCTATGCAAGGTTACCCAAGTTCTCCTTCCAAGTGGCAAGGGTAAGGAGTTTCAACAAGATCTACTTCTTTGTCATCTTATTTACTGTAAGTGTATGTGTGATCTTGGAACAGTCCAAATCAGTTTTAAATATAATGAAAATTCCTTTACGTTACGGTTCATTCTAAACCAGTGGTTCTCAACCTGTGGGTTGGGACCCCATTTGGGGTCGAACGACCATTTCATGGGGGTCGCCAAACAACGCAGTCAGCCATTTTTCCCCCTTTTCCTTAGCTGTGCTACTCCCTTTTATTCTATTGGCTTTTGAAAGCCAATAGAATAGACTCTCTTGAATAGAGTCTAATTCTATTGGCTTTCAAAAGCCAATAGGAATTGTCCAGGCTGTCTCTGCCCTGCTGAGCCCGTCAAAAGTCCCAGTCTGCAAACTGGGTGCTGCACCAGTTTAGTCCTCGACTTACAACTGGTTGAGTAGTCCTCGACGTACGACTGGTTGGGGGTCGCGGCATTAAAAAGGTTGAGAACCACTGTTCTAAACACTTCCTCTTCTTTGCAGAGTACTGTATTGTTTCTAGAAGATCCTGAAGAAACAAACTCGCTGGTGACAGCCTCTTCACTACCAGGGGAAGGATAAACAGGAAAACCAGGTCAATAAATGAGAAAGTAGCAGCCATTCAGGACTACATCCTTTGGAAGAGCAAAAGTCACCTTTATCTCATTCACATTCACCATTTGGGAATTGCCCAGGTTTGGGTGTTTGCTTTTGCAAATATAAGTCAAGGAACCTAATATCTCTGGAGATAACCAATTTAGCCCCAGTAACACAAACTTTAAATTCCTCTGGAGGACAGCAATAGCACATTTAAGACAGGGCTGCTTTTATAAAATGCTTTGAAACTTCAAATGATTTCCCAATAATAGAACAACTTTCCAGGAATTCTTAAACTATTATGTTTCCATGTTATTGAAACTGGTGGTAACAATATTTGCTGTTCAGCACCACAAGAAATTCTGAATCAATGAGGTAAAGTCCTCTTCACTAATTGTTTTCATTTTTTACATTTTTATATGTTTCCTGAAAGAATAAGACAGAAATCAGAATAAAGAGAATTCAGCATTTCTAGGCTGCTATTATTATGGTTCTTTAGTAATTATCTTCTTTCCTTGGGGATTGGGGTTTTGAGCATGAGTTTTTAATAAATTCAAGAACTACTTCTCTTCAACCTTCATGTAGTGTTCGAGCATTTTGAGCCCATTCAGACTTTACACATGCTTGTAACTGGACAGGCTTTGGAAATAATCCCTGACATGTTTTTCAAGTGGCAGCAATGTGGCAGATTAGAAAGTTCAGGAGGGGACCAGGTTACACAGCAGCAGTAATGGCAACAATAGCAGCAGCAACAACAAAAATAGGGGTTCGTTTGTTCTAACCCAATCAACAACATCCACATCAGCCGTTACCTGGATTACCTAGAAATAACCAAACTATGTTGCCCAAGTAAGGGTGATGGGTCACTGAAGCCTTGAACTATCCTGCAGTAAAAGCTTCCTGGCAAAGGAAAGGGAAAATGTTGACTGAAAACTTCCAGAGAGAACAGCACCCAACTCACCTCACAAAGGAGTTGTGATAAAACCTCTTCGCAATATTTACTCTGGAATACACCCTTTGGAAAAAGCAGAACACAACTTCTGAGCAAACGTGTCTTGAACTTGTCACTTGGAGACAGAAGTCCTGCTCAAGGGGACCCTTGAAAGGATAATATGATTATTTTAACCAGTGTGCACCAACCAGAACCAAATCTCAGTTTTAACCTGAGCAGCTCCTGCTTTACTGTGCAAACTAGGCTTTCCAATCCAGAGATGACAGATCTCATCCACTAGGATAGGTACAAAGTATACTGGAACCTAATTTTACTAGTGTGGCTCACGTCCAGTGAGTACAAAATTACATTGAAGCTTTACATATAGCTTCAGCAAGTTTACTGAAAATTCCTGTCACAAATTCAGGATGTATTTCAAATAGTTTCACCAAAACAAAACTTCAGGGACTAATTAACTAGGTTTTTATTTAATTCTTTCAGCTGACTGGGAAGCATGGGTTTATCTTTAACATCTGGGTTAGATCATGTTAACTAATTGTTAACATGACATGGCTTCGATTTTTCCTTCGATCCTTGGGACCTGTGAAAAATGGCCCAGCATAACTATTTGGAAGGGAGGCAAGTTGACTGGAAAAAAAAAACCTAGGGATGATTATCTTTTTTAAAACATCTTGGATACAAAAATCCTTTGCCTTTTACTGATTATTTAAATTATAGCTATCCATTCTCATTGACTCTGAGGGGGCTTACAAATACAAGTACAAACAATAAAAAACAGTTGAAAGCATACCACCCCAAAGGCAGCCTAGAACAAAACTATCATACCATAACAAATCACACCAAACTAGAAGCCCCACAAAAACAACAATCCCAGTCTGAGACCAAAGTTTCAGAGGATGTTATACATATTTCCGGGGGGGGTGCTGTTTCAGAGGGCAGAAAATGCCCAGGTCCCATAAAACGACAGTGTTTAATAGAAGAGACCTGCACTTGCCCGGCAGAAACAACCTGTAAATATTGTTTAGGTTATAAAAAATACTTAACGCAGTAAATCAGATTGGTATAACATTGTGTCATACCTCCAGCCAGCCAACGAACACCCAGGAGATTAGCATCAGCGCCTTTTATAATGTTTGCCAGATATTCAGGCATTCCGAAGCTGTAGCAGCCTTTGTTAATGGGATGCTATCAGATTTCAGCAGCAGTTAAAAGTATCCTTAATACGACCGGAACAGAGACCAAAAGCAGAATCTTTAACGGCAGCAAATCCAAAACGTGCTTTCAACTCAGCCAGCCAAGCATAACAGCAAATATCTAGAGCATAACCGTCAATTTTTGCTCTCCTTTACAAGCCACGTGCCCTAGAAGCACTTTTTTTTTTAATTAAGAAGGAGGGATTTCACTTCATTGCTGACAGAATGTTCCTTTTTCAGTTTTAGAGTTGGAGAGAATTACGAAAGTTTGCTGCCGCCGCCTGCTGGACGTCTGTATTACTACAGGCTCAATCTTTTGCATCATGGCAAGCAATCAAGGGATTTCCAATCACCCACAATATCTGGGGGTTAACCAAGAGTAGGTCAAAAATCATAGGGTTTCCAAATCCTGGCTTAAAAAAACTGGAAGTTTGGATTTTATTTTTTGTTTTAGTTTCATGTGGCATTTTTGTGATAACTATTAGTTCTATTTACTGACCCTTTTTAAATGATAATTTCTTCCTTTGCCATTACTGGAAATTTAAATAAATATCTTTTGGGCATATGCGATGGTTTGTGAAGAGAAGCAAGACAACCAAGTGAGCCTCTACCAGGCTTTTTGAGGGAAGGTGGGCTTAAGGGAAAAAGGAAAAATAATTCTTAGGCTCTAAGCTCAGCTCAGGACTTGGGTTCAGAATACTAAAAATCTAATACAATCAACTTTGTTTTTAAATCTGCTTTTAGATTTATAGATCTGTAACATCCCTCTGTTTTCATTTCCTATCAGGTGACTTTTACTCTTAGAAATCCTTCTGAGATTTACTGAATCACAAGGAAATTTTACTCCAACTACATTTACTAACATTTACTAATCACTTTTATTCCAGCTGAAATTAATTGCACTTTTTGAGGAGAGAGGAAATTTCATGCATAAAATTAGTATTAGAAATATGCTTCTGTTTTATGCACAGTGAATGCAGATTTAGAATGTATCATACATACACTCTCTGCATTTTGAGCGAAATAACCAATGTATACGTAAAGCAGAATTTAGTTGTTGGGAATGTTGTGTGGTTCAATAAGTGGAAAGAATTAGCTATAGCTTAACAGAAAATGAGTATTTCAGAAGTTATCTTCATCATCATTATCATCACCATCTGTTTTTACTTAATCGGCCCATACGTTGGTTATTTTTTTCAAAACGGCGAACTACTTTTCTGTGAAAGAAAGTCATGATATATATTTGCAATATATTTGGCAGGTCCTATCAGTTGGAAGGGGACATTTTGAAACAAGACAGAGACAGGCAGAGCTTCTGCCAAGCCAGTTCTCATACTGGGCAAGTGTGTATCTCAGGGAGAGAAGAAGCACAAATCACAAAAGTTCTGTTCTGCAGTATATGATGTTGATACTCTCCCAGAGCTTTGATGGAAGCCTTTTCCCCACGTGTGGGACCTCTGGTCTAATTTCCCATAGAGTCAGAAATCTCCAATAGATTTCTCCCTGCAGCCTTTCCAGCAAATCTCATCTTAAACTTCTAGTTAGTTTCATAATCCCTATAAAATCTTTCTCTGTATTACATTTTCCTCCTTATATAAGGAGCCCCTTGTTTCACCTGCCTTCCAGCCCCTGGGTTCATGCAATCTATTACTTTCTCCTTAGTAACACGGCCAGACATTTGATATTGCAACCTACAACTATAGTTATCCCTCTTGGCAAAAGCTCATGACTACATGAACAGATGGATAAAATTTACTTTTCTCCTGTGTGGAGCATAAGACTGCAGGGGCTATGACAGTAATATTATGAACATGACACTCTCTGCATATTCCTACTGAGTGTCTGGAGAGAACACTAAATGGCTTACAGTGACAACAACCTGTTCCCAGTATTTCAAGGCGGACAGTGTATTCCAGCTCAATACTCTGGAGGACTGGGTAACCAAAAAGGTATGATGTGGAAACAAACACAGGCATTCACAGATAAACCACAAAAAGCAAGAAGTTTAGTTACATAGGCTATGGCTTAGAGGAGATGGTTGAGGTTAACATACCCAAAGTCAAGAAAGTAGCCGGCATGGACAGCAATCTAATTATCTTCATTTTAGTATAACTTGCTAACAAGGCCTTCTTGGTACTCCCTCATTCTTCTGTGCCCATAGCAACAGATAGAAATCTCTTGTCATATATCCTTATCCTTTCCCCCCCCCCAAATATTTGATAGGGGAAGCAGAACTGAAGCAAAGATATAGCCCATCCACAGGGGCTTTGTGTCCCTGCCTTGTTCACCCCCTTCCCAGTCCTGTTTCTTCTCTACATAGCTCTAATCTTCAGCACAGTTACAGCCCTGATAAACAATATAAAGTTACTGAGTAACTGTGCAAATGTTGAAAGTAAATAGAGAGGAAACAAAGTACAGTTTGCTGACCTGCTTAAATTATCCTTCTACATTTTCTTTAATTAAAAATGATTAACCCATTCCATGAAATAGTTAATGCTGAACATATTTAAAGTGACTATTTGCCTGCTAATCAGTGACTATGTTGTCAATTTAAACCTAAACAGCTAAACTGATTCCAACATTAAGAGTGTGAAAATTCAAGCTGGGAAGGGGGGAATCAGAGCTGAAAACATGCCAAATTTGAAAAACTCACGTCTTTTACTTTTATTTAATCATTATTTTACTTTAAAAAAAAAAAAAAGTAGACAGGCAGACGGATAGAAAGAAGAGTAAAGCATTCAAAAATAGCATTTATTTACTTTATTTACTGTTGCTGTTAACAGTTCTTAGCCTTTGTCTCAAAGTGTTGAAGCATGCTGTCAATTGTTATTGTTTTTTAATGTATTTATATTCCATCTCTAGCCTAAAGTAGATTGTAGGGTGAGAAGGAGAGTCTCCCCTGATTTTAGCCTTATCATAGCAATCCTGGAAAGGGAGAGAGTCACTGGCCAAAGAAATCCATTCAGTGAGCTGTCTGGTTGAATTGGATTTGAACCTGGGGCTTCCTGGCCCAAGCATAAAACATTCACCCCTACAACTTAGGAAAGGAAAGGAGATGAGAGGAGAGGAGAGGAGAGGAGAGGGAGGGAGAGAGGGAGGGAGGGAGGGAGGGAGGAAGGAAGGAAGGAAGGAAGGAAGGAAGGAAGGAAGGAAGGAAGGAAGGAAGGAAGGCTCAACAATCTAAAAGGGGATGTAAAGAACCAGCAGTATTGTTTCTTCAGGCTGTACTGTAAATGAAAAACAGCTCAGACTTCCTACTTTAAAGAAAGATTTTGCCTTCCTACAACTAAAAAGCAAAGTACAGAAGATGACTTTTTGCTGTTTTCTTCTGCCACCTACTGGTTCATGGAGGAATAAAAGTTGAGCTGCATACCATATGAGCTATTATCGTGTTTCCCCGAGAATAAGACCCAGCCAAAAAACAAGTTCTAGCATGATTTTTCAGAATGCACCTAATATAAACCCTACCCCAAAAATAAGCCCCAGAGATGAGGCTGGGCAAGTGTAGGGGTGGGGGTGGCTGGCCTGGGACATGTCCACTTGCCACTAGAGTGGCAAGTGGACATGGACAGTTCATGTCACTCATGTCAAGGGGTGCCTGTGGGGGCCCGGGCAGGGCTGGGGGGGTCCAGGGGTCTCCAGAGAGGGGGCGGGACCAGGGCAGGTGCCAGGGCCTGATCCACTGGAGGAGCCTTGCTGACCCTCTCGTTTAAGGTCCCCAGCAGGCAACATGGGCTGCCTGGAGCCCTGGGCGGTGGGCACCCACCCAGCGTTTTAGCTCCTGGGGCACTGGGATCCCGTGGCCCGGCTCTGCTTCACCAAAAGACTGTCTGTCTTTGCCCACAGTTGCCACAATTGGGACAGGGCAGGCAGCCGCATAGTTGCCCAGACAGATCACGTACCTCCCCCCATGTATCTGCCTCTGCCTGCTGCTTGGAGGGCCGGCCTGGTGGCCCCAACACACTCACCACCTCCTGTATATGAAAAAATAAGACATCACCCGAAAATAAGCCCTAATGGTTTTTTGGAGCAAAAATAAATATAAGACCAAGTCTTATTTTCAGGGAAACACGATATACACCCTATGTTTTAGGGACTGGGTTATGTCAAGGAAGCTGTCTGAAAAAAATAAACTGTTTTTTTTCTTTTTTCTTTTTCTTTTATTTAAAAGTTTTATAAATTTATTACAATATAAACCCCCCCACCCCTTCCCCCCTCCCCCACTTCCCAGAGCTGATTACAGGATAAAAAATAAAATAAACAAACAATCTAATTAACATAAACCAACTATACTATCAAACAAAACCATAACACACTTTAACTCCTTCTCCAAACAAATATTAACAAATTAAATCAAAAATAATAAGATAATTAAAACTATTAATAATTATCTAAAATCTACTCAAAAGCAAGATAATACTTTTCCATCTCATATTTCTTCTGAATGTAATCAATCCATCTTCTCCAAACCATAATATATTTCTCTTGTGATTGATCCTTTAAATAGGCGGAGATTTTCGCCACCGGAATGAAAAAATAAACTAAGCAACAGAAAGAAACTAGAAATGCATGAAAAATGGAAACAGAACAGAAAAAAGAGGATAGAGATTTTTTTTTAATAATAATAGATCTCAAAATCTGCAGGGTAGGCAAGGGAAGCAAGTGATGAAATAGAAAGGTAAACATTTCCCGTCTCATGAAATATATGTGACAATTAAGCAAATGCCAAGACTCATAGTACATTCTCACCTCAGACATTGATACAGAAATATGTAATCTCAGAATTTGCATGATGGTGTCATTTTGGCTTGTTGCAGGTACCATGGCATTTGAACCGGGGGAACTCAAGCTGAAAACTTTACTTAACCACAGAGTTCACTGGGTGACTATAAGCACATCATTCTCTCTCAATCCATTTTATTTCAAAAGATTGTTATTGTAGGAATATTAGATCCATCCTTATGTGCCATCACCTTGAGCTCCCCAAATTCCTTCTCTACTGATCATCCTTGTCTACTGATCTGCTCAGCCAGGCATGATTTTGAAGACATTATAAACAATAATAAAGATCTGGGCAAGAAGCGAAGGATCTGGAGAAACAGATGCTGTTCCTTTCACTCCTTATCTGTCAAAGAACATAGATCAGAAAGAAAGAGAAGAATATTGTAAGGTAATAACTAGTCATGTTGAAGGAGTTCTGGCAAGAGATGGGCAAAGACTTACAAGGGCTGAGACCAATAAGAGGCACTTTGGAAAAGCCAAATCCCTTGCAGCGGGGAGACAAAAGACCCCAGAAATAGTGAATGCCATGTACTGGGAAGGAACTGGGAGTGCATACTCATCCCCGTAGCCTACTACTGCAATGTGAAAATACCTTGCATGCATTTTCTAAGGGTATGTCCTTATAGTATAGCCTCCATCTCATAAGCAGCCCTTTGTTGAAGCAACTTGAAGCCAGTCCAGGTTGCTCTGTATGAAAACTGCTTACCCAGGGAATATGGAAGATGTCCTTTCCAGAGTGTCTATGACACATGGAGGAAAAGGCTTGAGGTGGCTATGAGGTCTGCTCTTCTGATGACCCCAGACAGCAGTAAGCCCTGAAATTAAGTGTCCAATCCATAGTTAAACAGATGTAATTAAAAATGTAACTAAAAAGAGTGGGCTCTTTTGCATCTGTGTGGCGGGTTATTCACATCCTCTCCTTACAGAATATTCTTGTAAAAAAAATCACTACATCTGGTACAGATATGGTTTTAATATACTTTTTTTTCCTCCTACCCTTTTGGATAATATGGGGTGTATAATATGCATGCTGTGTTTGACACAAATATCAGTAATGTTTTCTCAAACTCCACTTCTGTTCTGTTCTTCTGTTCAATACTTTATCTAACAGCTACACCTTGAATAAACAAATCTAGATGACCTCTAGATACTGCTGAAAGGGACAGAAAAATCTTTATTTATATGTATATATCAAACTTCTTAACTGCCCATCTCCCTCATAGAGGGGCTCTGGGTGGTGTACAACGTAATAAATATAATACAACATTAAAAACTAAATAATTTAAGATTAAAATGTTTTGCTTCCCCTTAGTAGCCAATAGGTCAACATGATATCATCATGAGAGTAAAAGAACTGAAATGGAAATGGGCCAGTCAAATCGCAAGAAGAATTGATGACAAATGAACTAAGGCAGTCATAGAATGGATCCCACTTGATAAAAAGTGTCCCAAAAAAGTGTCCACAAAACTAAAACAAGATGGAGTGACAACATCAGCAAGTATTGCAGACCCAATTGGCAAAAGAAAGCTCAAGATTGAATTGGTTGGAAACAGGCAGAAGAGACCTTCATCCTTCAATTGATAGACAATGGCTAGAATGATGATGAGATCAATTTATTTGTTTGTTTGTTTATTAAATTCAGAGATTCCACCCATCTCACTCTCAGAGCATCTCTATGACAGGTCAGTGAACATTTTGAAAACATTATATGGGTGCATCTCACAACCCTCCACAGCTGACACTTTTTCACACACATTAAACCTGTTTCTTGAACTCTTATTCCAAGAATATGTATACTGTAACTGAGATGGAATGGAATAGAATAGAATAGAATAGAATAGAATAGAATAGAATAGAATAGAATAGAATAGAATAGAATAGAATAGAATAGGTTGTCATTTTAAATGTATACTAATCAGCATACATTAAAATGAAATTTCATTGCATTCAGCTCTCAAACAATAACCATTACACATATACCCACCTACACACATATATATGACATAGAGAAACATCACAATCTAGTTCAGATGTATGTATATGTATGTATGCATACACACACACACACACACACACACACACATCTGAACTAGATTGTGATGGCAAAAAAAAAAAGAGAATCCTGCGAATTTACAAGATGGATGGCATGAGGAACAAAGCTATTACAGAATCTAGTAGTCCTGCTATAAATACTTCAAAATCTCCCAGGGGGGAGCAACAGAAACAGACCATGAAGTGGGTGTGTGGTGTCTCTTAATAATGCTTCAAGCTCTAAGCACATAGCACTTATAACCAGTATCCTGAAGAACGGGAAGCATGCTTCCTTTAATCTTCTCAACGGTCCTTACCACTCTCTGTATGGGCCTTCTATCTGAGGCACTGCTATCACCAAACCAAACAGTTTGTTAAAATGCTCTCAATAGTGCCTCTGTAAAAGTAGCCAGGACATAAGGAGAAAGATATGCTCTCCTCATCCAATGCAGGAAATGCAAATGCTGGTTTGCACGCTTCACTAAAGATAATGTATGAAGAGACCAAGTTCGATTGTTAGTTATCTGCACCCCCAGATACTTAATACTATGGACCACCTACACAGCTGCAGCCTTCATACAAAGTGGAGCATGACTATGTCGGCTCTTTCTAAAATCAGCAATGATCTCCTTTGTTTTATTAACATTCAAAACCAGGCTATCTTTATTGCACCAGTCAACCAAAGCCTTCACCTCTTCCCTATAAGTATCTTCATTGTCATCCGGGATAAGACCTACCAGTGCTATGAGAGAGACTAATTCTTTGCTACCATCTAGTGGTCATTAAGAAAATATATTGTCATTAAGAAAATATATTGTCATCTGGGGAAAAATGATTGGGCAGAGCACCTGCATTCTACAAGCACATGTTCTGTATGGTGTTTGGTGACAACTTTTCCCATGGTTGATGATACTTCACTTTCATCTACAAAAATGTACCAAACACTATTCTTACAATGTTGAGTGCATGGACAGCAGCACAGCATAATCCTATTCCACATGTGTGGTAAGGCCACACAATGGGGACAGCACATTTTATGTAACATGATTACATAACAAACAACAAAGATACTATTGCTGAAGTATGTTGTAAACCATTCCATAAGGCAGAAATTTTGGATAATGCTCTCCTGGACTTGACTTTATGGAATCTTCAGGGAACTGAGATATAGTAATCGTAGGAGACTTCAACCACCTGGACAGGTGATGAAAAACCAGCTCAGCCAAAATTGTTATTTCCCAAAGTTCTTGGTGATCTTGCTCAGTGCTTTATCTTCCAGTTTGTTTGTTTGTTTAAAACATTTATATATCTGCCCTTGATACTTTCCAATAGAGATGAAGTGATAGATGTAGTGGAAGGTGTAGGAACTTTGGGAGAGAGTGACCATGTCATATTAGCCTTCACTATAATGCAGGCACAGGTAACTGAACAAAGTCAGACTAGTGTTTTAGACTTTAGGAGAGCTGATTTCAACAAATTAAGAGAAACAATAGAAAATATTCCATGAATGGAAATCCTAGAGACAAAAACAGTTCACAGTGCTTGGAAAACTCTGAAAAACAAAATAATAGAGGTCCAAATAAAAACAATACCAGAGAGAAAGAAAAACAAGAGATAACTGACAAGACCACCAGGGTTGCACAAAGAGCTCTCTGACAAACTTAGGAATGAGAAGGACAAATATAATAATGGAAATAGGTGCTTGGAAGTAGAGGGGAATAACAACAAATAATCTGAATCTGCAAGGATGGGGTCAGGAAAGCTAAGGTTCAGAATGAGCTAAGATTTGCAACAAATGCAAAAAATAACGTTTCTTTCAATATATAAGCAGCAAAAAGAAAAAAGTCAAGGAAATGGTTGGTCCATTAATGGGAGAAGATGGCAAGAAGATGACAGGCGGCGGGGAGAAGGCAGAGTTGCTTAACTCCTTTTTTGCATGTCTTTATGGAAAAGAAAAACATAGTCCAATTTATCAAAAGCAGCATTGTGAGAAATAGAAGAGAAATATAGGTCAAAATAGTTAAGGAATTGGTTAGAGATCCCTTAACTATTCTGAACAAATTCAACTTTCCCAGAGAGTTTTCCGGAAACTCTCCTAAACCAAATGGTTTATACCACAGGGTACTGAAGGAGTTGGCAGATATGAACTCAGAATCAATTCAGTTGCTCCTGGAGCACAGGAGAACTGCATCAGGACTGGAAAAGAGCTGATACAGTTCCAATATGTAAAAAGGTGGGGGAGACTGGATCTAGGAAACTATAGACCAATCAGCTTGACGTTTATATCTGGGAAAATCCTGGAAAAGGTAATCAAGTACCGGGTTTGTGAGCATCTAAAAATGAACAAGTAATTACTAGAAGCCAGCATGAATTTGCTAAGAACAATCATCCTTAACGAATCTTATGGTCTTCTTTGATAAAGTAACTAAATTAGTTCACCAAGGAAATGCTGTGAATATAGCATGTTTAGATTTCAGTAAGGCATCGGATAAAGTAGACTACAGCCTACTTCCATTTAAGCTGTAAGATAGAACAATGTGGGATAGAAAGTAGCACTACCAGATGGATTTGCAATTGGCTAATCAACTGAAGTCAGCACATGATCCTTAATGGAAATACATATATGTGGAGAGAAGCATGCAATGGGGTTCCTCAAGGTTCTACTTGGTCCCAGTGCTCTTCAACATCTTCATAAATAACCTAGATGAGGTGGTTGAAGGAGTGCTCATCAAATTTGGGGATTACACAAAACTGTGTAATTACTAATACTTTGGAAGATAAACTCAAGATTCAAAACAAACCTTGAATACTTGAGAATTGGGTTCTATTTAATAAGATGTAATTTAGTGGCAATTCTGCCCTAAGGCAGAAAAAAACAGGTGCACAGGTATAGGATAGGCAGTAGCTAGGTCAACAGTAGTGCCTTTGAGAGAGATCTAGGTGTCCTTGTGGTTCTTGTTCAGTTGCTAAGTCATGTTCAACTCTTTGTGACCCCATGAATGCTACGTTCTCCTGTCCTCCACTGTTTCCTGGAGTTTGCCCAAATTTGTGTTCATTGTGTCAAAGTCACTATCTAAATATCTCATCTTCTTCTTGTCCCCTTCTTTTACCTTCAATCTTTCCCAGCTTCAGTGTCTTTTCCAATGAGCCCTCTCTTCTCACTAGGTGGCCAAAGTATTTGAGCTCCAACTTCTGTATTCAGCTTTCTTGTGGAACACCACTTAAGTATGCATCAGCTGCCAAAAAAGCCAGAAGGGTCATGGGCTGTATCAACTGAGAGACAGTATTAAGATCAAAGGAGGTGACAGTACTGCTCTATACCATATTGGTGAGGCCACATTTGAAACACTGCATCCAGTTCTGGTCATCACAGTACAAAAAAAAGAAGCCAAGACACTAGAAAGATGCAGAGAAGAACAACTAAGATGATAAGGGCCCTGGAGGCTAAACACTATGAAGAACAGCTAAAGGGACTTGGCATGTTAATTTACCAAAGAGAGGACTGAGTGGAGACATGATAGCAATCTTCCAATAGTTAAAGGGCTGTTGAAGGGAAGAAGTCATTGATTTATTCTTCATAGCACCTGAGGATGGGACAAGAAGTAATGCGTGGAAACTCTTCAGAAGGAGATCCAGGAAATAAGGAGGAATTTCCTTACAGTGAGAACAATTAAGCAGTGGAACAGCTTGTCAGCTGGAGTTGTAAGTGCTCCATTGCTGGAGGTTATCAAGAAAAGATTACACAACCATTTGTCCAAGAAGTTGTGGAATGACTGGAAACCATTGTAGATGAGGGGTCCCTGATGCTCTCTGAGTTTGCTTGTTTTCTTGCAGACATTTCATTACCCAAACTAGGTAATGAACTAGGTAACTTTACTTGGTTTGGGTGATGAAATGTCTGCAAGAAAAACAAGCAAGCTCAGAAAGCACCAAGGACCCTTCATTTCAACCCTCAGTTACAAATATTCTCTTTTATTGGTACCATTGTAGATGTGAAGGCAGATTTTAAATGGGCCAAGAATTAAAAGCCACAAATATAGGAAATGAATAATGGGTATAATGACCAAAGAAGCATCTCAGCAAGTAAATAATATCTGTAGAAAGGTAGTCAGAAAAGGTAAATATAGAAGGAACATACCTCTCAAGTATTTTCTTCCACGTTGAATGTATTCTCTCTTGACTACGTCAGTAAGAGAAAGAAGAGAGGGAATGGATCCTCTTCATGGAGAAGACAGATAATAACAAGTGCCAGGCAGAGGAAATGCCCCTCAACTTCTATTTTGCTTGCTTTTTTCCTCAAAGAGATCTGTGAACACATGAACCTCAGCAAGGATAGAAGGGATAAGTAAAAGGCTAATTTTATTTAATTATTTATTAAACCAATTTACAGAGCTGCCCATCTCACAAACAAATAACTGTGGGTGGGATACAACAGAACTATAGTTCATTAGACAATCCTTGATCCATTGGATCATTCTTCTTTGCATATATAAGCTGACATCCTTTTCCCTTCCCTCGCAACCCTCAGAGTCCTGGTGAAACCTTCTCACTCTCCTCCTTGGCTGACCTGCCAGAATTCTCTGCCACTTTGCTAAGGGTGTGGATGAACAAAGGGAGCTGTGGATTCTGAGGAAAACTATGCCCCCCCCTTTCAATTCCAGCATGTCTCCAATGGCCCCTTCCAGGGAGGAAGATAGCTTACCTGTTGGTCAAAGGTGCCCTCCAACCAGTTCTATCTTGCCAACAGGCATCCAAATCACTCCTTCATCTTTTCCTCACTAGCCACATTGTTTAAATTTTGTCATTGGTTACAAAACAGCCAATGGCTGTTCATCCATCACACTTGTAATCAGTCAGCTGGGCACAGGGACAGAAGGAGGAGGAAAGAGGGCAGTGATACAGCTCTCTCATCTTCACTTGTAACACACAACCTATGGGTTTTATAAGAAGTGTAATCAAAGGCATGGTGGCACTGAAACAGCTATAACTTTTCCAAACTTCATTCCCATAGGAATCATGGGACCTCGCATTTTGTAAGTTAGGCCATTTGAGTTGCCTTGGTTCAATAATTCTTTTTGTATCCTTTCCCATTTCACCAAATTGAAGGTTATGAAGTATCAAACAGGCACTAGACTTTTAGTAGTATACAGATATACCAATTAAATCAACTCAAGATGATTTAGGTCAGTGGTTCTCAACCTTTCTAATGCCGTGACCCCATAATACAGCTCCCCATGTTGTGGTGACCCCCAACCACTTATACATCACCGGGTACCAGGGGCGTGGCCAAGGAAAAGGGGGGAAAATGGCAGACAGCCTTGTTTGGCAACCCCCGTGAAATGGTCGTTCGACCCCAAATGGGGTCCCAACCCACAGTTGAGAACCACTGATTTAGGTGCTCCTGATTATTATGAACAAATATAAAATTTCCAGGCTGGGTCAGTTGTACCCAAGAATCCAGAAGAATGTTGTGGATGTTATCTTGGAGACCCCTTCTATTATCTCTGATAATTCATAGAACATGGGAGTAGTGCTAGACAGCTGAAGAACAGCAAATGTTGTTCCTATCTTTTTTTAAAAAGAGGAACTAGGAAACTGATGTTGATTTCAGATTTAACTCTCCTTTGTTGATAGAGCGATGTGGTAGACATAATGTATCTTGACTTCAGTAAAGCATTTGACAAACTTTCCCATGAGATCCCAGTAGAAAGATAGCAAAGTGTGGGCTGGACAATGCAATCATTAGACGGATGTAGAGCTGACTGAACAATTGCACCCACTGACTATATATCAATGACTCTGTCAAGTGGGAGGAGGTGATAAATGGCACATTGCAATACTCAGCTCTAGTCCCTGTGCTGTCCTATGTATTTATAAATTACTTGGATGAGAGCTTTTAAAAAAGAGCTATACATTTGCTGAAGGGAAAGAGATTGGGAGGGGGGTGGGCTAGCAAGTACTTGATAAAACAATATCAAATTGCAGGAAGTCCTTGACAAACAGGACCAATGAGTGGAAACCAGCAAGATAAATGTCATCATGGGTTAATATGCAAAGTACTGCATCTAGTTGTAGAAAAATCAAAGGCATGGGTTTAAGATACAGGAGCATACAGCCAGCAGTACATGTGAAAAGATCTGAGTATCCTGGTGGATTGCATACTAAACATGAATCAACACTATGCTGTAACTGCATTAACAGTAGTACCGTATGCTTCTCTTCATTCTGTTTGTTTCACCACATCTAAAATATGGCTTCCAATTTTGGGCACTGTGTTTGGAAAGAACATTGACTAACTTGACCAGAAGTTAGCTGTCATGGTTCCAACAGATGAAACTCTTCCAAGAACTTTGAGGTATTGTTTATCTTAAAGAATCTTTATTCGAGAAGCATAACATCGGCACTAACATAATCAAAGCCAAAAACTGAATTCTCCCCTTGAGAACATAGTATCAAAGCACAGTTCCCTCCTCCAATTAACTGTCATAAATCACATTCCCCAATTAGTTTAAAGCATGGGCTTTCCCCCCATGCTTTCTCCATCCTGCCAATTCTTATCATCTCTTATTTCAAGAACCTTGATTCTCATGCTAGGTTCAGTATTATTATGCCTAGCTGAACTCTCATGCACATTCCCCTCCTCCCCAGCATCATCTAATTCTAAAAGCGAAAAGAAGAAAATGGCTATATCTCTATCTGTTGTAAAAGCAAAAACATCTGATGTTAGCAGTGTTGACATTAGCAAGATAAAGATCCTGAAAGGGAAAGTTAGCATATCCAGAAATTAGCAATCAAGATAAAGTCCTGAAAGGGGGAAAATTACAGAATGGTTAGAAGGATTGGCTATGTTTAACCTATAGAAGAGAAGATTGTGGGGAGGCTTGACAATTGTTTGCATGATGGGCTGTCTTATAGAAGATGGGGCCGAATTGTTCTGAGTTGTTTTAGAAGACTGGACAAGAAACAGTGGTTTAAATTACAAAGAACTAGATTTTTGTTAGATATCAGAAAAAAAAATCCCAAAGGAGCTGTTCAGTGGAACAGACTACAGTTAGTCAATTTACAGAACAATTGGGACCCAATCTTCATTGCTAAGCAAGGTGATTATTAAATGAGCTGCACCCAATTTTACAATTTTTTTCCATGATTGTTAGGCAAATTTTTAAGTGAAACGCTGATCATAAACCAAATCCTATTTCCCCCCATTAATTTGCTTATTGTAAGCCAGTGGGAAGGTTGCAAATGGTAGCCCCATGACCAGGGGTAGGCAACCCAAAACACTCAAAGAACCACTTGGACCCATTTCCCACCAAAAACAAAACACCAGGAGCCACAAAACCCTTTTAATATCTAAAATGAAGATAACATTGCCTATATCCTTTTTTACCTTTATTATAGGTGTGTGTGTGTGTGTGTGTGTGTGTGTGTGTATGGACATTTGTATGTGTATATATATATATATATATATATATATATATATATATATATGGTCTTTGGTTGTTCGGGTTTTCTCCCGCGTAAAATTGGAAGTGTCTTGGCAACGTTTCGACGAAGTCTCATTCGTCATCTTCAGGCTGGTGTTTTCAGCTTCGTGCTTTGAGCAGCAAAGCTCGTGCTCGTGCTCGTGCTGCTCAAAGCTCGTGCTCGTGCTGCTCAAAGCACGAAGCTGAAAACACCAGCCTGAAGATGATGAATGAGACTTCGTCGAAACGTTGCCAAGACACTTCCAATTTTACGCGGGAGAAAACCCGAACAACCAAAGACCTACATACAAATACCCGCGAAAACCTCAGAAAATATATATATATATATATATATATATATATATATATATATATATATATAATACATATATACACACACACATACATACATATATATACATATATATATATATATATACATACACACACACACACACACACACACATTAAAAATAAAAGTAAAAATATGACTCTTGGGAATATCCATACTATTAAAACAATGATCACCAAGAGAATGCTTTAAGAGAATAAAATTACATACACACATAGGTAAAAAAAGGATATATGCAGTGTTATCGTCATTTTAGATGTCAAAAGGGTCTCTCTCTCTCTCTCTCTGTCTCTCTCTCTCCCTCCCTCTCTATCTGCCCTTGGTCTGCCACTCCTCTTCCCCTACTCTCTTTCTTTCTCTCTCTCTTTCCTCTCTCTCTCTCTCTCTCCCTACCTCCCTCTCTCTCTCTCTCTCCCTACTTCCCTCTCTCTCTTTCTCTCTCTCTCTCTTTCTCCCTCCCTCCTATCTGCTGCTCACCTGGCAAGCTTCAAGCTGTTGTCCAACAAGCTCAGGGGTAAGCAACCTCGTCTCTTTTATGACTCATGGACTTCAACTTCCAGAATTCCTGAGTCAGCCTAGCTGGGCTAGCTAGCTCTCTCCTACCCTTCCTGCTTCCTGCTTCCTGCAGAGACGCAAGAAAGGGAGGAGCTCCGCCCAGTAAGCTTTTCAGCTCCTCGGAGAACACTGTGAGTGCACTCTCTTTTACACATACACACACACAAAAAACAAACACACACACACACACAGAGAGAGAGAGAGAGAGAGAGAGAGAGAGAGAAAAGCAGGGAAGCGCAATTGCCTCTCTCTGTCTCTGTCTCTCTCTGCAAAGGCAGAGGAGGCTGGGAGCCACAGGGGAAGGCTCAAAGAGCCGCATGCAGCTCCGGAGCCGCAGGTTGCCGACCTGTGCCCATGACCCTAGGTGGCTGCAACCATTGTAAATAATGCTGGATTTGATCACATGGCCATGGGGATGCTGCAATGATTTTAAGTGAGAGTGCCGGTTGTACGTCACATTTATCAGTGCAATTGTAACTTTGAATGGTCACTAAACAAATGATTGTAAGCAGTGGTGGGATTCAAATATGTGAACAACCAGTTCTCTGTGTGGATGCTGTTCCAGAAGTCCATTCTGGGCTTGGGCAACAAAAAATTAGCTACTGGTTCTGCCGAAGTGGTGCGAACTGGCTGAATCCCACCACTGGTTGTAAGTCAATCTACCTGTAACTCAGAAGCTGATGGACTCTCCTTCACTGGAGGGGTTTAAACAGGTTGAATGGTAATTCATTGGTAATATGTAGTAGTGGAATACTTCCATTGCATTGGAAAACCAGCGGGTTGGAAATTTGAAATGTTGAGTCCTGACACTTGGGAGTATATATGAGACATCTCCTGCTGCTAATAAAATGCATTCTAATATGTGACTACCTGCAATCAGTACGAAGCCAGTTTATAATAGTGGCAAAGCATGTGATAAACTCAATGGACACAAAGTTAAGACAGAATTATCCTTGCCACAGCCTGTTCCATTATGATCTGTGTTCCCCTCTTCAGACTCAGATGTTTTAACAATTGCAGAGAGGTATGGATTTTTGGAGGAGGCATTGTGGCTTCAAAACATTAAAAAAAAAATGAGATAATTGTTTCTGTAGAAGGAACA
Organism: Crotalus tigris; assembly: GCF_016545835.1. Lineage (NCBI taxonomy): Eukaryota > Metazoa > Chordata > Lepidosauria > Squamata > Viperidae > Crotalus > Crotalus tigris. The sequence goes on from NW_024097729.1 coordinate 289,499, forward strand.
GTATTGGGATTTACCCTCCAAACAATTTCAGAGATCACAGAGAGAGGGAAATCTTGGTAGATTTGAGGTTCCCGATGTATGACAAAAGCATCATGCCATACATTTTGTCTCTTTCAGGCATGCATGTAACGTCATGATGTTTCAATAAAAGTGTGGCTTATGTTACAATTCTGCTTTTATCCTTCTTTTATCCTTTGCTGTCCCCAAGGATGTCTCTGCAAAGCCAGGATAGCTAACCAATGTAATGACATAGCATGACTTTGAGTCTAGGGAGGCCTTACCCATTCTACAAAATATATAGGCAAATTCCTAAACAGAAACAAACTGAAGTGCAAGTCCCTTAATTTTCTCTGTGTTTTTTTTTTTTAAAGAAAAGGTTATCCATATAAGTTTAGGGATCCTTCCTTCCGTCCCTCCCTCTCTCCCTCAAATAATAGTGAGTAGCCCAGACATTTCTGTTTGTATGTATTACTAGAAGATTGAAATACAATGATTGCCTTACTGTATATGACATGTGGTGCATCTGCTTCTTTCTGGTTTGAAATTTTTTTTAAAAAAAATCTTTAATATTGTCCTTAATTTTATAGCAGCAATTCTCAGATGCCACCATTAAGATTGACCCCTGGGGCTTTTCATTGCACCTCCCGATTCCTTGAGCCACATATCTATTTCTGTTAAGAAAATCTACAATTATATTAGCTAAATGGCCTCTGTTGAGAGCTAAGTGTTTATGATGGATTTTCCAGGATACATACCTCCCTCCTCCCCCCCCCAAACAGTGGGACAGTACTTCTGTTAGTTATGAGAAACTTGCTTTGCACTGACGTTTGCATACATGTGCCCACAATTTCAGATAACACATTTACAACTTATAGAAACAATTAACATACCATCAGAACTTATCCAGTGCCTTGACAATATTACTTCCTATGGTTCCATGAACTATTTTGGCTTCACGTTATGATTTTCCTTCCTGCTTCCTTTTCTTCCTATGCCTTTTTTGCCCCAAAACAAATCTTGCAGTGGTCATTAGGACTTTTCTCTACTGTATGCAATTCCCAATGATTTTCCTCATCCTCTTTCCAAAAAAGCTGCTGCTCAATTCTACCTTTCTAATACACTGCCCATACCATCCCCATTATGCATTAGAGCCATGGTGGTAAACCTATGGCATGCGTGCCACAGGTGGCACGCATGCCACAGTGGCATGCAGAGCCCTCTCTGTGGGCATGCGTGCTGTCCCCCCAGTCCTAGGCCTTCAGCTGGGTTTTATAAAACCTTTTCACTTTAGGCCTCCGCTGCTGTGTGCAAAAAAAAAAAGGTTCAATCAAACAGTCAATTTCAACTTCTTGCAGGGAAAAGAAAAGATCTCATAAAGTTGGAACTGATTGATTGAACTTTTTAGTCCCACCCAGTCTGCCGTTACCACCAGAGCCACGCCCACCCAATTGGCCACACCCATCCAATGGGCCATGCCCACCTGGCATCCAACGATACATAAGTGGGTTTTGGGTTGAAGTTTGGGCACTCGGTCTCTAAAAGGTTCACCATCACTGCATTAGAGGAAAACATTCTGGCATTTTGCACTGTGGCTTCCGAAGGGTGAATAACAAACAGAAAGCCTATGCTGAAGGGCAACAAGTCACACAGGACCAGGAGATGTGCCTTAACTTTCAACACTTTCATCTATCTCACCTTAGGGAGATAGAACTTGTCTGCCTTGGCAGTTCTCCTTTGCAATGCTAGTGACACAACTAGAAGCAGCTATCATCCAAGAGGACTTCTCTTATATGATTCTCCATATAACAAAATAAATATTAATATCCTGGATATTAATGTATGATTGGTATCTGATAAGTGAAATTTTGCACCACATGAGATTAGAATAGGCAGTTCTCTAAGCAGGGGTCCTCAACCTTGGCAACTTTAAGACTTGTAGACTTCAACTCCCAGAATTCCCCAGCCAGCCATGTTAGCTGGGGAATTCTGGGAGTTGAAGTCCACAGGTCTTAAAGTTGCCAAGGTTGGGGACCCCTGCTCTAAGAGACAACAAACTCATGAAGCATCAAATCAGTCCAGAGTTCTCACTTGAGGCACAAATCACCAGGTTCAAATTATCCTATTTCAGACACGTTATGCAAAAACCCAATTCTCTGGAGAATATTGGGAAAGGTGGAAAAAAAGAAGAGATGACCAGCAGCAAAGAGGAAAGACTCAGAGTGGCAATAAATGTACAGTTGGGAGACCTGAAAGAACAGGTTAAGGATAGATCGTCATGGAGAAGATCTATTTATCTATCCAGTCAAAAATGATTGGATAGCACACAATCAACTATTGCTTGGTCCAAATTCAGTGTTTTTTCAACTGGAAGTATTTACTATCTGGTTAGATGCCAATAACTACAGAAAAAAAATGAAGCGGCACTCCTAGTTTATTGGTAGAATTTGATGATGGAATTCCTGATCTCTGATGAATATCTATTTAAATGTTTATTTTTTAAAAAAAAAAAAATCCTTATATGCTGCCCAGAGTCTTTGACAAGCAAGCAGCTCTATACATTTTCATTACAAATAAATACATGCAGCCCAGTGTTTGCAGTGAAGCAAATGATAATATGAAAGATAAAGAAACAGGATCTTTGCTATCCAGAGATAGCAAAAGCATTTGGAACCAGCATGGCAGGGAGCGGGGACACCCCCAGGATGGGTCAACAATGTCTAGTACTGTAACTGGGCAATTGGAGCCACCTGCCCTTTTTAACATGTGCTACACACATTGCATGCATTCAAAAGGGGACAAGGCTTTGATTTCCCCAATTGCACCTATTGGTTTGGCAGGACCTTCCCTGAAAGCATCTCTGATGGGAAGTCCCACCAATGCTAACAGAAAAATTTCTCATGAATAGGAAGTAAAGATGGTTGAGTATGTCTGCAAATAATTCCAGCATCACCTGCCAGAGGATGAAGAGCTAGAAAATTTGATTCAAAAAGAATCACCCAGTGAATTTGGCTAGAACAGCGGTTCTCAACCTGTGGGTCGGGACCCCATTTGGGGTTGAACGACCATTTCACGGGGGCGCCAAACAACGCAGTCCGCCATTTTTTTCCCCTTTTCCTTAACTGTGCTACTCCCTTTTATTCTATTGGCTTTTGAAAGCCAATAGAATAGACTCTCTTGAATAGAGTCTAATTCTACTGGCTTTCAAAAGCCAATAGGAATTGTCCAGGCTGTCTCTGCCCTGCTGAGCCGCCAAAAGTCTCATTCTGCAAATGGTGCTGCACCAGTTGAGTAGTCCTCGACTTACAACCGGTTGAGTAGTCCTCGACTTATGACCAGTTGGGGGTCACAGCATTAAAAAGGTTGAGAACCACTGGGCTAGAAGGTGAATTGTTGCAGAACCAAAGGAGAGAAGATGGAAGCTTGGAGGCCTAGCCAGAAAGCAGGAGACAGGAAATGAGCAATATGCAATTCTGTCCAAAAACAAATTACCAAATTGCCATGGATGGAGGGTAGGTTTTGGCTTGAGTTAGGACGGAGTGAGCTTTAGATCTGATCTGCACTTTAGAACTCTCTACTGGTGGAAGGTTTGGCAGCAGGCGGAAGAGAGTAAATTCCGTAAGAGTTTGCTAAGTCTGTGCTCCGGTGAGTGTTTGGTTAGGGTGATAAGGGCAGGTGTCTGCCATACAAGAGGCTACAATAATACAGTGATTCAAATGTATTTAATGTATGTAAATGCTGGTTATCCAGGCAAGAACTAACAGCAACAGTTAGCAGAGAGAATGGGCAGTTCCCATTCCAAAACCAGACCTGCAGTCTGAACGAAGTGGATCCAGATAAGCAGCAACACTCAGAAAAGCGATCCAGATGTTTTGCAATCTGCCTCCTTCCAAAGGATGCCTCCAGATGTGAGATGTTACCACCCACACAACAAGCAGCCTTTTGCGGGGAAGGCTAGAGAGAAGGAATCCCGTGGCCATCTTGTGGCAATTACCCCGAAGTATGTATCCATCCAGCGCCAAGCCTTGTTTGCAACTGTCCATACTGTTTGCGGGTCAAGGAGTGGAGAGGAGAGGAGAGGAGAGGAGAGTGATAGACGTCCCCGCCCCCAAAGGGTTAATTTGCTATATTCCTTCCAGACGGTTACGATCGTCTTATTCCTAGACTTCCTGGACTTCTTGGCGGAAATCCCCGCTCTTCGGCCAGCCGGGTAAAGACTCCGTAACAGCGATGCTCATCGTTCCTTCCTCTCTTGCCTCCGCCGGAGTAGCGGCTTCGAAGTGCTCCGCAGCGCCCTCATCCATCGCACGTCAGAAAGAGGCGGACAGAAGGAGGGGGACTACAGTTCCCAGCGCCCCAGGCTGGGCAGCCGCAGTGCGAGCCGTTACTCCCCTTCCCCGCCCGGTGTAGAGAAGCGCAGAAAATCGGGCTGGCGCTGATGAGAAAGAGGGGAAGAGCGGGGATCGGAGCGCACCACCAGCGGCCCCGGTCTAGGCCAGGCGCGAGCGGGAAAAGCTTCGGGGGCCCACCGGGCGTGCTCGCTCCGCGGCGGCTGCGCTTATTGAGAGAGAGAAAGTGACGCCGCAGCGCACCGGGAGGATGCGGGAGGCTGCGCTGTTGCTGGCCGGCGGCTGCCCTCCTCCTTTCCCGCCGTTGCTGCAGTGCTAGAGTCCTCCTTCGCTTTCTACCCTGCAGAAGAAGGGGCCATGTAACCGCCTTCCTCCGCCTCTTCCCAGCCCGGGATAGCTACCGATCCTCCCACCTCCCTCGTTCCGGAGCCCGCCCGCCCGTTGCGCTCTCCGGCCAAGGGCGCAACCATGAAGAAGCAATTCAACCGCATGCGGCAGCTAGCCAACCAGACAGTGGGCAGGTAAGGAGCCAGGAGCGGGTTGGCAGGGAGAGAAATACCCCTGGCGTCGGTTTGGAGAGCCCCTGGTGCACTGCGCCTGCGGGGGGGGGGGAGCGTCCGTGCAGGACAAGTATTCTGCGGGGCGTGATGGTCAGTGGACTTTGCGATGACCTCCCTTCCTCCCCCCCCCCTTTAATTTCGCTAGTCAGTCACTTTGGGGTATCCTTTCCTCTGTATCCATTCCTCATTAGGGTACCCTTTCTTTTGCATCCATTCCTCTCAAATTCAGCCTTGCCCCCAATTCTCGATCATGGCTGCTGCTTTTCTAACCAGCCTACCGTGTTGCAGCTGGGGCACCTAGGTGTCTACTGGCTTCAAGTGGATAGCCAGCTGTCTTGCCTAATCTTTCTCCCACAGTCTTTGGCCTCTTGCATTGGCTTGGTTGTCAACAACTGCTGACAAGTCCACCAATTAACCAAACTCTTAACCAAAGGAACATCTAGCCTTTAGCTGATGTAGGCTCCCGCGAGTTAGGCAGTTTCTGAAACCATGGCTCTTGATTTATAATATCTAGAGATGCCAATCCTGAGATGCCCTTTGTGTGTGGGGGGGGGAGGCAATTTTGACTTGTAGTAACATACTTCCTCCTCCTTCTCCTCCCCCAAGCAGTTCTTGAAATGGTTGGGTCAAGTCACCAGGTATTTCATTCAGTGAGAATGTTTACATCACTGTGAAAAGGGTGAGGAAATGTGAAATGCTAATTCTGTTTGGGTTTGGTTTTCTTTTAATATGCAGAGATAAAAGTCTGCAGGATTTGGGGAGGAGAGTTGTTTGAGTCTTGATATACTTCCTGGGCAGCTGCCAGGTTGACTTTTAGAAACAGCCATGGCAGAGCCCCTTTCCAGCAATTGGTACCTTGCTTTGGGGCACTGGCACTGCAAGATTCTTTTTTAGCTGCTGGTGTGGCTGCCAGAATTAGACTCTGGTGGAAAAAAGCCAGGCAGGCTCTGATGTGCTGGCTTGGCTTGAGTCCAAAGTCTGGACTTGGCTTAGTGTGATTGCTCCTGCCAAACCTTTGAGAATTAACCCAGAATCTGCACAGAATCTGAACCCCTCTTCCCTCCCACCCCAAGAGGCACAAAGAAGATGAAGAGTCCGTCAGGATAGGGTGGAGCTGAGAGGTGATTAGAGGATGCTGTTTCTCAGAAAAAAAAATAATACCTCAGACAATTTCTCTGGGCTTTGCTTCCTATAAATTTTGCAGACAGGTCTGAATGGCAGAAATCACAGAAAAATCATAGCGCTTTGCTTGCATTTAGTTGTCCAGATGAACAGTTGTCCATCATTTATTCATGTTAGTCTATCAGACAGATAGGCTTCCATTTTTACATTCCTGATTCCTCCTGGTAACAGCTGGAGACCATCTTTATATTTCTTGTCTGAGCAGATAACAATGAATGATGCTTTTTCTTGCAAGCTTGGGCAAGGGCTAGTGGAGCAGCTTGCAGGATTAAGGATGCTTTTATCCCGTCTTCCTTTGATAAACGTAGATGGCCATTTTGCTGTTCCCCCCCCCCTTTTTTTTTTTTTTACAGCTGGTTCAAACTCAAAATTCTAAGCTTGGTTTTAATTGCAATCCCAGAAATGGTCCTGCTGTGCAGCTAGCTTTTGATCCATGTGGCTAAAGCGATTCTTCTGTATGCACCCCAACAAACATTTCATTTCAGACCAGAGGGAAATGATGTCGTCCCTGCAACAAAAGAATGAGCTGTGCTTATTTTTCCTTCTTAGCAGTCCATTTGCTTAAGATCAGTTTTCTGGAAGGGTCATTTGGCTCTGAAAGCAGACAGCTATTGAAGCAAGGGCATAAGTGTATTTTGGTGGGGGTGAGGAGTTGAGGGAGGTAGAAGCTTTGCTACTGCTATTGGTAGGTCTGGTATATATGAATGATGGTAACTAACTTGCTGAACAAATGACCTAGATTAGATACTATGGCAGGAGATGACTTGATCAGGGAGGGGACTGATGGGAACAGCAGGGTAACTATACAATACCCAGGAATATATGGAACCAAGTAATATGTTGCTATATAATCCATGTTGCTTGCTTTACAAATCGGGAACTTCAGGAATTCTGTCATAAAACAGAAATTTTCTAACATAGATTAGAGTAATTGCATGTTAATATTCTAACTTTCGTGTTAATTACAAACATGCAGAAAGACATGTATGCCAGGTGATAGACCAAGATATATGGTGGTTTTCTACAATACCTGGCCTTTAGCTGATTTTTCAAAAGGAGCAGCTGTTTTAGGTATATTTAGATAAGCTGCAATCAGTTGTAGCGATGCAAGTATCTACAGAACCTGTGTGTATTTTGGTTCTCCCTTGTGTGTTAATCAGCCTTTTAAAAGCTGGAGTGGGTGGGGAGACGGAAAAAGTCTTATTTGAAAAGAAAGGTTCTGCTGATGTAACCTAGCATCCTGCTTTAGTTATTTTTGGGTTTCAGAATTGTTATGCAGATCTTTTAAAATCATACTGTAGATTTAGAATTAATGGAGTTTGGAATTTGTTTTCTTAACTGTATACAGTACTTGAAAAAAAAAAACCCAATGCCTATAGTTTCCAGAATTATGCTTTCCTGAAACTTTTCTGTTACAGAATTACAGAAATTGCCAGGGAAACTTGCCTTGATTCTTAGCTTCTAGAGCAGGGGTTCTCAACCTTGGCAACTTTAAGACTTGTGGACTTCAACTCTCAAAGCTGGCTGAGGAATTCTGGGAATTGAAGTCCACATGTCTTAAAGTTGCCAAGGTTGAGAACCGCTGTTCTAGAGACCTCATTTTGGTTATTATGAGAATACAGATCTTTGCAGATCCAGCTAGTATTTTCAGATCTTAACCACTTATGAAGAAATGGAAATTATTGCACATAAATATCTGTTACTTTTCTTTGAATAAATTATTAGAATACTACTACTTCTTAAATATGATTCATCTTCCATTAGGGACTGTACTGCCCCCTAGTTATCTTATCTGAAATCCATGAGTTTTAGATTTGTTTTTCTATGAAGTAGGATATATGGTAGATAACCTTGTGCCCTGCAGTCTGTGATGTATATATATCATAAAGTAAGTGATGTGCCATAAAGCCACTTAGTTAATGCCCAGGAGAGAATGGGAAAATGTTAGGGCGAGGCAAGATTGTTAAAGAGGGAGCAGTGGTAGTGTTGATGACAGACATAGATCAAATTCCGGGTAATTCTGGTTAAGTGGTTTAAGTTTTATATGTTCTCCATGATATATAAATGAGATGCTTGGCCATGGAAAGATAAGTTTGTGTCGCCCTGAATTCTTTCCAAACCTGATTTAGGAAAGTCTGCAAGATAGGAGTTTACTATGGTGACAACAAGGTCCTTATTTTTGACTCTAAACGGGTCACATCTCAGCGGCTGGAATTTCTCAGAAATCTTTGGTTAACACATTAGAAAATCACATTTATGTTGGCTACAGCTTACTAGATGTGCTATAATAGCTTGCTAATACACATACAAATGCTTGCCTTCAGACATTGTGGGTGCTCCATCACTGGAATGGTATAAGTTGTCTACTTGAGCAGAGGGTTAGGAGGGTTAGAGCATAGGTGCCAAACTCGCTGTGTCACGCGACATGTTGTGACGTATCACAACTTATTTCATTTTTCTTTTTTTTTATTGAAAAGTTTTACAAAAAATTACAAAATATACCCTCCTGCCATATCAGCTTGAAAGGCAGACAAACTTTTGAAAGGCTGGGGCTTTGGAAGCGTTGGAATGCTTTTCCCAAGTGAGATGCATCCAGTGTAACTATTTTTTCCTTATCCTTGCTGACTTAAAACAATTTTCTCAAATGTGGCATTTTAATTGCTATGGGTTTTTTTTTTCTTCCAATCCAGTTGTCTTCTGTTCCATTTTATGTTATTGTTTGTTGCTTTGTTTGTTTAAATGGGGATTCCAAAAGGGAGACAGAGTAGAAGAGGTGCTGCCCTCCCCCAGCTGTCCAATTTGAATGGTATCTGCTGGTTTCTGTGGCTGGATCTAGAGTATTATTTGGTGTAGCCCCTTGCAAATTTCTTAGAGGCATCAGACTTGCCGTTGTTAGATCCAGAGCCTTAAGGTTTTCTTCTGAGCCAGCCTAGAACTGTGTTCCTTCTGAGAGTCAGAGAAATTGCTAAGGCCACAGGTTGTGAAGTATCTAGCTGCTGGAACTGTATTTACAGGCTGAAAGATAGCATTTAGGGGGAAGAAAAGCTAAGGGAGATTTGTGAAATGAAAAGTCTGAATCACACTAATGCTAGCCTTTTGTCTTTGGCCAAGGGCTGTTGCAGTACACATTTATAAAACATGAAGGGAGGGAAGCACAAAATGAATATAATAAAGTATAAGACATGTTTCAATGAAACAGATAAATATTAGTTTTCAAACCAGATTATTTAGTGTATTATTCTCTGTAGTTACAAACTACTATGCCATACAGAAATCTCTATCTTGTTACAAGTTATTTGCCAATTCTGGAATTGTGGTTACCAGTGTATACCTGTGTGTGTGTGTCTGACGCTTTGAAGTGCAGAGACAAATTATGTGCCAGCAGCAAGTGGAATAATTATTTTATTCAGTTTGATATTTCTGTATTTCTTCATTGACAAATAACTTGGAGCAGACATTTTTAAACATTCCCTATAATAGCTAAACCTCAAGTGGGTGGTGAGTTTAACCTTCTAATTGGCTTTTTGGACCATACACGTACCAATTTATTCAATAGTGCTTGGTCTCTCATGCTGCCGAGCTAAATGTGGGGATTAGTAATAGGGATTATTAATATGGGGATTAGTAATAGGGATTAATTAATTATTCAAAGCAGTAGTGCTCAATCCAATGGTTCCTAGCAAAGATAACAATAACAGATTTTTTTTCAGAATTGTATTTATCAAATATTATATAGCTACCCATCTCATCAAAAGCAACCCTGAGCAGTTGAGCAACAATCAAATAAAACAATAAATGCAGTATGATAACAATAAATAAAACAACCACAGATATAAAATGTAAAATCCATATTAATAAATATCATAAAAAAACAAACATACCAAGAATTGCCTAGATCCTTCAAATTTTTGTCATAGTCACATAATTTTGGTTGGGAATGCCAACATCTGTAGAGAAAAGAGGGAATGCCCTTGAGGGATATAGGAAAAAGAACTGCTAACGAGAGAATGGTCAGATAAAAGAGAACTATGTCCAGAGAAAGAATGTAATGTGAGTAGACATTTCAGACAAATCCTACCTAGTTCTTATGAAGATAAAGGGAGGGAAGTGGAAATGAATTCAGACTCGCAAGATATAGTTAGTATAGCTTTGCAATAAACATAATGCTTGGTTCCTAGTTTGATCTGTCTTGAAAAACTGACAACATCTCGCAGGATTTTTTTTCTCTTGCAAAAATTGTGCTTATTTAACCTGGGGGTGCAGTGAAAGATATCTCAAAGGAATCCCTATCCCATGGTGCATGAAGACGCTGTGTTGCCAATTTCTTGTTTATGTGGTGATTCTCAAATGTTTTGGTGATATTTTAGTGGTCTGCATAAAGAAAACCGTAAGAACCACTGGATTAAATGTTGTTAGAATGTATTGATTTTAACTGAATTCATAAGCACATTTGGTTTGTGTTCATCTTTTTGTTGCATTCTTAGATGGAAGGACTAAACAACAAGAGAAATAGGGGAATGTTTGTGGCAACAAACATATGAGATTGAACACATTACATTTTTCCTAGTTCTCTTCTCTTTCACCTCCATTTCTGTTTTGGCTTCAGAAAAGCTTCCTCTATCATGTTGTCTACGCGCCATCTATACGGCGAGCAGTCATCTAGGAAGCTGTGGATAATGGAGTGTGCAGGTGGAACAAAATCTCTTTCCTGAGGAGTACTTTTTATCAGGACTGTTTTCAGGACTGAATTTTCTTTCTATTATAAATCTCTTGTTTCCTAGGGTGGAGGGTGTTTCTCTGGCTTTAACAAAAATCTTCATTTATTCTTCATATTGCTAAGTAAACTCTTCTGTAACAAGATCTTAGACAGCAAAGAATCAAAATAGACAAGCTTTCCATTTCTCTCCCTTTCTCTTTTTCGTGGATTGGAAAACATGTTCCTTCCTTCTCTTTTCTGTTGCCTTAGAATTTCCCTTTTATAAAATATGCAGGAAAAGGTTATGGCTTGGACTAGCAAAGGACAAGATAAGGGAGGTAAAAGCATAGGAGAGAGTGAAATGGATTTATATCCTTCCAAAAGGAAGGTTCCAAAGAAGACATTTAATCTTTTTGGAAGGCTAGATTTTTTTTTTTTCTATAACATTCTTGTAAGAGAGAGAGTAGGGAACAGTGGCGACATCTCCGTTGCATTCTCAGTCTTAGCTTGAAATTACACTGATTGGATCTTTACTCAACTCTGAATTTTTTAGTTGAATAAACTAAGCAGTGAAAAACATAATAAGTATTCTGGCAAGCTAACAGCCTGGCTGTCATCCTCATGTGGAATTTGTCTTAAGCTTCAGTCCTCTTGAAGATGAAACCTTGATGGGCATTAATAGGTAGCAGGTGATGCAATGCGGTGCTTTATCAGTACTCCTAAGATGATAAGTTATTGTGATGAGGACCAAGGATTGTGTAGTCCCGTGGTGGATATGTGGATTTCTTCATAGAAAGTTTCATCAGACCATGACCTACTTTAGACTACCTGTGAAGCCTTATGACTGAACTAACCATAATTTATTGAAAAGTCATTATTAATTGTGTTTATATAACCTGCTAAGGCAGAAACCATGATTTCTAACCATTGCTAGCTTTTATTTGGTTTAGGATAATGAGTAAACTCGGTTTGTTTCTATATTTACTCCAGAAGGATCCTCCAGGAATGGGGGGAAACAAAGGGAAGCATATTAATAAAACAGTTGTGTTGGTATCATTACAACACAAGTATTGCTCTGTCTTGCCCAGTTGCATTTGAGAGGTTAGAGACTCTGTATGTTGTTCACACCATTTGCATGGATATTTAAGATTATGTGTTAATCATCCTCATTCTCTGTTAAAGTAGTGTTTGTTGTCAGCATCGGAGAATGGTGCATTTATTTATTGTGGTTATTATTGGATTTATCTACCTTTCTGTTTACAATGTATTAATTCTCAAGGCAGCTTACAACATTATAACCTAATTGGATAGCGAGATGGATGGCATATGCATTGAATGATAAAAAAAAATCCACTTCCATAAAAACCTTCTGTTGTCATATTTGGTATTTAGAAAAGCTGGTTTGTTTTTTTTGTTTCCCAGAAAAATAATCTTTCAAAAAAAATCTTATATTTAAAATTCCAATATCTTTTGGTCTTTTAGATAAGATAAGTTAAGTTAACCTTTATTGTCATTTTTTTTACTGTGGGCACAAAGGCACACATCAAAAATGAAATTTATTTGCCCACTCTCAAAGTGAAACACATACATGACACACACCTAAACATACTATACACAACATATCTATAGACCCACACCCCTACATATACATAACAAATAAATATTAAATACTGTCCATCTTGAATGTATAACGTAAGAAGAAAACTTGAGAGTTCACAAGGTTAATACTGTATAGAATGAAATTATGGCTGAATCTGGATATTCTGCTTCGGATACCACGAAGCCTCCTCCCAGAAGGTAACAAGGAAAACAGGTCATGAAGAGGATGTGTAATCTTACAGACCCTGCTCACGCAACACTTCTGTGCTATGTCCTGGATGGGAGGGAGGGAGCTGCCAATGATCTTTTCGGCCATTCTCATCATTCTCTACACTGCCTTCCTGTCTGAAGCAGTGATGCTTCCAAACCAGACTGTGATGCTGTATGACAGGATGCTCTCGATCGTCCCCCTGTAGAAAGTGGTAAGGATAGGGGAAGGAAGATGTGCTTTTCTCATGTGACACAGAAAATGCAGGGGCTGCTGTGCCTGCTTCACCAATGTCTTGCTGTTGAGCAACCAAGCCAGCCTACTCGTTAGTTGCACACCCAGGAATTTGATGCTGGTAACCATCTTCACAGGTGAATCATTAATGCACAGAGAAGTGTGGCTGTGCCTGCCTTTTCTGAAATCCGGTATTTAAAACTAGGCTGTTTTCCTTACGCCAGTTCATCAACCCCTCAACTTCCTTGCGGTAAACATCCACATTGTCATCATGAATAAGGCCCACTACTGTTGTATCATCTGCAAACTTCACAATATGATTAGTGGCAAACCTAGCACAATAGTCATGGGTCAACAGGGTGAACAGCAGAGGACTTAGGACGAGCCCTGAAGACAACCTGTGCTCAAGATAATAGTATTAGAGGTATTTGTTCCAGCTCGCACATATTGGGGCCTGTCGGTAAGAAAATCCAAGAATCCAGTTGCACAAAGGAGTGTTTAAGCCTAAAAGGCCCAGTTTGTCTACTGCAATGTTTTCCAGACAGAGGTGACATCAAAGCTTAGCGCTTGCTCTTGAGGCTAGAGCACAGCTTTTCTAGCAGAAATGCTATTTGATGCCTCAAGTCTACCAAAAAATGTATTCAATTTGTTTAGGAAGTCTTGTGTTGTCCTTGCATCTCGATGGAGTCACCTTGTAATCCGTAATGGCCTGGATTCCTTGCCACATTCGCCTGGTGTTTGTTGGGTCCTGAATTTGTTGGCAATGGGCTTGCTTTGCACCTTTTATGGCCCCTTTCAGATTTGCTCTGGCTGTTCTAAGTGTCAGCATGTCACAGATTTAAAAGCCACATTCCGTGCTTTCAGCATCTTGCAAACCTCATAAGTCAGTCACGGTTTTTCATTCGCCCTCACAACAATGCTTTTCAGGACACAGACATTTTAAGTTCTAATTTATGAAGCATCAAAATATATGTTGGCCAAGAAATTATTTTGGATTCCTACATTGTGCTAAGTTATTTTTATTTTTGTGTACAAATCTAGTGATTCCAGTTGGTAAACCATGATTGTAGAGATGTGAACTCAGCCATAAGGTACAATACACGGACCTATTCACCTTTTCCTTAAAAATAATTTTAAAAACCTATGTTTATTTTCATTGTAAAGCTTACTCTCCTTGAAAACATCAGGATCTGCTCTGCTATTGAGTAGTGTTCCCCTGCTTAAATAGAGCAGCTCTCTTAAATCCTGTTCCATTAGACCAGTGGTTCTCAACCTTTTTAATGCCGCGACCCCCAACCAGTTGTAAGTCAAGGACTACTCAACCAGTTGTAAGTCGAGGACTACTCAACTGGTGCAGCACCGTTTGCAGAATGGGACTTTTGGTGGGCTCAGCAGGGCAGAGACAGCCTGGACAATTCCTATTAGCTTTTAAAAGCCAATAGAATTAGACTCTATTCAAGAGAGTCTATTCTATTGGCTTTCAAAAGCCAATAGAATAAAAGGGAGTAGCACAGCTAAGGAAAAGGGGAAAAAAATGGCGGACTGCGTTTGGCGACCCCCGTGAAATGGTCATTCAACCCCAAATGGGGTCCCGACCCATAGATTGAGAACCACTGCATTAGACACATCTTACTACCTTCTGTTAGTGGCAGAGTTTGTCTCCTTTGTGCACCTTTTACACTGCAGTTCTTTTTTTTCCCCAGAAGACTGAATTGGAAGTAAAGCTCAATCTTTGACATACAATTATAGTTTCTAAGTTTCCTAACTATAATTATTTTCCATTCCTAAAAAGAAAATTTATAGCTCTTATGTTTCCAGTAAAATAATAGTCTTCATCATCATCATTTAGAAATGAATTTAATTATTCCAGAGAAAAGAGAGACACGTGATCTTTCACCAGATTTTATTTTAATTTATTTTTAAGTGTTTGATGATGGCAAACTGTATCATCGCATATTAATGACTGAGTGTACTGAGAATGTTGAATTTGAATTTAAATATAAAAGGCAAACACTTTCTGCCTGGGGAAACACCGACATACTTACAGTGAACATGTACAAATTAGCAGCTGTTTGAGAGCAGCCTCTTAAGGAGTAAACAGGGAACCCCTCAGGGATGCTTGGAGGCAAAGAGAATTTCCCAGAAACTGTGGCAGTAACCTCTCTGGATTTCAGAAGGACCTTTGTAATAATGAAACTTAAAGAAATGAAAAGTTGCAGCTCACAATTAACTACAGTTCAGCTCAAATCATGCACCGGTGTATCCAGGACAATGTTCTAGATGTGTGGGAGTACATTCTCTTTGGCCTGCACCTTTTTTGAACAAGATAGGCCCATTGAACATGGTCTAACTTGTACATGGACAGAAAAGTCTAAATACTTGAAGGTTGAGACGACATAATAGTAAGTTGCAACTTTACCATTCAGGTAAATGGGCATTTTGTGGTTGGCCACCATAAGTTTGTAGAAGTGACCACAAAGTAAGTTTGAATTTACTCCTCTGGCCCAAAAAGTTGGAGTCCTCCTTTTAAGGCCAGATGCCTGCCTCGTTTTTATTAGTTTCAATCTCACACCAGTCATTTCAGATCAGAACATCCTATATTCAACAGCTATCCTTGAAGGATTGTCTACAGAGTGATTAATTAAAGTTTTGCAGTAAAGCGTTATTGGGGTTTCGTTGTTAGATATTATGTTAATGTATTAGATATTATGGATGTTTCATTACAACATGCTGTGGATGTTTTATCGTTTAATATTTTAGATTATATTGTGGAGGCTTATGTCTTATGGTACTCCGTAAAAGGTTTAATTATTAAAGCCACCCTGAACCTATTTGGATCTGGCTGCATGCAAGTCCAATAAATAACTAGCCAACTCTCAACCCGATTGTCCGGTGCCTGTTGGCTGCTGATTCATTGCTAAGTGAATTGATCTGTTGACAGAGATGGAGAAGGGTTATCAAGCTGGTTATCCTTTACTCTGCATCTGTTACTAGGGACAAAAACCGGTGGTATTAATTGCTCCTTTGATCCTTATTTCCGAAACTGGAATGTCTTATTTCAGTGGTTCTCAACCTTTTTAATGCCGCAACACCCAACTGGTTGTAAGTCGAGGACTACTCAACCGGTCGTAAGTCGAGGACTACTCAACTGGTGCAGCACCGTTTGCAGAATGGGACTTTTGGCAGGCTCAGCAGGGCAGAGACAGCCTGGACAATTCCTATTGGCTTTTGAAAGCCAATAGAATTAGACTCTATTCAAGAGAGTCTATTCTATTGGCTTTCAAAAGCCCATAGAATAAAAGGGAGTAGCACAGCTAAGGAAAAGGGGAAAAAATGGTGGACTGCGTTGTTTGGCGACCCCCGTGAAATGGTCGTTCGACCCCAAATGGGGTCCCGACCCACAGGTTGAGAACCATTGTCTTATTTGATTTCCTTTTCAATGAGAAAAAAAATCTTGAAAATAATTATCTCCTAAAAAAAGCTTAACATCCTTCCCCCCCCCCCCCAACTACCTCAATACCAGGGAAAATATCTCATCCATGGTCTCATCCCTGTGAATGTCAGGGTCCTCCTGCCCACTTAATATAATTGCTTCTTCACCTACTGCAACTCTTTGTTGTGCAAAAGTCATGAATCATTCAAGAAGTTTTATGGAGAACTGTACACAGGCATCTCCTTACTTCTGTGTTTTCCATTTTTCTCATTGCTCGTTGCTGCTTTTCTTACTGAAAAAAAAAAACTCAAGTTAAGTTAGCTGCAAAATGAATTTTTACTTGGTAGCATAAGGGGCCATCTGGAAAAATTTGGATGCAAAGGCAGCTTTGATTTCTTCTCTTTGGCTTCCTTCTTTCCCCTGCTCCCCATTTTGCTGACAGGTTCATACAGCTTTTTAATAATCTATACTGTCAGAATTAATTTAAAGTAACCCATCCCTACACATGGCTCTAGAAAACCTCGAAGTACTGCTTTGCCAATTGTGGTCTGCAGGAAGAAATACAGAGAGGATTTTTTTAAACAAAAAATCATCTACTTCAATATTTGACAGGAATAAAACATGGTGAAAACCTTTTTTAATTTATTCTTTTAATGCTTTTAGAATAATGACAGAAAGAGAAAAAAAACAAAAATATATGCATTGTTAAAAGAGGAAAAATACAAAAGAAAAAATGTCATTTTAATTATAAATAGTTACATTTCTGCACATATTCTCTAATGCAATTATTGTTCAAGCTCATATGTAGTTCTAATATTTATATAACTATCACTTTTTAAACTTACTTTGTATAAATGAGTCCCATATTTCATATTTTTCCATACAAAATCTACATCTATAGACAATCCATTCATAGTGGCAAGTACAATTTACTTCAATCCATTGAGTAATATCCATCTATCTTTCCAATGCTACAGTATTGATCATTTGGCCATAGCAAAGGTACAGAGAATCTATGTCGTCTGCTTGTCAGATTCCAAGCACTAGGTGTTGTGTCCTGAGCCTGCAAATGCAGGCTCGGGACGTTGCAATGGTCCCGGGCTTTGCAGAAGCTGCCTGAGACCAGACTGAGTGGCGCCAGCTTTGAGCACATACGCAAGGCACGAAAAGTGCCTGACTATGTTACCATGATGTCCAGGGATCTGGGCATATAAAAGGAGGCCTGTGTGCCTTTGCTTGTGTTGGAGTTTTGACTGAAGCACAATAAAGAGTTGTGTCTTCTTCGCGTTCGCTTCAAGGATTTAACACTAGGTATGTAGTACAAAAGAATACTGTCCTCTGAAATTTTTAGCTTGTGTCGTACAATTATTTTTTATAAAATCCAATACTTTCTCCCAAAACATAGTAAAAACATATTGCATTGTAAAAACAGGTATTTTATCATTTCCCACGCTTTTGACTAAGATCAAGTAGTTAGCATGATGAAAACCTTGTCTAAGGAACCTGGAACTGTGGAGAGTTGTGCAATTTTAGGCTTGATAATGGTGGCAGTAATATAGTTTGCATATGTGCACACACCACTGCAAAATAAATTGGGGGGGGGCATTAGCTGAAACTTGTACACTTTTGTGATGATATGGAATAATTAACTAAATTAACTAATAGTTAAATAAGAATTAAATAATTAACTAAGAAATAGTTAATTTTACGAAGTTAGACAAAGATTTCTGCTGAGCCAAAAGTCTGAAATGACTTCTATCATTCCAGTGGCTAGAAAAATGAAAACCCATTTTGTTTTCAGTGTGTGCTGCTATGCCTGCTCCTAAATGTGGCTCTTGACAAGTAGCATCTCCAAATACTTTTGTAAAAGCAATGCCATGAATCATAGGAGCCTTTGGTGAGGATGCCCCCCCCCCCGTTACCATAATTCCTATCAGGGATAGTTTGTATCTATGCATTTATTCTACAATAGTTGTAAAATAATATCAATTAATACTCTGGGCAGTAAACAACAAAGGAACATTTTGGAGTCAAATTATGTTGGGATAATAAGGAAAGAAGGGCTAAATGTACCCGATGGGAACTTTTATGAAAAAGGGTTGCAAACTTAGCTCATGATCCCATGTAGTTCTCAAGGAGGAAAGAATATCAAATGCTCTCTAGAGGTTTAGTCTGGATGGCAGACTCAATTTTTGAGAGGTGATACCTGAAATATATACAGCCTGGTCCTCCAATAACATTACATGAAAAAAGTCCAATTTTTATTATATAGGGCTATTTAGCAGGTTAATTTCAATGACAGCTACTTACGAATTAATTCTTTATAGGACAGAGTTAAAAAGATTTTAAAAAGCAGTCAAAGGGAAGACTTCACCTTAGGTTACTTATAGTCAAAAACAGCCTTGCCCAAATCTGACACACTTCAAATGTAAGTTAAGGATTATAGAATCCAGAACCCCATCCCCAACCCAGGCAGTTGTTCTGGAAATTACAAAACAACAATGTTCTGTTACAATAATAATTATAATAAAATTGCATCAATTTTTGATACAAGAAAGAGGGAAGAGAAATTTAAGCAACAGTAGCAAGACTGGGTGGATATAAAAAATGCATTTCAATGTTACTTGAACATCATTTCAATTAGCAATGTGTAGCGTAAGGTTATATTGAAGTGTTCATTGAAATATGAATTTTGAAAAATGGGAGGAAGATGTGAGCCTACACAGGACTTAACCATGGAGTTCATGGTATAAAAGGCAAAAGGGAAGAATAGCCAAAGATACAACTTAAGAACTTGGGAAACATTCAGGTCAGGAAGCCAGAGGAGCAGGGAAAAACATTTATCAGAGAAATGGCAGTCTGGAAAATGGATGCAGCAGGACATAAAAAACTATAGCAAGGAATTGAGGAATGTCATTTTGTGATGCTGTTCCATTCCTTGCTCTTCAGAATTAGTGCCTTCCTATAAATTTAAATTTAGTAGGTAGAACTGCTGTGATACTTCCACTTACCAATTCCGTTTGATTAGCCATAACCCCTATAAAAATATTTTGTTTTTGTGAGGCCAAATTGTCTCTTATGCCTGAATCTGCAACATGGTGGAACTGCTATATGTGAAAAAATTCTGATTCTGTGATGCAAACAATATTTCTGAAGAAGACCCATAGTGTAGAATGTGTTACATTTGTTGGTTTGATTTTCAGTGGAAGTAGATTTTAATTTTTTTCCCTATGTGCATCCAAAATGTGTATACAGGAGAGTATATATGCAGGAGAGAGTGTATACTACAGGAGAGTGTATACTATATACGACAGGACAGTGTATACTATATGCACAACAGAGTGTATATGACAAGGATACCTGGCAAAAACTTAGAACCACCTTTTTCTGTTACTTTTCCCAAATTCTTCCCAGAATCAATGGAAGAATGGAGTGTTGACATCCATGGTCATTTTCCACAATCCTTATTGAACCTTGAGAAAAATATATTTATATAAAAATGGATATGTCAGAGTCCTTTTATCACAAAAGTGTGACCTGTACTTCAGAAACACATGCCCAAGTAATATGATGGCAGTCCCTGTTGACAAATTATTGTAGCTCTGTAGATTACAGTAGAGGCTGTATAGGTATTCCAGGATTTGTACTTTCCATTTGATGTTATTAATGGAAGAACTTAGGTATTATTTTGGGGGGAAAGCATATTGTTGCATAGCAGGGCTAAACTGATTTTCAAAGGGGTGCTTCATTTCAATCAAGATTGGAGCAAAACACTTTCGATCAGAAGCAATGTGCTACTGCATGAAGCAATGTGGGGGAGTCCATTCTCAGCAATGGAAATTCACTGATTATGGACCAAACACTCTCTCTAATTCACAAAGTTCTTTTGGAGATGAAATGAAAGGAGTCTCCCATTACACCTGGGTTTTGTACATAGATACAGACACTTCAAATTATGGTTCCAAGATAATATTTAAAAATTAAAAATCATGCCCTTTAGTTTTATGCTAAATTTCCATCCAAAAAGAGAATATAGTGATTACATTTGAAATGCCTTTTCCAATTTATAGGCAGCAATGCAAAACTTGGGGTCTGCAGAATAAAGCAATACAAAATGTGTAGCTTGGGGGTAGAAAATTAATAGTTAACAGAGCTCTTAGATAGACACAGTGCATGCTGAGACTGGGAAACTGACAAGGTTCTAGAAAATGGATCCATAATGACAGAATGAAAAAAAAGTTTATACCGTTTCCCCCCCCCCCATATCTCCAAGGATATATCTTCAGAGGGGGAATCTGATGCTGCAATTTTTGGAGCTGTCTGATTGAGAGTTAGTATGTGCCTTGAATCCAAGAAAATGCCATGTTCCTGAAGCAAAATCGTATTAGTTTTTCATTCTTCCACTCTGTCTGATGTTAGCTTATAATTTGCTCCTTCCATCTGTCTTGGTCGTTTTGTATTTGGCTTGTTTTCTGAATCTAAAGATTGTGGTACCAGATATATATCTCTAATCAGAAAAAAAAATTAGTTGGTATGCCAGACTTTAGCAAGAAGGTATCTGAGACAAATTGGTTCCCTAGAGATAAAGTTAAATGTCTAGGAAACTCTCTCCCTTATTTATTTTTTTTTTTAGAGAGTATGGAACCATATCTCAAATGCATTGATAGTAATATTCTGTTACGTCAGAATAAAGCTTCAATTTATTGAGACTTATGCTGCCCACCTAAATCAGAAATGAAAGGCATCCTTCAGTGCCATCAGGAACGCCCAACTCCCAAACACAGATGATTTCAATGAATTAGAAAGAATTGCGCAGACATTATAAACAAGATAAAATTACATATTGAAATATGTATATGAGTTCTATCTTAATACCTGGAATCAGAAAGATTGTAATAAAAGGATGTCAATGGCAGTGACTATTACCTACAGTATATGTGTGTTTCTAGAATATTTCGGGGGGGGGACTAGTGAAATCAATTTGTTAAGGACAAAAATTATAGATGTGATTTTTACCAGACAAAATTATAATTTTTCTTGATCTTGACCCAATCTATAGTTGTGTTGGGTTTATTTTGGGAGGGAGGGGGAAACTCATATGACTATAGGCCCATATTCACGTTATGATCCACCAAGATAGCCAGATTATATTTTCATGTTCTACTACCCAGTATGACATTTCCCGTCATAGATAGATAGATAGATAGATAGATAGATAGATAGATAGATAGATAGATAGATAGATAGATAGATATACTTTTGATTTTTCCACTCATGTAAAGGACCTTGCAGTTGACCTTGTTGCAATTCTTCCTCCTTCTTGATATGGTCTTATAAAGTATTTTTATCTTCTTTATTCTTTGGTTATCTGCTAATTTGATACGTTTAACCCCTCATTCAAATACTTCATAAAACTGTTGAACGATGCATTAGAATCCTATGGTCTCCTTCCAACTTGCTGAAGATCCCTAGATGGAAATTTTTCACTTAGTTCTGCATCCATATAATGATAGCATAATCCAGCTTACATTTTGTCAATTTCTGCGCTAGTATTAAGTCTCGCTAACAACAGTCAGGACTGGAAAAGAACAGTAGTGGAACTGAATTCAAATTAATAAGGTTTATTAGGAAATAGGTTGAAGTGAGAATACAAGCATTCTATCAACTTGGCTTTCAAATATGGAGCCTGTTTATTAGCAATTCAAAACCATTAGATTCTGGCTTTCTTCCGCACTTTTGGTATAAAGAGAAGGATGCCAATTTTTTTCAGAGAGGGCCAGCCTGCCTTGATTTTTATTTACATAATTATTACTAGTCAAATTATCAGTGTGAGAATCCTCTTTTATAATTAGGGTTTCATGGATGACTGACAAATGCTTTGCTGTAGTCAAGATGGATGGTGGAAGGGAAGGCAAGGAAAGGAAAGGAAAGGAAAGGAAAGGGGACAGAGGAAGGAAGGAAGGAAGGAAGGAAGGAAGGAAGGAAGGAAGGAAGGAAGATTTGATGTGCCATGTTCTCAATAAACCTATGCTAGCAGCATGCTGTCAAATTACAACTTAATAGTCTCTTTCATGATTTTATGCAACAGCACCACCAATGGTTTTTTTTTTTTATCTCCTTGGATTGCCATCTCTGCTGGTGCACCCACACTCAGAAATACATGCTCTTGGCCCCCAGCAACCTGCCTGCAGTTCTTGCTAGCCCACTCATGCACTGTAGTGTCTGCCCAGAGCCCCCAGCAGCCTGCCTGAGTACTGCAGTGCCTGTTGTGACCCCACATATACCCACTTGTGGCCTTGGCCAATCTGCCACACTCTGTAACACCTGCCCATAGTACCTGTGCACCCCCTGCATTGCTTGCCTGGGACTCCTGCCTCTTCCATCTTAACAAGTTGCATGGTCCTGGAGTTATGACACCAACTGGATTGCCATCACTAAGTGATCCATTCATATGATATACAGTAGTGGCCAAAATTGTGGAAACCTTTTGGGTAAAGTGTACAATAGAAATGCCACCTTTGGTTAAGTTTCCATCAATTTTTCTTCTAATTTCTTTATAACTGTAGCCTTGTTCACTTAATAATATTTTTTCATTGTTATATAATTTTATGCTACTACTCCCCCCAAAAAGTGGTGTTATTAGCCACCAAACCTCAAAAATACACTTTTCCCAAAAGGTTTCCACAATTTTGGCCAGTACGATAGAGCTTTATGACCACATTGGTAGGTGACAAAAAGGTGGTCCTAACTGATGTTTAAATAGGACTACTTGTTTAATTACTGGTAATTACTTTCCTCAACCTTCTGTAAAGTCTAGTTCAGGGGTGTCAAACTCGCAACGTCACAGGACGTGTCGTGACATATCACGACTTTTTTTCCATTGCTGGCAATGGGGTGGGCGCAGTTTTGCCATGACGCATCCGGCCCGCGGGGCAGCAATTTGACACCCTTGGTCTAGTTGAAGAGGACACTAACCAAATCTTCTGCCAAATCTTTGGTCGTCCATAGCAAACTCCCACAATAGTATCTTTATTTTTCCCACTTTGTATTTTTATTTAAATGCTCCTGCTTAAATTCCTTCATCTTAGTACACATGGACATTTTCTTTAAATTTAACACTATTAAGGGAGCTTAAATTGCATATAGAGAGGAAAGGATGATAATTCAGATACATTCATTGGATTCTGGGTTGCTGGAGTTACCTCCCTATTTTGTCTTTCCATACAAAGTAGCTTAAGGGCATTGGAAAAATTAAAGAGGTTCTTTTCTCAGGAGATGTCCATCATCCTTGGATTCTGGTTGGACTTGTGAGAGCAATTATTTTCCTCTAATAATATTATGCTGTTCCAATTTGGATAAAACAGAGAGAGTTGCTATTATTTTCAATTGTAATATTCTCAGGCAATAATACCAGACTGCTTTATAGAGAATAGACTCCATTGAACAAAGTGGATTTTGAGTTAATATACATCCTGTAAGATTAATTTATTTTAAGAGGGATTCAGAATTGGCCTATGCTGGCCTCTCCTAAAGCAGTGTATCCTCATAGGCCATGAACTTTTGCCATGTTGACTAGGAATTATAGGAGGAAATGTCAAACAGATTTAAAGGCCATCAAGTTCAGGAAAGATGTTATTCCTCTTCTTGGCTTATGTCAAGGTCTGCAAATATTCACAATTCTATAGTGGGCTGATATACATATCAATCATTCTGGCATGTGTCTGCTGTTCTTCCCCTTTGAATAATAGAATGTATGCTTGTGAAGCTTGAAAGAGAGAGTGACTGATGTTTTGAACAAAAAACCAAGCTTAATTAAGTCTTGGGGAAAGGGACAGTTGTGGTATAGGAAGATTTCCTTTCCTGACTTTTTTCCCCCAAATCCATGATCTTTTTTTTTTTTTTTTGGATTAGCAAATGGAAACACACATCGGGCGTCTTTAGGACTGGAAAACCACAGTATGCAGTGAAGTAAATCTTGTGACTTAAATTTATAAGTGCCATGTCTGTTTGCTTGAGGTACTGGATATATGCCTTATTGAAATGACGTGGCTGCAACAGAGTTAGTAATTAGAATAAACCCACTTGGAATCAGTTCCAGGTCTTGTGGGATTCTTCTGAATACGGGTGGAGTCAGTCATCTGACTGCCACGGGCACTAATGGCTCCACAAACACTTCATTTGGTGACCACTATACTCCTGCCCCATTAAACTTTAAAGTTGTTTAAAGATTACTTTAAATTAATAAATATGAAGCTGCTGGAATGCAGAGTAAAGTTCTAGCACCTTTCTTTCAAACAATACTTTAGGCTCATAGAAGCACTATAGCAATCTCCGGAAAGAAGACTGCCTTTTTTCAGGTGATAAACTGGAAAAGAATCAGGCAGTTTTATTCTATGTTTGTCTTGTGGTAAATGAGGGTTTTATTACTGTTGGTGTTGAGCATGACAGACATCTTATGAATGAATGTATTCCTCCCTCTGCCCCTCCCCCCCATGCAGTGGTGGGATTCAGCCAGTTCGCATAGTAGCTAATTTTTTTGTTGCCTAGGCCCAGAATGGACTTCCGGAAGCGGCATCCACACAGAGAACCAGTTGTTCACATATTTGAATCCACTACTGCCCCTATGACAGCCATTTTGGAAGAGTTGTTATCAGTTTCCTATTGCAAAACTTTCAGAAAGTTTGCCAACCAACGATCTACCTTTTCAGCAATGTTTCTTTTTGTTCTGTATGGGTATTTATTACCCTTCCCATGATCCCTAGAGTCCTTCATCTTGTCTGTTCACTCTTTTTCTATTTGCATGTCATGTTGCATTGCCTCCAACTGACAAATAGATGGCCAACTGTTTATTGCCTTCTTGGTGAATTTGTTCTACACATGTCAATTTGATGTTGATGGTTGTGTGTGTCTGTGTGCACATGCTCCAAAATCTAGGCTCGCTTGGGCTATAAACTGAAATGGAGTGATACTATTTTGATATCATGAATAGTGTGAAAGATTATATTCTCATAAGGCTACATAATTGATAATTATAGCTAATAATTTGTTACAACTATTATTTGGGGAAGGGGAGTTGGTCCGGTTTCCTTTCCTTAACAGTTGAATAGCTGGAAATGTGAAACTGATCAGTCCCAACCTGTTTGCTCCCTTCTCTACTTATTCCTTTCTCCTTTATCTTTGTTTTCATATTGATTATGCTTGGCTTGTGGTGATTGGATTGTCTTCTGTGTCCTGACCATTCTACCATCCAGAAATGTATGCTTAACTCAGTAGTTCTCAATCTGTGGGTCGGGACCCCATTTGGGGTCGAATGACCATTTCACAGGGGTCACCAAACAACGCAGTCCACCATTTTTTTCCCCCTTTTCCTTAGCTGTGCTACTCCCTTTTATTCTATTGGCTTTTGAAAGCCAATAGAATAGACTCTCTTGAATAGAGTCTAATTCTATTGGCTTTCAAAAGCCAATAGGAATTGTCCAGGCTGTCTCTGCCCTGCTGAGCCCGCCAAAAGTCCCATTCTGCAAATGGTCTGCACCAGTTGAGTAGTCCTCGACTTACGACCGGTTGAGTAGTCCTCGACTTATGACTGGTTGGAGGTCGCGGCATTAAAAAGGTTGAGAACCACTGGCTTAACTCATTCTGTTGTGTCTCTAGATTTAATCATAGCATGCAGGCTGGTTGACTTTCCTCCTCTTTCTTTTGGCTGCATTTCCATTTCTAAAATAATAATTTTGTGTCTTGAGATTTTAAATATCTTATGAGACTCTGCAAAGAGGAGGCACGAGTAGGGAGGGATGAGTCAGTCTAGCAGAGGAACTGTAATAGAGTTTTACTTCTGATGTGGTGTGCAGACTTTAGAGGTTGCCATGACATTTTATTTTTTCAGAAGTGCTGAGAACTGCACTGGTAATTCAGAGTATGATTCCCTGATTTTGGGGGTTGCCCTTATACTGTTCATAATGACCAGAGTGGTTCAGTTGTAATTTTTTCCTCAGTACTAATTGCCCATGAATGTTCCCAGATTCTGTATTTGATCTTCAACACTATATTAGGGTTTCAGTTCCCTTCTACATTTTCTATATTTTTCACTTATGCAAACTTGTATTGAATTTTTAAATTATGGAAATGTTTTGGGCTCAGACATGTAATTATAATGCAGTCTTCGGTCAGCCTCTGTGAAGTTGAATGAATGAAAAAATGTACCAGCTGAATTAGTCTATCGGTATTGTTTTGTCTGGTCAGGAAGCATATACATCTGGGAATTACTCGAAACTTCAGCGTTTGATATTTCTGTTGAAAACTTTTTTTCCAAGTTGTCTTGGAAACAGTTAATTTTTAGGCCAAAAATATATTGGGAAAAATGTTTAAAACCATCTCCTAGATTATTTATATCGTAGAACATATTGACTTGAACTGCAGTTTCACTCTAAATTTAACATTGTATTCATTTTAAGGTGTTAGGATTAAATGCTAATTCCAGATTTCATTGGTCTTGAATAATAAATAATTAATAATAATAGTTTATTTGCCCTGGTTATTAAAGACTATCTATTCTTAGGTGTATCTACAGTGTATGTTTCTGGAGTAAAAGCAGCATGGAAGTGCTCCCTGGGAGCCTAACCTAGATTTTTCTATGAATCAAGATAATTAGTATTTTCAGTGGCAGCAAGGTCATTGTTGATTGATCTGAAATCCTTTGATCAGTAGTGGCAAAGAAAAAAAATGTCTTACTAAATTTATTTCTAAAAAAACAATACCAGCGCTTTGAAATGAACTAAATAGCAATGGCAATAGCACTTAGACTTATATACCGCTCCATAGTGCTTTACAGCACTCTCTGAGCAATTTACAATGTCAGCATATTGCCCTCTGAGTCTTCATTTTACTGACCTTGGAAGGATGGAAGGCCGAGTCAATCTTGATCCAATTAGGATCAAACTCTTTGAGGGCAGAGTTAGCCTCCAATACTGCATTCTAATCACTGAACCACCAAGGCTCCTTACTTACTAAAAGTAACTGATTTTTTCAAAAGATGTAGGAAAAGTGTATACTGTGATAATTCATGTACAGATCAATATCACTTGGCCCTACCAATTTCATATGTATTTGTTCATTCCTATATCCTATCCCTTCTATAATTTTGTTTGGATTTGTTTTTTAGAAAAAATACATACGGTATATAAGGTTGAATTACAAGGCCATTCTGTTATGTTATCATAAAATATAGATGGTTTCAAATATATTCTGGAAGCACTCCTTTGGGAAAGCTCAAAGTCACAAAATTTGGAGAAAGTTAATCTGAAGTATAATCAATGTTAGTTTGTGCTGGAATTCACAAATAAACATGTCTTGTCTATGAAGAATTATTGAATGAATGCACAATAGTTAGTCACATGGACATACTAAAAATTACAGTTTAAAGAACATTCCTACAGTTAGACCAGTGTTTGGGAATTCCAATCCTTTTTATAAGCAGATGGCCTGAAAGCTGTACTACCAGCTGGAGATTTGTAAATGCAAGAGTTAGCGATATTCCTGGAGAAGCAAACATAATTGCTGAGGAGGCTTTGTTATGGTTTGACTTTGAGCTACCTGATTATGCTCAGAATGACATAAGCCATTGGCTTTCTATTAGCTCTCTAGGGCAAATTAGAATCCTTTAAGTTAATACCTAGAGAGCCAATTTGCTCTAGTGGTTAATGCTAGAAAGCAGGAGACTCTGAGTTCTAGTCCCACCTTGGGTGGCCTTGTGCCAGTCACTCACTCTCAGCCCAATTCACCTCAGAGAGTTGTTGTGAGGAAAATAAGAGGAAGGAGTATTGGATATGTTTGCCGCCTTGACTTACTCATAAAAATTGTAAAGGTGGGATAAAAATATTTTAAAATAAAATATATAAAATAGGAGAAAAAAGATCAGAAAATAATAATGAAAGTATATCTAGAATTGCACAGCATTGAAATAATAGTACAGGAAACTGGATCTGTTTTCTGGTTTTCTTTTTCTTTTAAATAGCAACCACACACTCTTAATTAGGTAGTATGGTGCAATCAGGAAGGTATTGAACTAGGAGCAGGGAGGCCCCAGTTCTACTCCAGAAACTCCCTGGTGACCTTGAGCTAGTTCATTGATGGCAAACCTTTTAGAGACAAGTGCCCAAAAACTGGCCCCACCCCCGCTCCACCCCTCCTGCCCCGCCCCTGCTCTGCCCCCCATCCCCCGCCCTGCCTGTCCACAGGAATACTCACTGCCTCCAGGGCCCGTCGCAGATCGGCCAGGCAGCCCAGCAGTGCTATGGCAGCCACACCCTTTGCCCACGCCCTGCAGTATCAACTGCATTATGGGGTGTGAGGGCAGAGTCTTGTCTATGCTGCCTGGGTGCCATGTCCTTGGCTGCACTGCTCCGTGTGGGCCATGCTCAGGGGCGAGTCTCCTTCAGGGGGGCTGCTGGAGAGGAGGGGGTCATGGGGGGAGGCAAGGCTGGGGCAACGGTACATGTGCCCACAGAGAGGGCTCTGAGTGCCGCCTCTGGCACCAGTGCCGTAGGTTTGCCACCACTGAGCTAGTTGTTCTTGCTCAAACCAGCATTCCACTCAGGATTGTTGCTTCTCCTGGCATTGAACTAGTGAGGTGAGTGAACTGGTGAGTGAACTAGTGAACTGGTGAGTGAACTAGTGAACTGGTGAGTTTTATGATGGTTGGATTCACCAGACTCAGTTTATTTATCTGTTTTGTTCGCTTTTTATTTTTAATTATTGTTTTTTAATCTTTTTCTTACATTGTGAGCCCAAGAGTTGTTTGAAATTAGATGGTGTCTAAATTGAATACATTTAATAAATTAGAAAGAGAAAAACTATCTTATTTATTTTATAAAATTTGACGGGTCCTTGATAATGAAATGTTTGCATGAAAACAACCAAACTCAGAGAGCACCAAGGAGCCCTCATTTCAACCCTGGGCTACAAATATTCTCCTTTATTTATGAAATTTATCTGACCGCCTGAAACCAATCAGGTGCTATGACTTCCATTAAAGAATGGGACTCCAGAAGATGGTAGAGGACAGGAAGGCCTGGAGGAACATTGTCCATGGGGTCATGATGGATCGGACAGGACTTCGCAACTAACAACAACAAAACAAATGAGAATGAAAAAAAAAAATAAAATGCTAAGATGCTAAAGGAAATATAAAATGATAAAAGAAATTCTATTTTCATATACAGTTCTCCCCAAAGTTCTTCTGCTTCCAGGAGGCTATAAGGCTGGGGGCTTCCTGCTGTTTAGGGGCCAAGCTATTCCAGAGGAGGGACGGCCACCTCAAACCTTTTTTGCCTCTGAGGACAACTAAGTTCTCCCTAGTTGTTGAGCTAAGAAAAATTTGGGGAAAGGTAGTTGCAAAAATACCCAGATCCCAAGTAATATAGATAGTGATCAACACTTTGAATTGCATTCTGAAACCTACAGAGTACCAGTGCATTTCATCTAGTAGAGAAGTAATAATAATAATAATAGTAGTAGTAAAGTTGGAAGGGACCTTGGAGGTCATCTAGTCCAACCCCCTGCTCGGGCAGGAAACCCTACACCATTTCGGAGAAGTGGCTGTCCAGTCTCTTCTTAAAAACTT
Organism: Crotalus tigris; assembly: GCF_016545835.1. NCBI lineage: Eukaryota > Metazoa > Chordata > Lepidosauria > Squamata > Viperidae > Crotalus > Crotalus tigris. The sequence continues at coordinate 319,378 of NW_024097729.1, forward strand.
CCAGTGTTGGAGCATTTACTGCTTCTGGAGGCAAGCTGTTCCACTGATTAATTGTTCTCACTGTCAGGAAGTTTCTCCTTAGTTCTAGGTTGCTTCTCTCCTTGATGAGTTTCCACCCGTTGCTTATTGTCCTGCCTTCAGGTGCTTTGGAAAATAGCTTAATTCCCTCTTCTTTATGGCAGCCCCTGAGATATTGGAATACTGCTATCATGTCCCCCCTTGTCCTTCTCTTCGTAAACTCGACATACCCAATTCTCGCAACCGTTCCTTATATGTTTTAGCCTCCAGTCCCCTAATCATCTTTGTTGCTCTTCTCTGTACTCTTTCTAGAGTCTCAACATCTTTTTTTACATCGTGGTGACCAAAACTGGATGCAGTATTCCAAGTGTGGCCTTACCAAGGCATTAAAGAGTGGTATTAATACTTCACGTGATCTTGATTCTATCCCTCTGTTAATGCAGCCTAGCACTGTGTTGGACTTTTTGGCAGCTGCAGCACACTGCTGGCTCATATTTAAGTGATTGTCTACTAGGACTCCGAGGTCCCTATCACAGTTACTACTATTGAGCATGGTGCCACCTATGCTGTACTTGTGCATTTGGTTTTTCTTGCCTAAATGTAGAACCCTGCTTTTTTCACCATTGAATTTCATTTTGTTAGTTAGTGCCCATTGTTCAAGTCTGTCCAGATCCTTCTGTATCTGAAGCCTGTCTTCTGGAGTGTTGGCTATTCCTGCCAGCTTGGTGTCGTCTGCAAATTTGATGAGTTCCCCATCTATCCCTTCATCCAAGTCATTGATGAAAATGTTGAAGAGTACTGGGCCCAGAACAGAGCCCTGGGGCACCCCACTACACACTTCCCTCCATATAGATGCAGTTCCATTGAGGACCACTCGATGAGTACGGCCGGTCAGCCAGCTACGGATCCATCTGGTGGTGGTTCTGTCTACCCCACATTTTTCTATCTTGTCAAGTAGTAGGTTGTGATCTACTTTATCAAATGCCTTACTGAAGTCCAAGTAAATTATGTCCACAGCATTCCTCTGATCCACTAATTTTGTCACTTGGTCAAAGAATGCAATAAGATTTGTCTGGCATGATCTATTTTTGACAAACCCATGTTGGCTTTTAGTAATGACTTTGTTTGCCTCTAGGTGTTCGTTGATTCGTTGTTTGATTATCTTTTCCAGGATCTTCCCAGGTATTGAGGTCAGGCTGATAGGTCTGTAATTTCCTGGATCCATTTTTTTTCCTTTTTTGAGGATGGGAACTACATCAGCTCTTTTCCAGTCCTCTGGTGGTTCCCCTGTGTTCCAGGATCTTTGAAAAATATAGTTCAGTGGCTCCGATATCACATCTGCCAGTTCCTTGAGAACTCTGGGTGTAATCCATCTGGTCCTGGCGATTTGAACTCATCTAGGCTGGACAGGTGCTCACTAACCATTTTCTTGCCTATCTTAACTTGTGTTTCTGTTTTGTTTTTTATGGCACTATTTTTAATAGGTTGGTCTGTTTTTTCCCTTTGTGTAAAGACAGATGCAAAACACGAGTTAAATAGTTCTGCTTTCTCCCTGTTGTTTGTCACCTTCTTGCCACTTCCACCCACTAATGGACCAATCGTTTCCTTCACTTTTTTCTTGTTTTTTACATGTTGAAAGAAGCTTTTTTTGTTATTTTTGACTTTGGTCGCAAGCCTTAGTTCATTTTGAGCCTTGGCTTTCTTCACTTCATCTTTGCAGGCTCGGGCTATTTGCTGATATTCTGACTTAGTTATGTTCCCCTCTTTCCACTTTCTATACTTGTCCTTTTTATCTTTCAATTTGTCAGAGAGTTCTTTATGCAGCCATGCTGGTTTCTTTTGAGAGCTGTTGTTTTTCCTCTTTGTTGGTATTGTGCTAGACTGTGCTTTTATTATCTCATTTTTCAAAATTTCCCAAGCTTCTTGAGTTGTTTTCCCCTTGAGGATTCTCATCCATGGAATCCTTCCCAAGCCCTCTCTAAGTTTATTGAAATTAGCTCTCTTGAAGTCCAAGACTCTAGTTTGACTGTGTTCTATTGGTTGTGCTTCTATAATGTTGAATTCTAATATTGCATGATCACTTCCTCCCAGGGTTCCTATGGCTTCAACACCGTCTATCATTTCATCTCTGTTAGTGAGAATTAGATCCAAGATGGCTAATCCCCTAGTTCCCTTCTCTACTTTTTGGGAGACAAAGTTGTCTGCTAGGTTTGCCAGGAACCTGTTTGATCTTCCACTTGGTGCGGAGTTTGTCTCCCAGTTGATGTCAGGGTAGTTAAAGTCCCCCATTACTATTGTGATGTGCTTCCTACATACCTTAGTTAGCTGACTGGCAAAAAGTTCATCTATTTCCTCTGTTTGGTTGGGTGGTCTGTAGTATACACCTATGGCAATGTCATTTCCCCCCCCTTTTATATTGACCCAAATGCATTCAAGACAGTTTTTATCATTGTTGTACTCTATTTCTGTGGAGATGTAGTTATTTCTTATATAGAGAGCAACTCCACCTCCTCTTTTATTTGGTCTGTTTCTTTTAAATAATTTAAATCCCTCTAGCTGTGTGTTCCATGTGTGAGTTTCATCCCACCATGTTTCCGTAATGGCAACAATATCGTATCTGCCCTCATTAACCTGAATTTCTAGTTCACCCTGTTTGCTGTTCATACTCTGTGCATTGGTGTATAAACATTTGAGTCCTTTGTGGGTGGCCCTGTGTTTCCTTTCTACATAACCTGTGTGGTGCCTGAGTTCCCCTATTGTCTTACCACCTATTTGGTTAGTGCACTTTATGTGGCACTCGCTATTAGAGGCTTCATTTTGATTGATAGCAAGGTTGGTATTCTTGTCCACACACACATCTATGCTACATGCACTGATAGCCCTATAGTTTTTAAATTGCCGGGGACAGGGTTGTTCCGTATCAATTAACTCCCTGTCCCCGCTGTTTAGTTTAAATTTCCCTCCAGAAAATCTGTGAATTTATAGCCGAGTAACTCAGTCCCTTTTTTTGATGGATGCAAACCATCTCTTTTGTACATCTTTTGATTGGACCAGCTACTGACATCGTGACTAATATATCCAAAGCCTTCCCCTTTACACCACTCCTTTAGCCACATATTGAATTGTGCTATGCGCTGGCCTTTTCCGTTTTGCTCCTTATACACTGGTAAAACCTCTGAGAAAGTAAGCCTACAGCCTATTCTGCTAAGTTCCTTCCCCAAGCTCTGGAAATCATTCTGCACAGAGAGTACATCTTTTTGGGACAGATCATTAGTGCCAAGATGTACAATAGCCTCCACATCACAGTCCTTGCTGCCATTCTTGATTATTTTAGAAATACGCTTCTTGTCCCTACTGGCAGTAGCACCTGGAAGACACCTGACCTCTTTCAAAGCCTCTGTGTCCTTTCCTAAATTTACATCCCTTATAATTGAATCACCTACCAGAAGGTAGCTTCTCTTTTTGGGAGCCTTTCTATTCTTGCATGACTGATGTGCAATACCTGATTCACACTTCTCCCTGTCAAAATCTAGTTCTTCATCTCGGACCACAATCCCCTGCTTATTTGAGTTATCTTCACAAATACCTTTACCAGTCTCCTTAATGTCCCTATTAAGGTCAGCAAGGGCACTGTAGCTGTTGTGCAGGGACACAGCGAAAGCTTTGTGTTTATGGTTCACAGCTCTCACCCTGCCAGATCCCACGGTTGTCCACACTGCCCTTTTCCTGCAGGATCTTTGTGGTAAAGGGGGCTGATAGCAGGGAGGCTTACTAGAGTAGAGGGGCTGAACTGGACACCTAATTTCTGCCCGAAGAGCACGGATTACAGACCCTAGGTAAATGATCTGTCCTTGTAGGCTAGTGATTTGTTTACAGATAGGACAGTTTCCAAGTTTGAAAAGGGTACTGCGAAAGACTGTTGCAAAGCAGGTGTTGCACTGAACTAAGCCGGACATCTTAGATACAGGGGATGTTAGACACACTTGCCCTGAATGTACTGCTACTGTTTGTGATTTTTAGTTATATAGTTATATAATTCGCGCGCCGTTAGGCGCGCGGGCCGCTACTTTCCTGGTGGATTCTCCCAAAACTTACAGTTTAAGCAGCAGCTGGTGGAATGTAGCACGTTCCAGCAACCCGATAGTAACATGATAGTACAGTGACTGACCACTAAACATAGAGGTTTCTGCCTTTGCTTCAAAAGTGAGTGGTGGTTACAAGCTGGGTTTTTTTGTTTTTTTTTTTTAGAATAGTAATCTATTGATAGATTTGGAATGAATCATTCATGTGTCAGTATACAGAATTGCTCTTTATAGCTTATTTAGACCATGTCTTTTTGAAATCATTGGAAAAATGAAAAAGATACCTGTTTTCTGTCTGTAAATGTGATTGTATATGAATCTTAAAGAGAAGCAGCATACATGACACCAAATTTATCAAGTATCATATTTATGATATTGATGACAATAAAATTGATTTTTAAAAAGTAGAAGTAATTAACTTTATGGATGCTGATTACTTCTGGCAAGAATTTAGTTTTCACTGAAGTTGATCCCAGCAGAAGACTTATCTTGGGCACTAGTTCATTGCATTTCCATTCAGTATATTCTCTCATTCTTCTCCAAATATTTGATTGGAAAATAAATGTCTCTATATGATAACTGAAAATAATTCAATATTTAAGTAGAAGAGAAAACCAAAAATGAAACTATTTTCTTAAAAGGAAGGGGGGGGAATGCATAAAAGTTGGAGGAATGGGGAATGAAAAGCCTACCAGTATCTTTAACAGCCACAGTTATTTGCAAAGGTCTGGTTTGAAAAGAACTCTGGGAAGCACTGAATCAAATTGGTGGTCCATCTGGTTCAGTTTACTGATTGGTAAAGATTATGACAGCCTGAAGATGCCATGAATATGGGTCCCTTTGCATAGAAAACAGTGAAATGCATCCATTCATCCTTGTTTCATTTACATTAGTTTTAGCCGTTGAGCCTTGATTTAATATAGAATTCTCCTGATTCACCATTTAGGTCAGCGGTTCTCAACCTTTGGGTCACGACCCCATTTGGGGTCGAATGACCATTTTACGGGGGTCGCCAAACAATGCAATCAGCCATTTTTTCCCTCGGGGGCGGTGCCGCGCACGCGCGCTGCGCATAGGGAGGCTCTGCGCATGCGCACTGTGCATGGGGCGCCACTGCGCATGGGGTGGCGCGCGCATGCGCGCCACGCATGCGCGCCACGCATGGGGCAGCACCATGCATGCGCACCGCGTCCTTATGACTGGGGTCGCCATATAAAAAGGTTGAGAACCACTGATTTAGGTAGATGCTGGTATAAGGAGCTGACACACTAAACATGTTATATTGCAAAGTCTTGGCTTCAGGCTTAATAAAGATAAGCACTAAGAAGCCTTGGGGAAGACACTGCTCCTCTTCGTTTGTTCAGCACTACCGGTAGGCTCTTCCCAGTGGCAATACAGCACTAACTGTCCCTCCTTCCAAGTGGCCCTGCTTGACCATATACCACAAACTGTCCACATGGGAGAGAGAAGTAGCAGGCAAAGACAACAGCAGCTCCTGTTTCAGTCCAGCTTTTCTTTCTTTTTCCCAGGACCATCTGCCAATAACCCTATTTGCTTGTGATGTGATACCCTGTTTCAGTCTTGTCTTACTGTCGTTCTTCTGCTGAATTGAGATTAGGTTGGAAAGATTTGCGTCCTTTAAAAGTGGGGCACATTATTCATATTTGATCTCTCTGCCAAAAAATGGCACTTAGGAAGGCCAACTATAAAAAATGAACCATAAACATAATTAATAACATAATTCAATACATTCAGAACCACCAACATCCTCTCAAGAAAGTAACCAGAAAACACAAGCCAAAAAAATCAACCTAAATCAATTTATGTTTGCCCATGAGAGGAAGATAGCAGAAAGGGAGCAAGCTTGACAAGAGTCCCCAACTCTAGCAACAGTCACAAAGAGAAGATCCTCTACGCAGGTTCCTGAAGGAAAGAATAACATGATCTTTCAGACCATTTTGTCCCACGTTATGTACAGCTTTAGGAGGTAGAACCTCCGTTTTGAATTGTGTTCAGAAACAGACTACGATCTAGCAAAATAACAGCATATATTCAAGGTCTCACACAAATTGGCTTGGAAATAATTTCACCAGAATACAACATGTGGGGAAACCTACATAATATAAATAGACTGGGGACAGCCATCATGCCTGGATGTTTTGAATAGGCTTCTTCCTTAGAAGGAGAAATTCATCAGTCCCCAGTACTACTGTGCAGATCTGGACATCCAATCAAATGTATCTAGGGTAAGTAATTCAAGAAGAGTCAAAGTGCAAATGATATGATAAGTTACAATTGTTCCTTTTCTGGTCATAAAATCCAGTATTTAGAACAAATAAATGTATATACCTCTAACTTCAGATGAGGGTCATTTCATTTAGTTTTATTTCCAGATTCTGGATTAAAACTGGATCTAGAAATGTATGTATGTGTAAGATATTGAGAGCAACAAAGTTGATTAGGGGACTGGAAGCTAAAATATAAGAAACAGTTGCTGGAACTGGGAATGTCTAGTTTAATGAAGAGAAGGATGAGGGGGGACATGATAGCAGTGTTCCAGGGGCTGCCACAAAGAAGAGGGAGTCAAGCTATTCTCCAAAGCGCCTGAAGGCAGGACAAGAAGCAACGGATGGAAACTATCCAAAGAGAGAAGCAACCTAGAACTAAGGAGAAACTTCCTAACAGTTAGAATAATTAACCAGTGGAACAATCGACCTCCAGAAGTGGTGAATGCTCCAACACTGGAAGTTTTTAAGAAGAAACTGGACAGCCATTTCTCCAAAATGGTATAGGGTTACCTGCCTGAGCAGGGGGTTGGACTTGATGACCTCCAAGGTCCCTTCCAATATCATTATTATTGATCATCGCACAGTCAGCCAGATGTTCAGACTGGATTTGGCATTTTGTCTACCTATCGAGTCCTTACCCAGGACCTGGAATAGGCAGATGTGGATGTTTGATGGTATTACAGATATCGTCGCAGGATGGAAGCAGTTCCTAGTAAGGCGCCTTTTGCAATTGACTAATAGCGAATTTGTCAATGCCAATGGTGTTCAAGTGGTGCTCCAGTTGTTTTGGGATTGCACCCAAGGAGCCTAAGACTATTGGTAACTACCCTTGCTTGCTTTTGCCACAGTCTTTCTATTTCTATTTGTAGGTTTCTTTGTATTTTGTTATCTTCTCCAGTTCTTTCTCTTCTATCTGCTATCTCCAGGCACTGCCTGTCCACTAGCAGACTTTTTTGTCTTTCTTATCGACATTGTTTGTCTCTGGGGTGTTATGTTGCAGGTGCTTGTCTGATTGAATTCTGAAGTCCCAGAGCAGTTTAATTTTTATCATTTTCTATGACTTTCTCTATTTTATGATCCCACCAGTTTTTGCTTACAGGCAAATGATATTTTTTGCAGATCTTCCAATGCACCATTGTTGCTACTTTGTCATGCCGCTGCTTGTAGTCAGTCTGTGCAATCTTCTTGCAACAGCTTACCAAGTGGTCCACTGTTTCTTCAGCTTCTTTGCATAGGCGGCACTTACTGTCTGTTGCTGTCTTCTCAATTTTGACTTTGTATGCATTTGTCCTTAAGGCTTGGTCTTGTGCAGCCAGAATTAGTCCCTCGGTCTCTTTCTTCAATTTTCCTGCTCTTAGCCATTGCCAGGTTTTATTATTATCTGCTTTCCCAGCTATTTTTTCATGTATTGGCCATATGTTGTGCTTTGTCTTCCCATGCCTCTATTCTGTTCTTCATTTGGTCTTTCTTGTAGGCCAGTTTGGTCTCTCCAGTAGTTAGTAAGCCTTCCTGATATACTAATTTCAGTGCATCTCATCATTGTTCTTCAGATATTCTTCCAAAGCCATTTTTTCTTCTTCAACCATCTGATGTACTTGTAGCATTCCACGCCCACCTATTTGCCTTGGTAGATAAAGTCTATCAATGTCACTGCGTGGGTGAAGGGCGTGATTCATTGTCATTATTTTTCTGGTCTGCCTATCCATTGCTTTTAGTTCTGCTTGAGTCCAGTCCCCTATTCCAGCTGTGTACCTAATGACTGGGATTGCCCAGGTGTTGATTGCCTTTATGGTATTTCCTCCATTGAGTTTGGATTTTAAGATCTTCTTCACTCTCTTGATGTATTCATCTCTAATCTTTTTCTTGACTTCAGTGTGCTTGATGTTTCAGCTTGAAGGATACCCAAGTATTTGTAGTACTCTTCCTCATCCAGACTCTTAATGTTATTTTCGTGGGGCATCTTGATTCCTTCAGTTTTCATTATTTTTCCTTGTTTGATAGTAAGTGTGGCACATTTGTCCAAGCCAAACTCCATTACAATATCTTGGCTATATATACGGACAGTGTTGAGCAGCGATTCTTTTTCAGATGATGTTTTTCCATACAGCTTCAGATCATCCATATAAAGGAGGTGGGATAGTCTGGCAGATGTTTTTGATGTTTGATAGCCATGTCCTGAGTTATTCAGTATTGTTGACAGAAGAAACAGTGCAATAACAAATAGTAATGGTGATAATGAATCTCCTTGAAATATTCCTCTCTTGATATTAACCTCTCCCAGCCTCTCACCGTTGATCTGCAACTGTGTCTTCCATTGTGCCATCGATCTTTGCACAAATTTTCTGATGTTTCTACTGACTCCTGTTTTTTCTAGGCACTTGATTATCCAATCATGTGGCAGAGAGTCAAATGCCTTTTTGTAGTCAATCCATGCCACATTCAGGTTGGTCTTCCTTCTCTTGCAGTTTTCCAAGATCATTTTGTCTATTAGGAGTTGATCTTTTGTTCCTCTGCTATTGGGCGGTTTCCTTTCTGCTCAGGTGGAAAGAGATTGTTTTCAACTAGATGCTATTGTACTGCATCAGCTACCACACCAGTTAGTAATTTGAAAGTTGTTGGTAAGCAGGTAATTGGCCTGTAGTTACCTGGTGTTGCCCCTTTTGCTGGATTTTTCATTATTAGGTAGGTTTTCCCAGTTGTTATCCACTTTTCAATTTCTCCTCCTTGTAGTATATTGTTGAACTGCTTGGCAATGAATGGGTGTATAACAGTTAGATGTTTCAACCAAAACCCATGCAGTTCATCTTCACCTGGTGCTGACCAATTTTTGATTTTCTTTGCTCTTTTTTCTACCATTTTTTGTTGTTATTACTAGTTCTTTCATTTCAACTTCTGTTTTATTTGCATCCACCTCTTTTAACCAAGCCACATCCTTGTTGTATTTCTTTGGGTTATCCCATATCTGCTTTCAGAACTGCACTGTTTCTTCCTTGTCAGGTACTGACTGATTCCTTGCAGTTTCTCCATTGATGGATTGGTATAAACGTTTCTGATTGGATTGAAATTGGAGGTTCTGCCTATAGTTTGCAATTCGAGCTTCATATCTACTGATTTTCCTGGCTATAGCTGTTAGTTGTTGCTTTATTATTTCCAATGCTTCCTTGATCTTCCTTGTTTCTAAGTGGTATTTCTTGATTAGGTATTCTTTGGTCTTCTTGTTCTTCAGCTTCTTTTCTTTCATCTTTTCTAGCTTGCTTGCATGTGATCTTAACTTGCTGATCTTATTTTCTAGTCTAACCTTCCATTTTTGTGGTGCACTGTTTGTTTGTTTTTCTTCTTTGTTGATTGTGCATCCCAGGTATTCAGTTATAACTGCAGCTGTGCTGTACATTAGTTGGTTTGTTTCTTGCAGTGAATTGGTGCTTATACTTGATATTGCAGTATTTGCATCTTTTAATGCTTGTGCTAGCTGTTTCTTTGGAACAAGCTTCAATGCAGGCAGCCTTATTCTGTTGTTTTTGTGCTGTTCTAGATGCTCAGTTATTCTTTGCTTCAATTCTTTTATTTCGTTAGTTAGAGGGTTTTGTTCTTCCTGAGGAAGAGGTGCCTGGTTTCCAAATGAGAACAGTTTTATATCTCTACTGGATTCTTTCACTGCCAACTCCCCCTGGTTTGCCTCTACATTCTGAATTACTTCTTGTAAGGCTTTGATTTCTTTGCCCTGGGTAACCCTTTGCAGTTCGTCCAATTCTGTTTCTGTAAATACTTTATTTCG